>NW_028262347.1:14096212-14399242 GCF_047370975.1 Nipponia nippon | reverse complement strand
AGGACTTAAGTGCTGCAGGCTGTAGCCACTGGAAGGGCCAGTGGGTTGGATACCAAAGTATGGGAAAAGCAAGATGCTTGTGATCAAGATTTACAAAACTCAGCAAGGATCTCCCTAAACTTGGCAGCAGGGAAAAGCCATTTGGACTAATAAGGCTGAACCCACATCCTGCAGAAAGAATAAGGTGCTTTCTCTCATCTGCTTTGGATTCACAGCTGTGAACTTTCTCTCCTGGTGGGGAAGATGATCTGTGCCCATCCCTGGGTCAGGTTTACTCATCAGACAACTTAAGACTCAAATCCCTCCTGTTCTACAGGGGACTGAATCCAATCTCCCAGTCTCCAGGAGAGTGTTCCAGACACGGGACAGTCACCTTTCTGTCTCTCTGTTAAAACTGTTCCACTTTTGCATTAATAAAAATTATTTGTCCAATAACTTTCCTTTTGCCAGGAAGATTTTATTATGAGATAGACAGCGAGAAACCTATTTTGAGCATCCTGCCAACAGGCGTAAGTGCATAGCTGTTTTTAATATTGCCAGGACTGGACTGGGCATACTCACAAGCAAATACGTTAAAGATATGTCACACCACAGTCTCAAGATGTGATTACAGTCCACAAAGATGTGCGATGGATAACTTAAGTTCTGCTGAATTGCTTGCTAACAAACTACGTGTGGCCATCTAACCCTGAGTAAGCACTTAGTAACTAAAATCTGGGTTGTTGCAGTTAATGCTAACTTAGTACAACTATAGTTACTGAGAATTTCTGGTATAACTAGGCTTAGGTAGCAGTTAGGTTGGAAGATCTGGGAATCAGTGTATTCAACATGGATGTTTAACTGCCCTCACTAGTCACTTTAGGTTCTTAATACTTTTGTGGATCTGTCCCTGTAAGTCAGGAGTTAGCAGAAGTTTTGCCTTAATCCTGGAAGTGTTTGTTTAATTTCCTAGTGAACTCGTGATGGATTCCTGCTGTAGCTCCTGATCTGGGATGGCCAAATTTACGCACGGGATGGAGGGAAATAATACTGAAGCAGATAAGCTCCTCCATTTCCTTATGTATAATGTATGGAACAGAAACTAAGCAAAATTCAAGGCTCAAAGCAATTCCAGAGAGAGAGGTTTGTGTCACTGTAAAATGTATAAATAAATAAATAATGCTTGTTTACAATCCTTCAGATAGAAGAAATAAATGAACAAATAAGGCGAGAGAAAGAAGAGGCAGAAGCTCG
The DNA here is from genome assembly GCF_047370975.1 of Nipponia nippon. Taxonomy (NCBI): domain Eukaryota; kingdom Metazoa; phylum Chordata; class Aves; order Pelecaniformes; family Threskiornithidae; genus Nipponia; species Nipponia nippon. Next base: position 14,398,009 of record NW_028262347.1, on the reverse strand, counting down.
TATGCGCCAAGCAACAAAGAGTTCAGAAAAGTCAACTACTGGTGGTGGAGGGGGAAGCAAAAATTGGCCGGAAGATGATTTACAGTTGTTAATTAAAGCTGTGAACCTCTTCCCAGCAGGGACTAACTCAAGGTACTTCTCAGGTTTGGTGTTAAAAGCCCAACTAACAATTTTTAAGTAAACAACAAGCGTAATACAGGTTATTTTCAGACCATCCTAAGTATGATGTCAGTATAAGGACTCCCTAAACTTCCTCCTTTTCCTTGACTATTGAGCAGCCTGTGGTTTGTCTTCTCTTAGCACCATGCTCTACGTGTCACTGGAGTTAGCTCTGGCCCTCTATCTTGTTTCCCCCCAAACTTGGGCCTCAGTCCATCAGCAAGATTGTACTGAGGTGCATGTTTGCACAGGACTTGCTACAGGATAGGTTCCTGTCATTAAAGTAGAGAATAAAACCGGAACAGTGACCATGATGCAGCTGGCTAGGAATACAAGTGTGTAAGCTGCTTCCAGTAGCTCCACAATGAACGTGAGGCTGGTTCCTCCTCTTACACAGTAGGAGGAAAACAGCCAGAGATATGAGTTCAGTGCCCCAGCTCACTTTTGGGAACAGCCAGGGGAAAAGGGAAAGGCTGGGCTTCACAGAAAGCAGCACTGGCAATCAGCTTACTAATAAGCATTGAGAACAGGAGCATGCCTTAAATCCTGTTCTTTCCCAGGAGTTAAATGCCTTCTTCCACTTAGGATTCACAGATTTGAAGCCTCCATTACAAGATTTGGATGCTTACTTTTAAAAAAACAAGCTATCATACTCTTTATGGAGATGATACCAGTACCTGTTTCTGCACTGCAGCTCAGCAGCCAAGAGTACTCATTGAGAACACAGGGCTAGATACGAGCCTACTGTCTGATCAGGTGCAAACATTCCCCTCCATTTTCTAAGAATGCACTAGGAATGATCTCGGGGCTAGGGCTGTTCCAGGTCTCTCCTGTTGAAGCCCCTGTACCTGATGGTTAGGTATTCTTTTGGGGGGCAGTGGAAACAGGGTTCGTAACTTCTCAGCCCTTTCAGTGCAGCCTGCAGTATTTAATGTCAGAGGTGTTTAGGGAATTCAGGAAAGCAACAGCTGAGCAGAGTTTTGAGGATTAGAGGTTTGCACTTACACACCTATATTCTACCCCATCCTTCTGTATCACGCCAAGAAGCTCCCCTAAGCTGACTGAATTCTTAAGGGAAACTTCTGCATTTAGTGACTGAAAGCTTTCCAGGATTGTTACCGTGACAGTTTATATGTGTTTAAGTATGATGAAACTTACTTAGGAGTTGATATAAATGTGTACGGGAGCTTGAAAGTAGCTTGTATGAAGATAAGCTATTATGTAATACGCTGGTTTACCCTTTCTGTTCTTGCTTTAGGTGGGAAGTTATTGCCAATTACATGAACTTGCACTCTACTACTGGAATAAAACGAACCGCAAAAGATGTCATCAATAAAGCAAAGAGCCTCCAAAAGCTTGGTATCTATATTACCTTATTTTTGTAATAAGATGGTCTGCATGCTTCTGTACGGCTCGATTTTCTTTGAACCGCATTGTGTTTCTATTATGAGAAAATCCTCTGTATATCCCCAAAGGAAACGTAGTTCAGATGGAAGATTTAGAGGAGCATTTATGTGACTCAGTATTTTTCAACCTAATAGCTATCCTGTAAGTTACCACCTCGTGAGCGAATCTCAGGAATTCTTTTAATCTAACTCGATGCACAGATGTCGAGGCCACATGCATTGCCTAGGCTCCTCTGCACTCAGAGAGACACAAACTGGCCTCTGAAAAAGCTCTCTACAAAGGAAGGCATCTAGAAAAATGACATGGATGAAGCTATAGAGATACTTTAAAAAGATGAATTGGATTCAGCAACAGACTCGGACACCTGAATTAATGTGGCTCATCTCTTCTTATAGTAAATGGAGCCTAGAGAGCTGGGATACTGAGAGGAAGCTCTTGAGTAAGTTCTTAAGGAAAATCAAAACATTCCAAAAAACAAAGTTTAAGGAGTTTCTCCATTCCAATACCTGCACTAGGAGGACCCTGGGAGGCTCTCCCAGTGTTCCTGACTGCCCCTCTGAGACACTGGTACTCTGGGTAATATGTAAGTTTTGTGCTGCAGCCTGCCCTTGAGAGAATATTATTTTGATTTCAGTGAAGTTGCAGGTTCAGGCTTAAGCTTATACGGAGGAAGTATTCATCTGAGCAGTATAAAGCAGGGTGGGGGTTGGAGAACTTGATACTTTGAGTAAAGTTTACTAGACCCTGAAAGATTTTTTTTTTTAAATCTACCAACTTTTCTAACATTATTTTAAAGGAAGTAGGAATTAGGTTTTTTGATTATGTGATTATTAGTTTGCAATAAATCTGCTACAAAATGTTTTTATTGTTACATCCAGTTTTAATTTTGTTGCAATGATTACTCTAGTCAATGTCTGTTGCTCATAGACCCTCATCAAAAAGATGATATAAACAAGAAAGCATTTGACAAATTTAAAAAAGAACATGGTGTGGTGCCTCAGATGGACAGTGCTGCCCCTTCGGAACGATTTGAAGGTAAAGGTGAAAAGGGAGCCCTTCTTGCAGAATTGTCTCCCCTGTGCATTTTAGTAAGAAAGTAATCCAAAACTTACTTAAGACTTGCTTACAAACAAATTTATGTAGCAAGTAAGAAAGTGATCCAGGTTTGGGGTTTCAGGGTTGGGTTTTTTTTTTTTTTTTCTTTCAGGTTTTTAGTACTGGGTAGCCCTTAGGTCAGACTAGTATCACAAAACTGTAAGGATTTTAAATCAACTATAATAGATTCTACAATATATTCTTAGTCTTATCTCATAGACACCTTATTCAATATTTTTTTTCTTACTGTAATTTTTGCATTTAAAAACAGGATCACCATTGGATTCATCCCCTTGGACTACAGAAGAACAAAAGCTTTTAGAACAAGCATTGAAGACTTATCCAGTAAATACTCCCGAAAGATGGGAGAAAATAGCAGCAGCTGTTCCAGGCCGGTCAAAAAAAGACTGCATGAAGCGATACAAGGTAAGGTGCCTCACCTCCTTCTCGGATTGTAATTAGCCCGGGTCTTGTTAGAATCCTTTGCTTTTACTGTTGCGCTCCCTACCAGAGACAGTATCTGACAACAGCAAACGAGCACAAGATGGAGCCTTATGGAGAAACTTTTTTTTGTTTTGTAACTCAACCCCAAAAGAGCACTAAGGACTAAGTTTTCCTCAGTGAAAGTAGTGGTTCTGGCAGCTGGGAAGGGAAGTCTGTCTTGTGAAATCTGTCTTACAATTTGACAGCAAGCTCCTGTAGATGGTAAAGTCCTATCCCTAGCCTCCTATAGGCAAAGTTCCTGCAACAGGGGAAGCAGATGAGCATTGACCTTCCATTAATTTATTTGTTTCTAAGAGGAACTGTTTTAAGGTATTAACCTGTCTAGATTCCTTGCTATGTTGAGAGCTAGAGTGTTTCAGGCTGAATATATGTAGTGTTCAAAACCACAGCATCGTTATCAAGTTCCACATTTAGATAAGTACCTTTTTTTTTTTTCCCTCCAACTCTCCAGGAACTCGTTGAAATGGTCAAGGCCAAGAAAGCTGCTCAAGAACAAGTGATGAATGCTACTAAAGTCAAGAAATGACTCTTACTGACAATCTTTGTTTTATAATAAAAATGCAAATACTGTACATGTTTTCATTCCTTCCTTAATTATACAGATATGCAGGACTGGCTGGTTCTTGAGTTTTAATCTTCTCAAATGCATTTCTTCAACTCAAAAGCTTTAAATGGGGGTGTAGTTTTTTTTGGTTTTTTTTTTAAAGCTCAAACATATTGACAGTTCTTGTTATTCATTACTCACGAAGCCAATACATGCCACTGCAGATTTTGTTATACTCTGGAAGTTGTTCAATTGGACCTGGAAGTTAAAGAAAGTTGGCCATGACACATGCTAAACTGATACCAATTGGTGTGGAGGGATTGCGGGAGGGTAGGGAAACTTATACAACATACCCACGGCAGCAACTGCAGGATGCTTATCGTAGATGTACTTTGTGCAAATTTCTCTAATAGTCTGGGCATCAATAGCCTAAAAGGGGTAAAGAGAGATCTTTGTTACCAATTCCATCTAAAAAAATATTAAGAGCCAGTGATCTTCATTTTGTATAACCCAGGGGAAGAGGCAACAAAACAGTTGAAAATTTTCTCAGTTGGAAACAGGCTAACTTCTGTAATGTTACTTCCCATACAATTAAATTTCTTAAGGGCCTAATTTAACAGTTGCAACATGACTGCCACTTACTTCAATTCTTGCCTCAAGTTCTGGAATTGGGATTCGGCGCTTATAACACAGCATTTGTCTTCCAATGTCTTCACAGATTGGTGTGGACCCTAAAATAGGGGAAAAGATGCTTCAGTTATCAGCATACAACTCCGCTGAAAATAAAAAGCTCTCATAAGTCTCACCATCAAGTTGTAGCAGCATATTTGTCTTTAGAAGATTTTTTGCCCGGGCTACTTCATTTTCTGTAACACTTGTGCAAAGTCTTATCCTGAAAAATAGTGTAAATCCAAAGGCATTAAGTAATGGTAACCTGTAGCACCCAAGATTGCCTGTGATAAAGAGGTACATATATCTTAATACACCTACCAGGCACATCTTTTCTATAGACAGAGCTGGTAAGAGAGTTTGGTATGGAAACAAGCCATAGGATGCAAAGCAGCAGCATAAGAGTAGCGCTTATTGGAAGCACACCAATATACCCAAGAGCAAGTTTTTCCCCTTAGAAGAGCTGTATTTCATTTTATTAAATGAATATTTTGAGCAAAGTGTAGTCCATACTCGCTATCTTGAGAATAGCTGTTATAGCTGAGATAGTAGGAGCCCAACAATTAGAGGTAATTAGCCTAGAAAGCAATCCATTACGTCCTGGCTCTTGGTGAGAGAATAATTCAGCACACTGCATAAGGACCATTTCACCAGGACAGGGGGATGCACCAGATATCTTAACATGTTCTTGTCACAGGAATGGTTCATATCTTCCCCGGTGCTAAGCTGCAGCAAACAGCCAAAACGATGCCGTTTTTCTCCACAAGTTGTTTACAAAGATCTCATAGAATAATGGTATATGAGAAGTGATCCATGTGATTAAAGAAACTCCTCATTTTCAAGTTTTCTTTCAACTTTTGTTTCAACTTCACCCACTTTAAATCAGTGTTCTTAAGTAACATATGTCTATTTCTAATCACATCTGCAGTTCAAGCATTACAGTTGCACCTATGGACATCTTTTCAATTTAGACATAAGCCTTAGATGAATGAGTATTATCTAGGATCCCAGGTTTCAAAATTCTGTATATAACAGCTCACCTACCTTACATCATTTCATTTCCCTGTGTACTCACTAGGGCTCTATGTAACACCACCACCTGGTACGTCATGTGGGATAGCAATGGCAGAACGGGGAACTGCTTATGGTGTTTGTAGGTAACTGCATGTTCGTTATTCTCATTCATGAATATTTACTCTTTCAGTTGTCAATCATGCAGTTCACGGGCACTGTACAATCACTCAGTAGTATTCTAAAAGGTTTGACACATTTTCATAACTTCTGTCACTTCCAAGTCAAAAAAAAAATCACTGCTATATTTTCTTGTACAAGGAACGCTATTATATTAACCACAGTTACTATTCATTCTTCCAGGGCAGAAAAAGAAAACCAAACCTAAACCTTAAGCTATTCACTCCGAGTAAGGCTGCCAGAAACTGGCTGTTGGGACTCTGCATTCAGTGTCAAAGTTTAGAACTTGATGCATTTGTTTTTTCCAGGCAAGCCTAAGCAGAGAAAAAAAAATATTCTCTTTAAATGATTGCTATTTTTAAAATTGTATTCCTCCACTGAAAACAATCTTTTTAGAGAAAGAGCTGTTAGCTTACCATTCTTTCTGAACAAAGTGCACCATGTCCTGTATAGTGGATGGCTCACAGACCATATAGAGTCCCCAGAGCCCTGTATCAGTGTAGCAGGTGTTGAAGGACTGGAAACTGTGACACAAGTTACCATGGCAGGCAATCTGAGCAAGTTTACTGGATAAATTCTGCTGAGGCAAAACAGAATATATTATTTATTTTATGAAGTGTTTTGAAAGCCCACTAGTTACATCCATGGTCTCCTGTTTTCATTTCAGTGACGGAACATACAGTAGTATCTCAGGCTCCAGCAGAAGCTATGAGGTTAGTTTTCAGCTCTTCATCTCAACAGCTTCTTTCCTTGCATGTAATCTCATGTTTCCAAGTAACAGCCCAGATTTAAGCCAAAATCCTAAAGCTACTTAGGTTCAAGAAAGGGACAGTTACTGATACCCACACGTTCTGATGACCTACAGGTATGAAACATCCTACTTTCCAAGAGGGCTGTCAGACGTCAAGTCACCTCTATTTTGGTGGTTTAAAACCACTTCCTAAGATCTTCCTAGATCTTGGGCAACAAATTCTCTCAGACTCACCACTGGATCCCCCTCTCCCAGTCCAAAAAAGGACCTTCAGAAATAGCCATAAAGTAGCAGTAACGCCATCAGACAGGTTTGAATGGGTCGGTATTGGCAGTACCCAAGTCGGAGCGATCTCACCAGCCCACCAGCCTCATTAAGAGCAGGAAGGTGCTTGCAGGTTCACTCACCGCGCCTCCTCCAAAGGAACGATCCCAGTTACCTATCAGAGTATTCGCTACCATAAGTGGGATTGTATCTGGGTGCGACCAGCCAGCTGCTTCAACGGCTATCGCCATGTGCGCCAAGGGCATCTTGTCATCTCTTATACGAATCTGTGGGAACATACGAAAGTAGCTGTAGTACCAACCCGTACAAGGTAATGTACACGGGAAGTTCACTGTCAGGAGACAGATATTTCCATCACATCTGAATTATAAAGCATGCACATGGAGAACCAAAAATTAAAGCACGTGTAGCTTTATTTAACATCGGTCTTAACTAGTCTTCCCTGTGGCGATTTCAGAGCATTTTGGCCAACAGCAAGCCTAAAGCCATGTACACAGAGAGGGCATTACAAGTCATTTTATGACAAACAGCAGCAAGGAAAACTGATGAGTTTTCAAAATCCAAATAGAGCTGGGAACAGAACACAGATGCCTCTGTTCTCTTCCATACCCTTTAAATTAGTGATTCTCAACAAGTGGAAATGCTCCAACACTGTAGGTAAGGGGATAAAAAGAAAGTAGCAGCAGGGGTAAGGGAGGTATTCCTCCAGGAACTGATAAAGCAGAAAAAGTGGCAGCAGCGAGGCTTGTCCAAGACAGGTTGGAAAGTACTGCTTTGGAAAGCAGCTACTCCATTGCCCTCACTGGGGGCAAGAAACCTTTTCACCTGCTGATTCTGTGGCCGAGAAGCTCTCTCCTCAGCAGAGAGGACGTGTCAGTTGTGGTCACAGGGGATATAAGGGCCAGCTCAAAAAGCCATCTAACAGCTTACCTCACTACCTGTGAAGCTACAAGGGGGCAGGGGTGGCAGTCCTCCTTCCGGAGCAGATGGCAAGTTACCGAAGTGGCACTTTGCTAGGTCAAGGAGCTCATCATGAGAGACCCCTGAACAAAGACATTTCACACACTTTGTAATGTTACCCTGTAAACAGTTAATTTAAATTGCTGTGCAGTTTAAAGACTCAACCAAGCAGTAATTTATTGTTCCCCAGCTTCAATGCCACACTTTCAGATTCCTCACACCTCCCCGTTATACAGAGTAAGATCATCATTACCCCCCTCCTTAATTCTCTTCAATGGCCCTCTATTAATATTACATCAAATCAAGCTGTTTGCTCTCAGTTTCAAGCCTAATGTTATTTCTCCTCTGCTTTCCTTGCTACTCCCCTTTTCACACTGAACCCCTCCTAGGCCCCTCTTTTCCTGCCCACATGGAAAAATGACCTTGGCGTACAATTTACTTCTAATTACTGGTTTAAGAATGTTTCTGGAATACTACTGAGGGGAAAAGGGAACAAAAGTTCAAAGGGTATGAAGGCACAAAACATGCAGGGCTAACAATGAACTTCCGGAACCTACTGAACAATGGGTAATTCATCATGTTGTCCCCAGAAACTTAAAGACCGTGGTTTTAAGTACAGTTTCACATGATCCAGGGTGAATATCTCATACTAACCTCCAGCAGCAGCCAGGACCATTCTGGGTCCTTTGTAATGTGTTGTTATGTACTCCACCAAGTCATTACGGTTTATGGATCTAGAAACAATCAAGGGAACATCACTACTGTGTCAGTAAAGATTATTAGGGTAAGAAGAGCTAAATGTATAGAACAATACAACATCAAAATTACTGTAAGTTCTGCCAACGCACAGAGCTGTGCATAGAGGCAGAAAGCTAAAATAAGGGTGAATTCCTAAAAAGGAAACAGGAACTTGATACATTTTGCCTTTCAAAGCCCTTCTAGCTTCCTGAGAAGGAATGAGAATTACAACTCACTCAGGTGGCGACAGGATCCACTAACGATCTCATGCCAATTTGAAAATAGCACATTTAGCAGTCTCCTGGGCTGCACTGGTATAAACAAATGCTGAAAGAGCAGTGCAGACACAGTTGTATTTACGATAATGCCCAACATCTGACCGATGGGAAAAAGAAGCATTTCTAATTTTGTGTCAGATGCATTTTTAACAAACAGGAGAAAAATACGGCAAATAAATAATGAAGACATGTGGTAGACATCTGAAGTTCACATACCCTTTGATGCTTGCATACAGGGGAATTAAGGCAATAGGGGGATTCTTATTACAGTTATATCCAGTGCAATTTCAGCTACCTTCCAGGTAAAAATGAAAACTGACGCTGTTCCCTACATCGTCAGATGAGTCTTTTATAAAAGTTACCACACAATTAAAGATAGCCACAAATTTGGACATACTTGATGTTTTCAGTGGGTCCTAAAATCGTCCGTCCTAGGGCTGTCTTCTGATAGGCTGTAGCATGAAGGTAATCAAAGACAACTTCTTGTAAATTGGTTTCAACCTCTTGCATCTCTCGAAGTATAACTCCTCGTTCACGCTCAATCTCTGCTTCTCCCAGGGTGCTGTTCTGAATTATGTCAGCAAGAATTTCCACAGCTAATTGAAAACAGAGATAGGAATGGAAAGCGTATTTTCAGGCTACCAGAAAAGTCTGGTTCCAAAAGTAAAACCCACCCCAAAGATCAAGTGGCCCAAGATTTGCTAATAAGATTTGCAAGGGTACAAAAGACTTGCTCTGCAGGAAAGGAGAAGTCCAAAAGGTATTTTCTTTTGGGAATCTAAAGACAACAATGTTTCAAATATCAGCTGGCACTCTCCTTTCCAAACCTTCACATTCCTGTGAAGTTCAAGAAAGGACTTTTCACCCAGGAAGGAAGGGACTGTTACGCTGCAAAAGCATCATTCTGTGTTGTCTCATCAGGAGCTGGATAAGCACTTCATTCTTCGCTGCTTTTCTGATGAATGAAAGCAGTTACCTCTTGGTAAGTCTTTTGAAAAAGCCTTTGCATAATACACGGTTTGTTCCCTGGATGTATACGCATTCAGATGAGCTCCCATGTTCTCAATCTCTAGTTCAAGGTCTAACTGAGATCTCTTTTTTGTTCCCTGAAATAAAACAATAAGAAAATAAAACTAGACGCTTTAATTCACCTACTCATCATTACTACTTCTTGTCTGGAAAAGTCAAGGTCAAGAGAAAGAAAAAGTATTCTGGAAAGAAAACTGGCATACTAATCTCTCCAAGTCTGAAAGTCAGATATAAATCCTACTATGCTCCCAAATTAAAATAAAAAGCCGGCAAAAGATGGACTAAGTGTCTTCTAAGACTATTAGACGAAGTTAAAAGTGAGTTAAAATTAGACCTGTGTTACTCATCTATAGTTGTTTATCGGCTACACAGAACTAGGACTTCAGCTACATTCTCTAAGGAAACCAAAGTCTAAGTTGTCCACTTTTTTTTTTCCTCACTCATTGATTTGGAAAATTTATTTACCCAATTCTGACAAAGTTCTTGTCATTGATCTTTAAAGATATATAACTTAGAAATCCATTGTAAATTTCTACATCAATACTCATACTCACCTTGAAAGCCATATGCTCAAGGAAGTGAGCAGTTCCATTGTTCTTCTCATTTTCATACCTGCTTCCAGCATCAATCCAAAGTCCAACCTCATTGGGGAAAAAAAAAAGAAGTCATTTTACCAGCTAACAATGCAGCTTTCCTGTTTTTGTATATGAACTACACTTAGATTTTCAAGACCTATTTTTAAATGGCTTTTTCCTTAAACGAAGCAGGTTTTCAAGAAAAAGAAAATTTTGATCTTCATGAAAACTCTAATCACAAATCATTTACAAAAGCCTTAAGACTTCTATTTCCTAGCTTAAGTTTCAAGAACAATTGTTAATAAACATTGAAAGAATGTTCATTTCCTTGTGGAATTAAATTGCACACATGAACAGTTACAAAAAAACCTTCCCTTTACAAGTTACCTACTGTGCACGTTGAGAGTCCAGAGTCTTCAGAAGCTACTTGCAAGCCATTTTCCAGAGGACTCACCCTAGTTTCAGGAACATTTAAGATTACCTCTGTTGCTGCTTTAGAAGCTCTGAGCCTGCCTGTTCCAACATGCACACGCTGTAAAGAAAAAACATCAGTCATGCTCAGACTGTTAAATTATATCCTAGGATGCTCTTCTAAAAAAATGTATTCCTGAAGTTTTCCCTTAAGTTTGTGGATCTTTTTTAAAGCATACATTTAAAAAGAAAAATTCAGCCCTGATTTATTCGCCACTACTTCACATCAGGGATGCATTAACCTGATTCAGAAGAAAAACATGAAGCATGTCCAAAGAATGGCAACGAAGCACAAGTCTTACGAGGAGCAACTGAGGGAGCTGGTGTTGTTTAGTCTGGAAAAGAGGAGGCTGAGGGGAGACCTTATCGCTCTCTCCAACTACCTGAAAGGAGGTTGTAGCGAGGTGGGGGTCAGTCTCTTCTCCCAAGTAACAAGAAATAGGATGAGAGGAAACAGCCTCAAGTTGCACCAGGGAGGTTTACGTTGGATATTAGGAAAAATTTCTTCACTGAAAGGGCAGTCAGGCACTGGAACAGGCTGCCCAGGGAAGTGGTTGAGTCCCCATCCCTGGAAGTATTTAAAACACGGGTAGATGTGGTGCTTAGGGACATGGTTTAGTGGTGGACTTGGCAGTGCTGGGTTAACGGTTGGATTCAATGATCTTAAAGGTCTATTCCAACCTAAACGATTCTATGATTCTGTGAAATGATCTGACAGAAAAGCATGTTACTATCATCAGTCAGCCACCCCGAGAGCCACACTTGTTTCCCAGTTCTGCCAGCAAGAGCCTGCAGGACCTAGAATATATCCTTTAACATCTGGAATTCTTTTGGGTACCTGCTTTCTAAAGTGAAGTAAGAAGTCCAAGGGCCTATGTCCACAACTGCAAATCACAGTCACCCATTGTTCATAACAGGGACAGATATTGAAATTGTCACTTTTTATACAATCATCTGGCAGTTAAAGCACATTAAATCAGAATGGGGTACAAAAGAAGGGAAGATGTAGGTTAAAAAAAGAGAAAGTTCATTGCACTTTTTCAACATCAAGAAATTGAAATATGTATCCCAAATGTGTACTTCAAGCAATAAGCTACTCCAAAAATTTTAAATCTATCAAATAAACAAAGATTTCCCTCACCATGTGACTGCCCTAAACATGAAAGTACAAAAGCCAGCTCTCACCCACTCTCCTCCTGGAATACCAAAAGGCTAGATCTCTCAAAGCTTGTGCATTTTAGGACCATAGCACAATTCAAGTTTGAAAGAACCTCGCATTTTAGAACCATAGCACAATTCAAGTTTGAAGGAACCTCAGGAGGTTTCTAGTCCAACCTTCTGCTCCAAGGATCAGCAATGGGGTCAGACAAGTATGCTCAGTGCTTTTTGCAGCTGGGTATTGAAAATCTCCCAGAATGGTGAGAAACTGCACAGCCTCTCTGGGCAGCCTGCTCCATTGCTTGACTGCCTCATGGGAAAAAATGTTTTTCGTCCAGTTTTGCCTCTCTTGTTTCAACTTATGCCCATTGCCTCTTATTCTGCCACCACACCCCACTGTGAAGAGCCTGGCTTTCTCTTCCTCACAACCTTCTCATAGGTACTGGCAGGCTGCTGTTAGGTCCAACCAAAGCTGTGTCTTCCCTGGGCTGAAAATGTCCCAGATCCTCAGCCTCTCCTCACAGGGCACATGCTCCAGCCTGCAACCATCTTGCTGGCTCTCTGCTGAACACACTCCAGTTCACTAATGTCCTCCTTACACTGAGGAGCCCAAAACCAGTTGCCATATTCTAACCACCCAACGAGTGCGAACTAATCGCTTCCTTTGACCGGCTGGCTGCGTTGCTGTTTGTTCAGCCCAGGCTGCTGCCAGCCCGCTCAGAACAGGGACAGATATTGAAATTGCCACCTTTTATACAAAGAAGGGAAGATGTAGGTTAAAAAAAGAAGTTCTGTGCCCAGCTTGCTGTCCTCCGGGACCCTCAGGCCTCTTCCACACAGCTGCTCCCCTGCCAGTCAGTTCCCAGCCTGGGCTGTTGCAAGGGATCATTTTCACTGCTAGTCTGCATTACGGGGAAGGAAAAACCTGTGTTTGACAACAAAACCTCCCTCTCCTGTTTTTCAAAAGAAAAGCTTCGGTTTCAAACTGGGAGGATGGGGAAAATGACCGAAGGGGAGGGCTCTGCGATCAGCGCCTCTGGGCAGCCTCCATCTGACCACGGGAGAGACGGAGGGCTTAAGCTTTCTCCGAGCTCCCCCGGGGTGAGCAGGGCAGGCCCCGTGCCGGGGTGGATGCTGCTGCTGCTGCCCCTCTCCAAGACACCGCTCCGGCTCCCAGCCGCCGCGCCAGCCCCGACGCCTCGGCACCGCGGGGGGCGACACGGGGTAACAGCGGCCCCAGGGAGCAGGCAGCAAACCCTGGGGCCTGCGGCACCCGGGCTCGCCCCCCGGACCACCGTGTCCCGCCGAGGGGCGGCCGCCAAGTCACCTCAGCCGGGCAGAGACTACAGTTCCCACCATGCACCGCGGCAGGGCGCCCGCCCAGCACCACCTCCTCCCCGCCGCCGCGACTACAAATCCCAGCGTGCTCCGCGCCCCGGGGCCGCCCGTCCCCCCGCCCCCCTTGCGGCAGCCTGACCACCAGCGCAGGGAGCCACCGGGGCGCTTGGGCTCTCCGCGGCTCCCTCCCCTTCCCCGCTCCGCCGCCTACCCGCTCCGCCGAGCCGGACGCCCGCACAAGGCGAGCAGACCAAGGCAGGAAAAGTCGCCGAGCCGCTAAGCGAGCCGTAGACGCAGCCATCTTGGCGAGCGGGCGGGCGGGGCGGTGGCCCCCTTCCGGCGGGTGGGGCGCAGGCGCAGAGGCCGCCCCGCCCCGCCCCGCCCTCCCCGCCGCGGGGCGCTCCCTCAGGCTCCGCCCAGCCCGCGGGCAGAACCGCCTTCGCCCAGCCAGCCGCCATGGCGGTGCGGTGTTCCCCCGTCTCCTCAGAGCCCCTGACGGCGCTGCCGCAGCCCGAGGCCCCCGGCGGGGGCTGACCCCTTCGTGAGGAAACACCAACACCGGGGCCTCGACCAAGCCTCGGCGGTGCGGGCCCAGCAACGGGAGTGAGGCCTGGTACCTGATCAGAGCTGTGGAAAGTTTATATTCCTCACAAAACGGCTGATTCCCCTGTAATTCGTATTTTCAGTGGGATTATCCAACAAACCACAGTCAAACCGAACTATTCCGGAGCTGGCTAATTATAAACTGCAGAACAGGCCTAGGTTTTAGTCACCCTGCTCTCCTAACTCTGCTCCAGAGAGCAGTGCAATTCAGGAAAGCCCCTTTTCCTCTCAGTAAATCGCTACTGCCAGTTTCAGCAGCGACAAACTCGTGCGCCTCTTTGCTTAGTTTGTGAACTGCTGTGGGCAGCGCTTACCGCCCGCTGAGGTTCCCTCGGCCGCGTGTTTCCACGCAGCGCTGAAACGGGCCCTTTGGGCGCTGCTGGTTGAGGGCGCTGCGTTTCCTGCCAGACAGATCCACCCTAACTGGGGAAATCCCCAGACTGAAGCAAGATAATAATCTAAAGTCTTGTTGTAAGAAGCATTCTGAATGTATGCAACGTATCTAAGAGACTGGACTATCAGGGCTAGGAAGTCTTCGTCGACACCAGTGAATTCAAAGCTCAGCCAAGGCCAGCTGGCAGGGAACGGCCCATGCCAACGCTGGTGAGCTCCCTCAGCTCCCAGCGCAGGACGGCCCTCTGCAAACTGGCTGCTGGGAACAGTCCCTCCCAACTGCCAGGGGCTGGGAAAGGCTGGGAATGGTACTTGATGAGAGCCAAATTTGGGCTGGGAAAAGTTCTGGCAATGCACCAGTAGAGGCAACTTCATTTCAGTGCCAAAGATCCTTCCTGAGCATGCTTGGAGTGTATGGCTGTAGATAAATAGGTACAGACAGGCAGAAAGCACTGCTGTCAGTTTTTACTTCCCAGTTAAAATTTTTACTTTTTTCCTGGAGTTAGGAGCTTTTCACTTGGCTAATCAAGTATTATCTCAAAAATGAGGGAAAGTCAGAGGTGAAATTCTATTACCTGTCCAAGTCCCACAGTTTGTTAAGTGTGACACTATACAAAGAAACAAAATACAATTAAAAAAAAAATCTGTACTATATATGCTGGAGGGAAGGCACTGTTTTGGGGTACTACTTTCCTAACCCAGTAACTCCCCTCTGCCTCAGACTGTAGCACAGTGCTTCTGACGTCCTCTGCCTCAGTACAGATAGTATAAACCTCCGTTACTGCTGTCTTGCTCTGCTCCAAAAAGAGAAAGAAAGCTGGGCTCTCAGCAGATGATCAGAAGGAAGAGGATCTTGGGTGCCAGATGTAGTATTGGCTTTTCCCCAGGTCCTCCAGCGCCTGCCTTCTGTGCCCCCTGTGCTTTCCTTTCCAATAGATACAGCCAGTTTCTGAAGGAGCTCAGTGCCGAGTTGATGAGTGCCCTCAGTCACTCTGTGTCTTGCTCTGGGCTCTACTTCCACGCTGGGTCTCGAAAATGGTGGGGACTGAGGATCCTTCTGCTCCGTGTGAGCTGTCTCCTACAACTGCCAACGTCCTGTTACTCAGAGTTGATTCACAAGAGCTGTCAGAAGTGGTGCTCCCTTCCCCCTGAAATGTTATCAGTCCCACGCAGATCTTTTAGGTGACAAAACTACTGTGACTCACAAATGACATGACGGTGGTTAGAGGGTCCTGAGCTGTCACAGAGGCTAAAGCTTGAGAAGGCTATTCACCGTGATTTACCTTCTCAGACTCCAAAACATGGAGGAATTTCAGAAAAAGCCATCGTATTTTAAATACATAGCTTTTCTGGAATATTTTGTGCGTGTTGGCAAGTTGTTTTTCCCTTCAGAGTTCAGAATGAAAATGTACTGACTGCCCTAAAAAGCTTACACTGCCACTTCATATGCTGTGTGTTTAAACAGCAGCTTTAATCCTGCAGCGGGGCCTGTCCAGTTTCTGTCACGAGGACTGTAATTGCATGAAAATAGTAAAACACAAAAGCATGATATACATTTAGAAATAAAAGTGGAAACTGTTGTTAACACATTAGTTAAAATACAAACCTAAATGCCAAGAAACCAGATGCTACCTAATTTGACAAGGACACCTTGATTGCATACGTGACTGTAGATCTCTGTGACTGAAATTATTGTTACTGTTGTTTTGCTGCCTGTACTATTCTCGTACCCACATAACCTATGTAAGAAGCATCTTGTAGCTGCAGAGTAGGCACATCTTTTTACCAGAGAATTTACATCGGAGGCAAATTAGTTTCCGTGGAATAGAAAATCTAACCCTACATGAAGCTAGCTACTTCTTCTTTTTTTTTTTTTTTTAGTTTAGTTTCTCCCTTTTAGTTTGTGCATATTCAAGAGATCCATCCAGTTCCAGCATTTTTTAAATTTCAGATATCTCTCTGTCAAGTTGTAAAATAAAAAAGCAAAGCACCAAACTGTGCATTTGAAAATTAAAATTAAGCTTCTCTTCCATTTTACAGTTAGATCTAACTGATCTCATTATGCTGGGATTTATCTCAAAGATGTTTTACCAGATTTCACTAAGCCATTAGACATCCTCCATCCTAGAAATTTGAATCCTTGCTAGACAAAGAATTACAGCTTAAGATAAACTGATTATCCTCATAATATGTCTCCTACTTAACAAAATAGCAGTGTCTCATATGTAAATGCAATCTAAAACGTAGCATTCAGCAAAGGTCATTAGAGAGATGCAACTTTAAATCAAGAAATGTTATTATTCAGCTAAAAATGCAATAAAATTAAAAAAATACTGGTGTTCTAACAGTACGAGCTGAATATATAAACATTCACCACTGAACTCTTACAAAACGCTGCTTTTTAAATGGTTTTAACAATCTCTTTTTACAATGAGATTATTTAGAAATGGACTATTATAACAATGAACACTCACAATATCCCTCTGGTTTAGGTAAACAGTATTATCTGCAGCTTCCAGGTGGAGAAAATGAGACCTTTCTTCATAGTTATGCGTCCAGTCTCAAGCAACAATGAAGCAGAAGGGCCAGGATTAGCAGAGGGGAGTTCTATAGAAACGATGTCCTTGTCATTTATCCTGCACTCATCAGCATGATACATAAACGGTTGCCTGCCAAGTTCAGGATGCCACGGAGCCTGACGAAATGGGTAGATGATACAGGTGAGATTCTCAGGATGACAACCTGGTTCCTTCAAATCCAGACTCCAGATTTCACCCAAAGTATGAAAAGCTTTGTATTTTACACTAAGTAGCTATTTTAGATTAGCATCCCTCGTAAACAGGTTTCTGGAAAAGGACCAAATGGCACTTTTGGTTTTTAAGCAGGCTTTACCCTTCAAATTTGTCAGGAACTCCACCAAAACCAGTAGTAATACACAGTCTGAATTATTCAGTTCAACTGGTTTTCTGAAGAAATGAGGTTTCCATGCTCATTACTGTACAATATCAACCAAGCTTGACACAGAGATCTCAAAGATAAGGCCATTCCTATGTCTCATGAAGATGAGCAGCCAGGAGCTGCCAGCTGAGGAGAAGGCTGCGGTATCAGCTCACACACACGGGGAGAAACTCTACAAATGGCCGAGATGAGAAAAGATTCAGCTGGTTCCAGCACTCATAGATCTAGCTGGTTGCTTCTAGAGTAATACTTCTACTTTATAGAACAATTCCAGGTAGCAGCAGTGAAAGTGATATAAATCAGAAATCTGCATATACGTACCTGATGCATCTATAACCATGTGTCAACATAGGGGCTGAACACAGGACTTGGACATCAGCACTGCTGTAACTCTGAACTGGAATGACAATCTTGATATGACCAGTGAAAGCACGGTCACATTGAAAGGTTTTTCTTTCAATTGTATAGATAAAATATTTCTGCTGAAATAAAGAAAAAGTTCATATCAGCGAGACACCCTGTCATGATCAGGTTACTATAGAAGTCTGGAAGAGCTATCCTGAATTACAGGCTGATTCAACCCCAGACGAGAGGCCACAGCAACTGAGCGTCAGAACGGCACTGCCCAGGAAAAAGACCTTCAGAACTGCTGAAACCAGCACACAGTAAAAGCATTAACAATTGAAATTGCCTTCAGCTAAACTACTGTTTAGTGCTGTGTTGGCTTTTTGGAGAGTCATCATGTTCACTGTTTATTTACAATCCATTATGTTTTTAAAGCAATGATATAGCATTGCACTTAATGAATATGCCAAAATCCTGCTGCCAGGAATTGGCTTTAGCTTAGCCAAGCAAGCAGAATTCAAACGAGCCTAAAAACACAGGCTCAAGAAACACTACTTTTTTTTTTGCAGAGGAGTGGTTTTTTGTGAATAAGCTGTTTTGAGAATACAAATCAAGCTTTATGGACACTACGTTGTCCAATTTTCATGCCAGCTGCTCACTGGCATCTAGCTGCTTATTTTTATCAGTATTACCTATAGGTTATCCTCCAGCTAATTAAATTGCAAATAGCTTTTCTTTCCCATGGTTAATCACTGGGCAGCAACTGCAAAGGCCTACAGGCCACCGACACTGGCCTTTTGTACTCTCAAGCTGCAAGGAAAACTGTCTAAATTAAACATAAAGGCTGTTGGCTGAATTTATAACATTTCAATTGCTCATTAACAGAGCACTCTTTTGAAGCTGCTGATTAAAAACTTTCTTCAGGGAATATTGTAGTATTCTGTCTGCATGCAGTTCTTTTCCTCATCGGTATTTGTGCACTGAAATAAGAAAGAGGGACCTGTTGGTAAGTACCAAACAACTTACTACCTGACTTCTGAGGACTTTTCTCAGAAAGATAAATGGAAGGAGTTTGGATAGTTCATAACAACAGTGTTTCAAGAAGATACAGTAACTCAATAGGAAATTCCTGTGGGTGAGTTCATCTGATTTAGCAAAACAAATACAGGTTTCTCCTTGCCTTTCAGCAGGCTCACTACAGAACAAGGATCTTAGAAATTAGTCCTTTTTTATTGCTGTTGTTGGCATTCTATACAAGTGTCATTTCCATACCTTCCTTTGACTATAACCACAGACAGGTGCATTGTTTTGTTTATTCTGGTTTGATGATGGACGACTTTCCAAAACTCCAACATTTATTTCAACCTTTTGCTCGTTTTAAGAAAAGGTCACTTTAGCAAAATATTTTCTTCAGAAAATAATTAAAAGGTCACCCAAGTCTCTAGTATAATTCAACAGCAATTAAAACAGTTAGTGAAAAATGAAATTAATGCAATTACTGAAAATACTAGAATTTGGCACCTGATCAGGCAGCCAAGACAGCCGTCATTTTTTTATTCTGTGATTCATTCTTCCTCAATATGTTCAGGTATCAATGTGGTGAGCAGCTTTTCTTAACAATCTGTGGAAGGAGAGTAGATCTTTTGTTACACAAAAATGCTGTTAATGCGACTCGTCACAGCTTATAATATAGGAAATGTACAGTTATATGTTATTTTAGTATCTAGATAACTGAGTTTTCTCTTTTATCTCCTCTCTTAAACCCTGTTTTCTCAATCTCTAATCCCTATAATTCAATAATGCTTAAGTAAGCATTAGCAAACACAAGCTGCAGACCATGTAGTTTTATACAGATATTAATACAGTGCAAGTATAGACTTACCCAAAAGAGTCATTGATGCAGGGCAGTTTTGGTTTAGCTACCATGTTTCCCTGTTGCAGTTTAACCGTGGAAGCGAAGCGTTCGGCTTTACAGCTCTTTCCAGCTTCTTAGCTGGTTTTATAGCCTGGACTGATTGCCATGATGTCGTAGGCTCTCTGAGGCCCGTGATGCTATTGCAGACTGGCCAAATTTGAGTCCTGGCTCATCTCTGTGTGCTGTAGGCCTGCCCTGCACTCACGTGCTAAGGCGGTTTCACTCATCACACCTAACTCCAGCTGTATAAAACTAGTTCTCTACGCTCTCTCAATAATCAGTGGAAGGAAACGGGCACCTCCAAAATGTGGGTTATCTGTTGTATTCTGGACACCTCTCTTAGGATGATGGCTAAGAAATGTCTCCTGGTGGTAATTCTCTCTCCCGGTGAATGCAGAGGAAGGAATGACTAGTTCAGCAGACTAAAGATACCCAACTTCTAGGCAGCTACCTTCAGGCAAAACAAATCTTATACTGAGCTTCAGGCTAGTAGCTCATCCCAGGCGTCCCTTACCTAAACATCAGATCCATATATTTTATTAAATTATTGGAGGGTATTATACAGATTATAAATGCATTTACTCAAGGGCACAAGTTGAACCTACATTCTGTAAGGGCCTCCAGCATTTTAATGCAACAGGCTGGAAATTCTGAAGCATCTTTACTTAAATTTAAATACTGAGTTCTTGTCATTAATTAAATCAAACAAAGCAAGCACTTGATTATTCCTTGTGTTATTTATCTTTATATTACAAAAGGTTTATTTTTTGATGCGTGCACATATTCAGGGTTCAAGACTCTGTAGCAACTGTATTTTGTGCTGATTTTTGTGAAACGAATAACCACACTGTATCGAGGGAAAAGCTAGGGGTGTTGGCAGATGGCTGGCAAAGAGAAAGTTGGAGCTTTTATAACCTGAGAAGCCAGCAGAAGGACTTTGGGAATGTGGGATAATATTGGTTGGATATTTCTGCTCACATAAGCAGCTAACTTGCTGAAGCTGATATTTAAATTTCAAGTTAACAATCTGATTGCACTGAGTTTAGCGGTGCGTATCAATAAAGATCTTTTTTCAGACTGATTTCAGATTCACTGGCCTTTTTTTTATAGTCTTCTGAAGGAAACAATTTCTGGAGCTTCTCAAACCCACTGTGCTCTATGTCCCAGATTGATGCCTTTCTCAAATCCTATTATAGCCCAGAGTGCCAGACCTACCATTTTCTTTGTGGGAGACAGCTGCTTTTGCTGGTCATTTTCTTCCCTACCACTTTTCTGCATTTTTCTACTAACTTCCAGATGGTTGGCAGCTAGTGCAGAGCAGTAACTCCAAGCAGGCTGCCAAACATCGACAAATCCCAGACATTGTGCATGCACAGGTCTTCTCTGTATTTGATGTGCACTGTGATGCTTCTCCTTCACAAAAGCCATGCAACTTGAGCCATGTATGCTCAGAAAATCAGCAGGTTTGCGATGCAAGAATTTCAGTGCATGCACATTAATGAGTTGCTCTGTAGACAAGCAGTAAGTTTGAAATGACCAAAACACATTCAAACTGATGCACAAGCATAAAGATCCAGTATGTCTTAAACACATTTGCTTCCACATTTGCCTTTGGAACTTCAGATATTGACTGGGAGGCACGAGAGTACCTGCGTACCGCTGGAATATGTATTTTTTTCTTTGAAAATCCCATTTAACTAAGTATATACAGAAGAACCTGGTTAATATGAGAGGTTTAAGAGGTCTACCTAAGAGGGATTTTCAGACACGACATGGTCTTCATAGCAGATGAGCTGTAGTATGTCAAATGAAAGAAGGTTTGGAAAGGACTCCAAGTCACTGCTACTAAGTAGACTCAACAGAGTTAGGGGGTGGGCAGTTACTCTCTGGCTGGTTGCAGTTATTGCACTGATGGTATTGCGTAGTGCTTGCACTACTTTAAGCATTAGCCATAGTCTCATGTGTTTCTGACTATGGCTGTCAGTCGTCCTGCTAGCCTATTAATGCTGGCAGATCTACTTTTTGTACTATGTAACATATTTATTTTATCCCAAAACATTTTTCCCAAACCAGGTATAAAAAATAAAACCAGAAAGCTTCAGAACTTACTGCCAGCTGCACAGTGCCCAAATCTCACAGCTCTTTCCACTTTTTTTTTCCCACTTTTTTTTTTTTCTATGATAACCCATATTTATTAGTCTTGGCTTTCTACCAGTGAAATTATTTACGTCTCAATCTTTTCTTTTTGAGTCTCAATCTTTTCTTTTTGAATTACAAGTTAAGCACTAGGAGTAACTTTTTGTATAATTATACATATAAGTCGATCACAAGAGATTTATTGAGAAATTCTAAATTCCCCAAACCTTCTTGAAACTATTCTTTTTTACTGTTTTTCAAAGTTTTCAGCAGCCTCTGGATAAATAAAAGAAAGACTATGTGGCATTTACATGCAATTTTTATTTCATCCATGTAAGATCCTCATACATTTCTCAGAAATGTATGGATTGACTCTCTCTGCCTCCATAAAATCTACCCCAAATCATTTATATTTGAATAAGGAAAACACATCTACACAGTTCGCAATAAAGCACCAGGAACTATGTGTGTAGTTAAGATTTGCTATCCGATCTTTACAGGCAAAGACTCTAAAGGCCCGAATCAAAGTTCAGCACAGTCAATGAGATGCTCTGATTTAATTCAAAGTACCTGTCTTTAAACAGACGACTTGACTTGCATGAAATGGTGGCTGATACTCACAAACTGAACATGGAATGGAATGGAATGGAATGGAATGGAATGGAATGGAATGGAATGGAATATTTCAGTTGGAAGGGACCTACAAGGATCATCTAGTCCAACGGCCTGACCACTTCAGGGCTGACCAAAAGTTGGAGCGTGTTATTAAGGGTATTGTCCACATGCCTCTTAAACACTGACAGGCACGGGGACACCGACCACCTCTCTAGGAAGCCTGTTCCAGGGTTGGACTACACTCTTGGTAAAGAAATGTTTCCTAATGCCTCTTTTTTTACCTCCTTGCTTTGACTTCTGCAAATGCTTGCGTATGATGCCTTACTTTTTGATTGGGAAGCTAGAGAAGGGAATAAGACTTCCAGATGGAAAAGGGGAAGAACAGATAAAGACAACTTAGATAAATTAAATGTTCTAAATTGTGTCAGCCTGATATAACCCCCTTAACCAGTTTTCAGAAGTAACTGATTCATTCCCTCTCTAAATAAGGAATGTGTATGTTAAATAAGAAAGGAAATGGTCAAGCATACAAATGGAAAAAAGGCAGAATCCAAAACTCAGGAATTCAGGAAAGGCAGTTCTTTGCCTTTTAGTTTCTTTTGCCAAATGATAGAAAAAAATTAAAGTATTCCTAAGCATCTATACAAATAGAAAAGAGGAGATTATCAAGAAGATGGAGCCAGGTTTTTCGAAGTGCTATACAGTGAGAAGATGACAGACAATGAGCTAAGTTGAAATAAGAGAGGTTCAAACTGGATTTAAGGGAAAACATTTTCACCATGAGGCAGTCAAGCCATGGAACTGGTTTTCCAGAAAGCTTGTGAAGTCTACACTCTTGCAAGTTTTCAAAATCCAACAGGATAAAATCTGATCTGAACTCATAGCTAACCCTGCTTTGAGTAGGGGGTTGGACTAGAGACCTGCTGAGGTCCCTTTCAAACTAAATTATCCTGTAATCCTATGGTGATAAGTAACAGGTAATGTGGTTTTACAAGAAAACAACCTATTAAAAGCAACATTCCAGAACAGGGACTATAGGCCTTGCAGATTAAGAAGAAGCAACAGATGCTTCATATGTTGACTATAATAAGGTTCTTAACCTGGTCTTTCAGGAAGCACACATGGCTAGCTAAGGAAATACTCTGCGTCTATCTAGGGACCAGATTCAATTTTCCTTGAAAATTCCCCCATCTCTTGCCCCATTCCCTTTTGTCTTCTCCTAAGGGCCACACGGAATTGGGCAGGGAGTGGTCACGGCATGCATCAGTTGTGCTAGTTCTGCCCCGTGGCACCGTCCTTCGTGAGGGCTGCATGGCCTTTCCTCAGGAGGCAGGAAAGGGAATCTGTCACATGGTCTTAATGCAGTGGCCTAAGTGGTATGAGTGCACAGGTACATCGTGTCATAGGATCAACATCAGAATAAAAATTGGAGAACGAGAGAAACGATCTCAAAAAATAGGATGTTGTTCAAGATGGAAGGATGTAAGGTATTATTTTTAAGAATAATTAGCTGCACAGGAAGGCGATGGAGTGTTATTGGTAAGCAGTACACCCCTCAGAAAAGCATCTAGGGCTAGTATTGCATCATAAACTGAACAAGCCAGTGCTGTCATACTGTTGTGAAATAAGCAGACTTCACACTGTATAAAGAGCTCTATAAAAGACACATGAAGCAAGGTCCTGTTCAAGTCAGCACTGATAAGACGTCAGCTGGAGCACAACATCCATTTTTGGGCACCTCACTTGAAGAAAGACCAATAAAGAAACCACGGTAGAGCCATGTAATTTTCAGAGGTATAGAAAATGTGACCCATGAGGTAAAATTGAAAGAATTAATTTGTTTAGTCTAGCAATGAGAGGACTGAGGGAAGATATGATACCACTTCTCAAACACATAAAAAGTATTGCAGAGATACAAACTGTTCTTCATGTCTATGGATACGGCAAGAAGTAATAGTCTTAAACTGCAACTTGAAGACTTAAGTTATATTTTACAAAAAGCTTTTGAACTGTAAGGAACATTATGCAGTAGCTCACTGTGGAGAGGTCTGAAGAATCAGCATGACTGCAAATTTTCAAGGTCAGGTTGAACAAATATCTGTCAGGAGCTGATCAGATAGAGTGGATTCTGCTCCGAAGCAAGAGGATGAACTGGAAAACATTTTCAGATCCTTTTTAAAATCATGTCTAGAGAAGCAACTCCATGGTCCTCATTACTAAGTTGGCATGAAAAAGGAGGAAATAATGTACCAGTGTCACATCTCCAAGTTTTCTTAAATTATGACAAGTATTTTGGTTTTCTACTCGTTAAATCTCAGTCTTGTTTTATGTAGAATTAGGGTATCTCTGGTAGAAGAACAGTACATCATACATGAAGCTGGAAAATTATTTTTATTAAGGTTATTCTCTTCTGTGTTTTGTAAATACTTTTAACTTAAATCATGTGAGCAGCTGGGATAAAAGAACCCTTTGATTTATAACTGCTCATTTTGTTTAAATGACAGGAATGGCAGGGATAAGAGAAGAACCCTTCATTCAGCTTTATCTGTGCTGGAGAGTATCTCTTGCAATTGGTCTGTACACCACCGTTTTGTCTAGGTCTTTTTACACTGACTTTCTAAACTCCCCAAAGCTCTCCTAGTGACAGAGGTACACAGACACCAAGATTTGGTGTCCTTTCAGCTAGGCTTGAAAACACACTCACGATCAAACTTCTTCATTTCAACTCTAAAGAAACTTACTCTGACCTTTGTAGAAGTCCTGGTGAAACTAGGGGAAATCCCACTTGAAATTCCCAATACTTCTATGATTAAACATAAATAGCAGAGTTAAACGTCAGTAAGAGAACACCAGTCCCTCATTTCATTTACTACAAAGGAGCAAGTCACTTGTTCTTTATCTACCTCAAAATCCATAAAAGTTGCGGTTTCTAAAAGTTTCCATCCCAGGAAGCAGGAAGCTTAGAAGCAATCTTTTTTTTTTTTCCATTTTAGAGGTAGTTTTATCCTCTGCTTATGTTACCTTTTATTAATTAACACCACTATTTTGTTATCTGACTCCAAAAGCATTTTCTATGGAAGAAGCTTGCCACTGTGTTGTGCTGTGCTCTTGAGTCATTTATTTCTTTGAAGAAAAAACTACCTATACCAGAATACTTGAAGAAGCATCAGTCATTTCCCAAGTTATAAATAACATGATAACTACATCCCCTTTGAAAAAGACAATGATGCTAATAATTACCTTGAAAAAAATCTTTGTTGCCTTCATAGAGTTTACATCATCAATAAACCACTATCAACAATTACTTATGCATTTTAAGTAACAATTGTGCAGTTCTGCTCTAGTTTTGCCAAAATGAAAAGACTCGGTTCAGATGCATCTGTTTTCCAGTGACATCGATGCTTGCTTTCTTTCATTTATTCAGTGAACCAGCTGTGTTGACTGATGTCTGAGAAATCAAGTTCACTCCCAGAATAATTCCATTGTAGTCAATTTAGTTGCAGCGAGGACCAATTTGACCCATGGAGCTCAGCATATTCTAGAAGGTCATGCAGCCTGTCAGTAGCTCAGACAGGACTTAAATAGAGGATCCTCCTGAATCCCAATTCAAATGAGCCTCTTTTGACATCATCATCGTGTCTACACATTCAGAGTGACATTTTGTCAAATGCCACTTGGAGCATTGCTCATCTGTTGGCATACCAAAAAGTGACCTTAATGGCTTTAGTCACATGCCCTCATTCTTTATTTCCATTTATTTATAACTCTCTTCTCTATTCAGTGCCAGCTGTGGAAACCAAAGCGAATTTCCTTTCCCTCTCCCTTGTGGGAGCTGTGGATGAAGAGGTTTCAGACTCATTTCAGGAGGGCGGTAGCAGGGTACTGAGGTCAGTCTGGGAACCCAGCAGTTTCCCTTCGTGCCAGAGCAGCAGCTTAGCAGCTGAAAGCAGCTTCTTGTAGCACATAGCATGCCTGTGTGGGGTGCCCACAGCTAAAATAATACTCCAGTTATGAAGGATCCTCGCTGAATGTAGTGGTTTTGACTATGGGATTTCTCAAAGCCCCTTCTAGCCCTGTATTTCTATGATGCTTGTATAAGAAAGGTACAAAAATAGTTTGTAAGGAAAAGGAAAAGGGTGGTCCATGGAAAGGATGGTCCAAGGAAAAGGATGGTCCATGATTCTGAATATTTACAAGCAATCACAAGGAAGCTCTGACTTACCTCATTGTTATACACCTTTCTTATTCATGACTATTTCTCTATAGTAACTTTACATGATTTAAAAAGTCATTATTTTTTCTCATTTTCCATTTCACAATATATTTTTCGTTGTAATCTAGAAACTAACTTATTTGAAATTATGCAGAAGTTTTTGGTTACAATACCACCAGCACTATCTGTTTTTAACCAGGTTTCTTGTGAAACCATGTTCTGTGCCTTTCTGTCAAACTAATTGGCCGATTTCAATGATACTTGAAAGAAGGAAAGAAATTTCAAGGGCTTTCTGTGGCTTAGGAAATCTTAGAGCATTCCTCGGTTTCTTAGTAAAGGTGGACAACTCCGCTACATCCCAGTTCACACTGTGAAGAAACCTGGGTATGCATCCGTCCTTTTCTCTGCAGCCTGGTTTTCATAGAAAGTAAACATTAAACATTTGTGTTTGATGGGATCTGAACGATGCTCCAAAGGCATCTGTTCTGGTCAGTTCAGGGACCAAGGCCTCTGAGCATGTAGTAGTACGCCCCTGAAGTAAGCCTAATACAGCCCAAAGTGATTAAGTGCCTGTGATTTTCTTTCTATCTGGATATGGGAAGGAGACTCAAATTAGTTCCCTGAGTATGGGAAAAGTAGGTAGAACACGGCAGCATGTATTATCTTAGCGTGAGCCAGCTGGCAGTGGGCGCGCGCACTTGCTGGCCAGTCTGCCTGCACGTACGACTAACTGGATTAACCACAGCACACGCTGTCTCTCTTGCCCAAAGAGATGTCATGGAAGGCACGGAGAGAAGTGGGCTCGGATTATTGCACTGGGAGGGTGAAACTACAGAGCAGTGAATAGAAATGATCAGGACACCAACCTTGCTTAGTTTCATTCTTTCTGAAAGAGCCTATTTATATATGATTGTATGTTTCTACGTGCCATTGTCTTTCCATATGTGCTCTGAAAGTATATGAGCAAACAGTGGCCCCAGTTCTTCCATGACCATCACTGCTTTCGTTCTGCATTGTTGTCATAGGTATTACACTGACTTTAAACTAAAAAACGGGACAGACAGTGAATTCAAAGTTGTTGTTCCAATCCTAGGATCTCCAAATGGGTACGTCACTGTTTAGCAGGAAATAAACATCTATGAACCTCCAACATTGTCTCTCTGTAAGACTTCAAACATATTATGTTCAAACATGAGAAGGAAGAGACAGTTGTAACACTCTGCAGCTTTATAGACAGCTCCTATAAAGCACGTAGAATAAATAGTTGAACTGACCTGCCACACTCCCATGGTCAGCTCATCACTGTATTAGTGCACCCCCAAAATCATCCTGAGAGCAACCGATTTGGGACACTGCTGGTGAAAACTCAGGCCTGTGCACCCTTTCAGCATCCTCTTCAGGAGGTCTAGGTACTTCTTCTGCAGATGTACACAGCCTGGAACATCCCCAGCCAGCATATTTCCACCACGAAGTACTTAAGAGTATATTTTTCCATACTCTCATACTGAGTACTTTGTAGTACTGCCAGTGCAGTAGCCCTCTCATTTTGCAGGCGGACGATATGCCAAACAAGCGAGCTGTGTCTTGGCAGGATGAATTTTCCTCCCACATTCCAGAGGACTCACAACGGGCACTCCCTGCCGAAGGGCTACGTTCACAGCCATGAAGGCAGCCAGACCATCTTACAGACCCACTGAGACGCAGCATTGGGGTTGTCAGATGATGCATATCTGCCTCACGGTAACCCACTTGCTCTGGGGTGAACAAAAGCAAAGAGCTAGGGCCCAGTACTTCTTAGAGACACAAAAAATGAAACCAGAGAGATATAAATGGCATGAGAATAAGGTTCATTACATATACAGACAGCGACCTGGTCAATATCAGAAATTAAACTAGAGGATTTAGTTAAGATCTTGGCAATTCCCAAGATTCACATCCAACCCATGGCACTATGCGTAAGAAATGCTCCCTTAAATAAAGGAAAGTCACAAACTCAATCCATTTTAGTATATGTCTAAAATGATTGTTAGAGGGACACTTTTCAGTAATGCCTTAGACACAAAGAAACAGTTTGTCGTCATCTTGCCTGCAATGAAAGCAGCACAACATTCTACAATTTCTAATTCGCGATTAAAAGTCAAGACACTCATAACAACCTAACTGTGTTAGGAGCTACCTTACATATTTTTATCTGTTCCTCCTCTGTACATCCAGAATGTCTTTTTCCTGTTTATGGGACCTGTTACTGTATCTTGTGCCCAATTACAAATGCAATTGCAAAAGGGCAGGAATTTTTCTTTCTGCACAGTGCCACTCACAAAGGAATCTGGATCTGATCAGGCCTTGTAGACACTGTAATTGAATTTCCTAAATAAATTTTAATGACAGCAATTTTGCAAAATGTTATGCAATATTACAATACATTATCAGGTACTGACTGTAACAGCATCATCTCATGGTAGTGCTTGTTCACAATGACACTGCTAAGCTTCACCGATTTTGGAAACAAATGTAACAACTTTAATTTCCCCTGAGATACATGGTTAAATCTGAAAATCGGGTGTTGTCTAAGCCTAGATGTGTTCCAGTAAACTATGGCATGGGCCTGGATGTTGCCACGCTGTAATAGCCATTAAATAGCTAGCAAAGTTGCTACCTGAGTTTTGGCTCATGCCAACTAGGATTCTCCCAGACGGTGCCCAAGCATGCTTCAGGGATTAGCGTGGGCCAGGGAAGACTTTCAACAGCCATTTTGATGCAGCCACCTGCTCTGCAGGGCTCGGAAGGTTTATCTGTATGAAAATACACGTGTTGTACGATTCGGTGTCAGGGCTGGAGAACGCTCCTGGCCCGTTAGTAGTATAACACAGCCTAAATGTCTCTGTTAGGGCCCCAGTTTATTGTCTCCCCCAGATTTGTCCCCTAAGTAGAAGTTAAAGATATACCAGCTAGGCATCAGAGAGTATTTCACATAATATTTAGAAGCACTTTTTTTTTGGTTTGTTTTAACTGTAGTTCATAAGTTCCTTCTGTGTAGTCTCAAAGACCGTCAAATTCTTTATCATGTAAGAGGTTGGGATTTGTAACAGTAAACATGATATGTACAGTCATTTCATTAAGTATTGTATATTGATTATATATTCATTTTTAACTAAGGCAATTTAATGTTTTGATTAAGCATTACTGTGAAGCCTTTTGTACCTACACATATAGATACATATATATAAAAAATATATTAGCTAATTGTGTAAGCCTCTTTCACAGGGTAACTTAACATCCAACATGATTTGAAACTCTGCTTGCATCTGCCTGCAACAGGTGCCAAATAACTTTTCTCCCTTAATTTCTCTCCAAAACAGTGTGGATACCATAAGGGTGGTCGCCTCTCCACACTGTCATTAGAGGGCTAGGTTAGGCTTTTTGATTATGTCCCCATATGGGCCAGTTTTGCCAGAGAGGCTTTTACTAGCCTAGTAGAATTTATTTTGGTGCAAAATCTCTATGCTAGTAAAAATTTCAGTATAGCTAGTATTAGAGGGGTGAAAAACTTCTTTGCTAGGATAGTTTATTTCACTCAGAGACCCAGCACAAACTGTTACAGTGAGTGTGCTTTTTTGCTGCGATAAACTGCATCTGCACTATAACAGTAAACATTGCCTAGCAAGACTAAGCCTAAAGGGATTTTGGACTATGACTTGATATTCTAAGATGGAGCGAGAGATGGTACAACATTTTTTATCGTGTTATCTAGGAGGATTTTCAATCAAGTTAAAACAGCTCAGTTATAAGGCTATAAAAAATTTAACTATCAGAATTTTTACTTTTTCCTACTTTAGATTGTGCTTCAGTTACTGCCCAAGACAATGAGTATCTTGCTCTGACACAGCTTATGTCAACTGGCTAAATTAAACTTTGTGAAAAAGATATTAATTCTACACTTTAGAGGTCTAAACAAAATACTGATAAACTTTGGTTGCATAGAAGGTTAAACCCTTCATCAAGAGAAGTTTTATCATCAAGTTAGTTGAGCTGTCCTGCCCATGATTAATGCATACACTATCTCCAAGGGAAAGACACCACTGCGGATACAGTTCATGAAATACATACTGTGTGATTCTAATTAAGATATAGGTTGTTGCATTATGCAGATTAAGCTGCGTTAAGGAACTTATCCTTCCAAGTGATTAATGAAATGGTATGCCCAAAAAAATTCTTCAGTAAAAAAGGATTCTGTTTCAGCTGTTAATTTTCACTGTGAGAAAATAAAATGCACTGACCCCAAAATAACCCCACTTCGCTATTCCTCAGTATCTGTGCCTCTCTGCAGTACAAAGAAGCTCCCAAATCTTTTTCATTTCCATATATAGTGGACAATATGTAGGGCCAGTCTGAGTAGTAAAAATGCCAGGAATGTATGCCACTAAAGAAAATACAATTATTAAAACTCCCTTTCTTAGGACTAGGTGCCAAGCAAAAAACTCTGACCTCATGCACAGATGGCTGGAACCTTCCCATCTGTTAATAACTTCTGGCCTCCAACTTCTGCAGGATCCTAACATCAGTCCTCTAAGCATAATAGCACGTCTGGGGTGTATTAAGAGTCAGAGATCTCTGTTCTGGGTTTGCACAACTGTTTGAGCACAGATGTCCCATTGGGACTTTTCCTCAGTTTAAATGCCTTTGTGTGCATAAGACATTGAAAGATCAAAACATACCAAAGCAGCAGGACTAGACTGACATCTTCGTTGGCTCATGGGAATACTGAAACAGGAAACCAATTCAAAATTCTGGTTTGTTGAAGAGCACCTCTGAAGTTGAATTTTCTCATGTTGTGCACACTGGCGTGGCAGAATAGGTACTGATAGGGACATCCAGCAGTGCCAGAAATTACTTGAACAACCATGTAATTCTTCACCAGTTGTTATACCAGAAAAAGAGATGTTTCCCTTTCAAACCGAAAACTGCATGCTGCACAGACACCAGTTGTCTTTACTTACAGACTCCAAATGTTGGCATCTATATTTGTAGTACAGACAAAATGCATTTACTAAAGCAGAGCCTCCTGAACTGTGGCTTTTGCAGCACTGGTGACATACGAACCACTTCCAAATGACACGTGAAGGCAGGTCTGCCTACCGGGAGATACTCAGCTGAAGTGTAGGATGAGCATCCCAAATCCACTACTGTTGGCAATCAGTTACTACCAGGCTGGAGGCACTTACCTAGTGGCTTGCACAAATTTCTATACATAGGCACTAATTATTACTAACTGTTAATGGGCATTGATCAGAGCTATGGAGAGCAGCTTTATCATCTAACTCATTTAGTAGGTCTTAGATTCCATAAAGTAACAGTAGAAATAACTTCAGTCAATATAGATCTGTGTTTAATGACATATGAGTAAAAGTCATTGCGACTGCAAGGCCAGCTTAACATTAGACATACTGATAGGAGATGAAATGATCAGGAAATGTCAGATGAGAAGAGCCAGAAGTAAGAAATAAATTAGGATTTTCCACTGGCAAACGTCAGCAAATCTGCCTGACCATAAGCAGCCAATATATACCTGTCTTCCTCATACAGAACAAGATAACTTGGTAGTATTATCCTTCCTCTACCTTACAGAGACTAAGAGAATGATAGGTTAATGATAAGAAGAGTAAGACTCATGTTTCTAGCCTCCCAAGACGTACCTTGAGAACGCGGCCTCTGAACATAGGTAAGATTTCTTCACTAATAAACTGGACATCCATTCCTGAGCTTCAAGATAAAACGTACATAAATATATTATCGGAGCTCCAGATAGTCTTAGATTTCATATTGCTGCTATACATGATTTTTTTTTTTTTTCATATCACAGCTGCACAGCTTTGTCAACCTTTGATTGTGCTATGTGCTTGAGGAGGTAAGGAAAGATCAAAAAAAACCCATATTTATTTCTAAGAACCTAATTTCTCTGGATTGGGTGCCTCAAAATCCCCCAGTTCCCAGCCCATCGGCTGGAGCCACACGTGAACTACTCACAGGCATAAACAGGGGGTGAGGTGATGGTGGTAATCCAGTGCGTGAAGAAACTTGGGCATGAGTTGTAACGTCCTAACGTAGGGGAAATGGCCAGGGGGATGCAGGGGCCTGCGAGGTGGGCTGCTCTGGGGGAGGGCGGCCACGCGTGGCCTCCCTCGGGCGCCGAGCCTCCCGTGAGTGCCGGTACCCCCGGTGACGGCGGCAGCGCTTCAGGTTCCTGACAAAACCGAGTCTAGGAAACTTTTCACCGCGGCACCAGGTGGTCAGAGCCCGCTCGTCCTCCCAAACGGGACCGCGGGCAGCGTTTACCAACCACCGGAGCCGGACAGCAGCAGAACCAAGTGCTTCCCTTTCCCCGGGGCCGACGAGCAGCCCGGCCTCCCGCCGCGGCCCTGACGCTGCCCCGCCGCGGCTCCGGGCCCAGGACGTCCGGCGGCCGCGGCTCCCTCAGCGCCGGCCCCCCCGCCGCCATCTTGCTAAGGCGCCGCCAGGCGGCCCGCCGCTGCGAGCCCGGCACCTGGCGGGGCCCCGCTGAGGCGGGCAGGGCGGCCGCGCCATGGTGCGGAGCAGGGCGCTGTGGAGCTGCCGCCTGCAGCTCGCCGCGCTGCCCTCAGCGGCGGGCTGGTCAGGTGGGAAGCCGCAGCCGGCGTTGAACGGCTCCTGCTGGAGAGCCGCGGAGCCGCCGCGGAGGGGGTGGAGCGGCACCATGGAGGAGGAGGAGGAGGAGGACGAGACTCCTCAGGGGCAGCCCGGGAGGTGAGCGGCGCTCCGGCGGCAGGCAGCGCTCCGGGGGCGGGGGTCGCTGCCCCTGCGCCTTCCTGTGGGCAGGGAGGGACCGAGCCGAGCCGAGCGGCGGCTGCCGTGCCGTACCCGTCCGGAGGAGAGGCACCTGCCCGACCTGCCGCCTTCCGAGCCCGGGGGAAGGGGAGCCGGAGCAGCGCGGCGCTCCGCACCTGCTCCCAGCGCGGCGGCGGGGCTCGCTAGACGCACGGTACCGGGGTCCCGGCGGGTGAATGCGGCGGGGGTAGCCGGGCTGAGCCGCTGCGGGGGGCGGCGGGGAGCGGGGCGGGGAGCCCCGCCGGAGGCAGCGGGGCAGAGCGGCTGCGGGCGTCCGCTCGGAAAAGTTCGGCGGTGGGCGAGGTGCGCGGGGCCGCCGAGCCCGGGCCCCTGGCCGGGGAGGAGCGGTGAAGCCGGCTCTCCCCCGCGCCGCCTCGGCCCCCGAGGTCCGGGCGGGCGGGCGGCGGCGTGGGCGCTGGCGCGGCGCGGGAGCTGGCGGGCTGGCCGCCCCCGGCCCTTCGCGACAGATCGCGACTGGCGCCCGCTCCAGAAGCAGCTGGGACGGGGAGATCCTTTCACACCGGTGACGGAAATCCTGGAAGAAGAAGTCGTACCGGCCCCCTCCCCGGCCTCCCGCGGGGATGCCTTGGTTTCCCGTAAATTGACAGTAAAATGTGCTGCGGCGGCGCTGGGAAAGAAACAAGTTACGTAATCGCCTGCCCAAAATACGCTTCATGGTACCGACGGTGCCGCGGATGTTTTGCTTTGAAGAGGAGAGACGAGCGGATGTTTATCGCCAGCATTTTTCTTGCGTTGTATAATGTCGATGCGAAGTGGAAGATACTAACGAAGTCGTTTGATGTAATTAGTTCAGTCAAATCATCTCAGTGATCGGCAATTATCTCTAGTAAGGATTCAGGGAAAGTATTTGTTGAATGTCTTGACGGCATGCAGTTAAGTTCGTATTAAACTTCTGCAGAAATGGTTTTTCTAGTGATGATTATGATTTCTTACTCTTCTGTTTGCTAAATGGCGATTATGAAGCAAGTTTTCAGTTTTAAAGGAAAGTACTATTGGCACTTAGGTATTTTTTCTTTGTTTTTCAAACTGCACGGACTAAAGTGACATCAGAAACTGAAGGTAGTGACAGGAAAATCACTTCTGTTTTCTGCCAAAAGACACTTGAAAAAGAGTCATGTATTAATTCATAGTAGTAGCTTTATCAGTTAATGAAGTAGGAAGCCTGTTTCCTTTTACAGGTAAGACTTCCAGGAAGACAAGAAGAAATAAGATTTTTATCTTATTAATGCAAGAGTTATTGCAATAGTTGCTTTAGAAATGCCCAAAATGATATGAAATTAAAAAACTTATTATGGTAAAGGTAATGGGAATTTTGAATACCTGGAGATTGGAAAGCCTTGTCTGATTCATTTGCTGTGATGGAGAGGACACGTTCAGGAGAGGAGGAAGTAAGGGATGACAGTGAAACTGTTCAAATATAAGTAACAGTTAATTGGGCTTCAGCTTGGCCCAAATCAAGAGAGATCCACAGCCTTCTTAAAAGGAAGCAATCCATTATTATTATTATTTTCTTCAGTTGGATTAACTAAGTAGATTTGAGGAATTACCTCAGCAGAAATCTGCTATTTCCTCAGCCTTTATAAGCTCAAGATTGAACCAAAACTGCTAATTCTCCATCCAGAAATAGCTTTTAAGTTCTTTACTGCAAACAGGAAGGCAATTGTTTTGTCTGTGATGAGAAAAATGGAAATGCTGCCATATTAATTAGTGCCTTTATATGTAATACCTGTTGCGAAAATATCCTTTGGTCACATCTATAAATCCCTTCCTGATCTCGGTTTAATTTTTTTTCAGTCAGTTGTTGCAAGTATGTAGCTTGCAGTATGCTGGCTAGCACTGTAATCGGGGTTCTACTTCTCATATGCTCAGAGCCAGGACCGTGCTAAATCACTTGGTCATCTTGTGTCTAAATGCAGCTTTGAGTAAAAAGGATTTTTCTGTAAACGAGATGTTGCACTTGGTTTAAATATTCTTAGAAAATCTAGGAAAGAAGTTACGTGTTATTTACTGTTTGCATGTAATATCTTAGTATTTAGCAGCTGTATAAAGAAGGGATGATTTGGGTTTGAATAGCATGCAACTACACCCAAGCAGATTAACCTTACAAAGCTGTTCAGCAAGAATTGGGCATTACCAAGTGACACTATGAAAACATTTTGCTGCCATTGTGTCCCTGCTGTGAAAAACAAGGTTTGATGAGATGTTGTGTGAGTGAAAAGTCAAGTGGTAAGGAATGTATATCAAGATGTCTATCAGAAGATTTTTCTTGTGTAAGACCTGTTACCATGGTTGGAGCTGGTAGTGCCACTGTCTGCTGAGTAAAGCTTATGGTAAGATTTCAGTTTTTATTGCTTATAATATTTGGAAATAGTTTCAGTTGTTTAGGTGGAAATCTCCCATGGTGTGGGCTGGTTTTTGAGAGAGGGTTTCAGTGAGGTTCAGCTGTTGCTGATAATGAGATTGTGGCAATAACAAGTTGTTCATGTGTGTCTATTTAAGTGTGTGTAAATGAAATACTTTGTCTTCTTAAAACACCTACATATTTAGGATGGTGCCTCGAAAATTACTAGATGGATTACATTTGTGTTGGAAATGTGCCTTGACTCTTCCATAAGAAAAACAAACAAACAAACAACTTCTAATATTAACACTTTTGTTGTTGACTAACAACCAAAGCACTTTGCATTTCATTTAGAGTACATGAAGAGACATAATAATCTAGAGTCATGGGGACAGAGTAGAAGGCTGGTTCTATATAGGAAAAAGGGTTGTCATGAAAAATGTTAACGTGTTGTGATGTTTCCAGTTTCCTTGGGTATTTGTGTTTTGCTGTGTCTGGTATTCTACCATTTGTAATTTCTTTTAATGGCTGTGTTTCAGTTAAAGAACCGTAAGGGTGCTGTATCACATGTTTTCTGGCTTTCCAGTATGAAGTTTTGGAGATTCAAAACTTTTATATTTGGAAAGGCTGATGACCTTCTAGCTTAACTCATGTGAAAGATGGTCTTGGAACAGTTGCATTCAAGAAAAACATTTTTCAACAAAGAAAAACTTCTATTTTCCTTATCTTGACTGATCTGGAAATGATTTCAATGCATTTGAGGTCAAATGTTATAAATAGTTCTATAAAATGCATATATCTATGGGGTGTGTGTACATACATACACAGACAGGGAGAGAGAGAATGTTGTTGGGACAAGCAAAAGTTGAGCTTATGTTGAAACCTAAGTAGATTTAGAAAGAATTTAGGGCAATATTTTTATACTGCAGAGACATAACATTGGGTCCTATGTGCTTGGACTTTGAACTGAAGAGAGGGAATCAAATAGACAAGCATTTAAATATGTATATAAACAAAACTGTATGACTGTGTATTAACTTAAAAATAAAAACTAGTTTAGTGCTTGGGCATTGCTGCACTTCCTGGACAACTAGAGGTTTTATAGGGTTTTAAAGGGTTATTCTCGGTGTGAGTCTAGAGAAAGTTTGCATAGGAGTTTGTTCCTTTCTGGCATGGAGAGAAAAGGAAAAAGAAAATTAAAAGGCTTCGTAAATGAGGTGGAGATAGCAATTGTGCAGTTGCAGACATAAAAGTGCTGGAGTTGATTATAAATGAACTGCTTCAGATCCTACTTTGCCACGTGGATCCTATGGATCAAGGTTTTAACATGATTTCTATCCATTTTATGAAAACAGTTCTTACTTTGCCTCTGTGGCCATGTGCTACAAAGGAAATTGTATTTCTACCATAGTATGTTCAAGTGGAGCCTTAGTTTCATTATGTGTAGTAGTATTTCTTTTTAGTCATATCTAATTGACATAAGATGTTAGATGGGAAACCTTTACCCTCAGGACAGAGTGTGAGCTTGTAATATTTTAAAACTTAATAACTTAAAATACTAAACCGAAGATGCACAGGCTGTTAACGCATGGGAGTGGCTACAGTGTGTTTGTAAATGCTAATCTGTAAAGTTTGGTTGTTTTTTCTAACAGTAAGCCCTATCCGGGAAGGGTTTGGCTCTGTTATTAACTGTAGTCACATCAGTAGACCAACTGAAACTAATGAACTACTCGTTTGCATAAATACTTACAGGAGTGGAGCTGGTGCCAGAACACTAAAGTTGGGGTCCAGATCCTGTAGCTGGGTTGGTACAAGTTTCGTGTTTGCTCTTTTGGAAAAGCTTTATTGAAATTCTGTACAAATGTAAAAGGCTATCCATGGAGATTGTAGTTGTTATTGGAGTCCACGGTTTATCTGCCCAGCTGGATGCATGTGCTATCTTCTCTTATTTTTCTGTTGATTTTAAGAACTCTGCATTTGATTCGTGATCCAGTTATCGTCTTGCTTAGCGTAACGCAGCTGTAATGCTGCTTCTTGCTTCTGTATGTTGTCAGCCTGAGTCCTGCAGAGCAGGTAAGAAAGCTTTCATTCCAGCTCTTGTGTTTTCATCATTCTTCCCTGTACATTAAGCAGTCATGTGAAATTAGTTGTTTAGGGGGAGCAAAGGAAAGCACTTTCTGTTCTGGTGTAGGGAAAATTGACTCCTGCTTTTCTTTGATGACTGCTTCAGCAATAGCATAGAATTACTCTGCTCTTGTGCTTAATCATAATGATAGTCTAGGCTGCTCTTTTAAATGTGATGGCCACATGCCAACTTTTGGATACTTTTGTTCAAGACTGCAGTAAAAGATGAGGGTAGAGAGGGAAATAACTTATTTTAATAGGCCTGTATAGCTAAAGACATTTGCTACTGGGTCTGTCATCTCTGTTAATATGCATGGCCCCTACGGACAACTACCATCATATCAGGGATCATAACCTAAACAGAATGTGCATAACCTAAACAGAAAGCTTCTATAATATTAAATACAGTTCATAAACACGTTTGGGGACTATAAAGTGGTCATATTGGACAGGGACAGTCAGTTGGGGTGTGTGGAAACAAAGGGAAAATAGTTATGTATCATCCCAGTTGCAGGAAGAGGCACCTTTATGCAGTTGATACAATGCCCATAGCTGATCAGATTTAACTCAGGGTTGAGAAATAGCTGGCTCCAGGTACTACTGATGGATTTGACTCTAAAGCCTATTTGCATTTGTACCCAGAGGCATATAAGGGTGTAGCTGATAGGTACTCATAATGACTATGAATAACTTTCTGTTGGTTTAGTTCCCCTAATGAATGCCAGGAAAGTAGAGGTCAGAATGTGTAGTAACGGGAGTGGGCTGCCTTTTGGGTGGTAGGTAGCTATTGAATTTGCTTGGTTATGATATGAAACATCACTTTTGGAGGAGGCAGCCAGAGAGTTTAAGCAGCATCAGTACTAAATGTGAAACCTTGGATGGGGAATAGATTGAAAATGAAGTCTTTTAGGGGTAGGGGGAATCACTGAACCTGACTTGGTGGTGTATGTAACTGAGCTACACTGAGAGAATTCTAAATGGAGGGTATTTAATAAATTACTTTAGCAGCACTGGCATAAGCAGTTTTTGTTTACAACAGTATATTCCTGTTCTCACCCTTCCCTTTCCTAACCAGTTTGTTGGTATAAACACTTGCATGGTTACACAGGGATGCAGGTGAAAAATAAGTACTTCTCTAAGGGATGGGAAGGTAAGAAGTGACTATCAGCTAGATCAGTTTCTTGAACTAATTTACCATGTGGACGCAAATGTTTGTTTTGGCAAGCCTGGGGGAGTAATGGGGGCAGAAATGGGTTGGCTTATGGTCATGGCTGCTCACGTAATACAGCTGTTGTGAGAATATGCCTAACAACCGATGACCGTGGGTAGATGCTTCACATTTGTTTTACTTGTAACTAAATTTTTTTTCTCTGTAATGTCTAAATAAAACTTTGCTTTGATTTACTGTTCATCCTCAAGCTAGATAAGAATGGCAAAGGATTCATCCTAATTCTATGAGGTTGTTTATGGAGAAAGCTATTTCTGTTTCTGTTATCAACTCGTTTCTTCTTCTTTCCTAATCAGTACACAAAATCACTGTAGAGTCAGGATACGTACAGATCTGTTGAGAAGAGAGAAGAACTG
The DNA here is from genome assembly GCF_047370975.1 of Nipponia nippon. NCBI lineage: Eukaryota > Metazoa > Chordata > Aves > Pelecaniformes > Threskiornithidae > Nipponia > Nipponia nippon. The sequence goes on along the minus strand of NW_028262347.1, from coordinate 14,358,748 downwards.
GGCTGGCAACTATAGCTGTGCTATGAAATGGGTGCATCCAAGAATGGAAGAAGGCTGTACTAGCATGGATTTTTTGCTTTGTGGATGTTTGGAAAATATGGAAATAGGACATCACACAGAATCCCAAGCTGGCTGTTAAAATATCAAACAATTTGAATGAAAATTTCTGCACTGCTTGTTCTTGCTTGCAACTTTTAATGAGAAATCTCAAATAATAAAAGCATTTATAGGTTCATCTAGTTGCAAACTTGAGAGATCTTCTTTGTGTGAAATCCTAAGACCAAGAGTGTCTGGAATAATTGCTGTTGCAGTCATAAAAAATATGTATAGTGAACGAAGACTTCCAAGTTGTGTAGCAGTATATGATTTGCAGAAAGCTCAGGTTCTTGCTTTGATAAGGCTACAGTGGTATGATGAACAGCCTGAAGTACTGCACAATAAAAGTTCAAATGCATTCAGAATTTTCCAGTCTCAAACTGTTCATTAATTAAAGCAGGCAATTTCAGACCTGAAGGAAAAATAAAAGCACAGCCAAAACTTAGCTGGCAGTTGTTTGATAGTTGAGCTGGCAGCAGGCTTTTTTCAGAAAAATACTTGTGTGATCGCTAGTGTTTGCAAATACCTTACCTTTTAGCTGAAATCCTTTTTTTTTTTTTCTTTTTAGTTTCAAGCCAAAAAGTGTGCTTTTTGCAGTCTTATAAAATACGTATGTTGAAAGAAAACTTCTGAGTTATGTAGCAGTACATGTCTTGTAGAAAGCTTGAATTCTTGCTTTGATAAGGCTACAGTGGCATGATGAAGCACAAACCAAATGAGTTTGCTAGGAATTGTGTGCTGTCCCTTTTAGGTGATGTGTAGTGCAGCCCAGTTCTGGATGTAGTCTATACAGAGAGACAGCAATTAGAAATGAGCCAAACTTGTTCCTCCAAAAATAGAGAAAATTAAGGATATTTGGAAAGCTATGGAATATTTTGCAAGGTCGGTGTGAAGTGTTGTGGATGTTGTTGGGTTCCAGTAAACTATAGCTTCATAGTAACTCTTTCGTAAACTTTCTGGCTTATGAATTTGTTAAATAACGACCACATTTCTGTGTAGAAAAGAAGGATAAACCCATTCTGGCAGACTTCACGTTTAGTAGCATGGCTGTATGCTTAGCAGGGGGAACTACATCCATTTCAGTTATGGAGTAGTGGATGTTAGAGGAGACTGGGTGGAAAAGGTGAAGACTCACACAGTAGAGTTTATGTCGATGCATTTCTTCTTCAAAGAAAGTTAAAATAGTTTGGCTTGAAGCTCTGCTGTGTTTAAAAGACCATTTAAAAAGAAAAATTTCAATGTTGGCGTGCTTCTTGTAGCGTTAATGTATCCTGTTTCCAACCTTCTTTTGGAACAGAAAGAGAAAGTATGAAAATGTTTAACTAAACTTTTAATTATTTTCCTAAATAAACAGAAGACTCAAAGCCAAAATGTTTGTATCCAAGTTTTCAGTTATATAAACAATGCTAAAATAAACAGTTTACCCCAAACCTGTTGTCCTAAGGGCTGTATCCTGTTTAGAAGTGTAAGCTTGTTTACCATGACATAAGACATGGGTTTTCCATGCCACGTCCTGCCTGATCTACAACTTCTCTCTTGCTTTGTGGATTCCTAGGGGCCCCTTAATATTTGGTGCTGGAAAACCAGTTACGTGAGCTCTGCGTTTTGATTCATGTTAGGCTTCATCCTGTTCATCAGACAGTGGTGGTTTCGCCCTCTGCCTCGAGTACCTTCTGGCCTCATGGATTTGGTATGACTAATGGTCTCCTTTAGTAGTTTGTATGTCTTGGTCCATTTCCTTTTTCTCAATTCTCTTGAAACAGTAAAGCACCTTTCAGCACGGAGAGGGTGGTTGCGTTGCGTCTTGCCTGAGCCCCTCTTACAAACGAGGCAATCTACTTGCCCTGGTTTGGGGGTAAGTCACCTCATCCTGAAGGATGGGTTCCATTTGCTAAGAAAGCAATTTAATGCTTTTAAGTAGAATAGTAGTTTTCCTCTTTGTTTAGAAGTGTGTAAAATAGAAGATTTCTTGTGGAACCTTACAATAACAAATATTCACCAAGGACATGACCCCTTCCCCCTGCCCCTCCCAAATGAACACAACTCTACTCCAGTTTGATTTTGGTGTCTCTATCGCTCATAATTTGGCTGGCAATCCAGTGCTTAAATTTATTTCTTGAGTGTCAAACTATTATTCTTCTTGCGGAAGAATTCAGGAAAGCTGGATGAAAAATCAGCTCATTTATGATTGGGTATTTTCTAATATTTAAAATATACCTGCCAAATCTTCTTGTCTGTAGAGGCTTTCTTTTGCAAAAGGGTGAGAATCTCCTTGGACTAATAACTGGTTGAGTTTTATTTTAAGCTAATGATTGCTGGCTTTCAAGAAATTATCGTCTACCATTTTGTTTAATAAGAAAATTAGATTTCTTTTCCTGTATTCCATGAATATTCTAGGATATATTTTACCAGTTTAAATGAAACAGAAATGAACTGTCAAGATTGATACTTCAAAGGAATCTACAGGTCATCAGGAATACTTCGTCAGTTAATTGTTTGTAAATGTGTCCCTTTCTCATACATGTAAAAGGGTTTAAAGTATTCTGTGAGCACTGAGGTCTTTTATCCCTTCAGTTGCTTATGGAATACTAATGAAAGTAATGTATGTGCATCATGTGGAAAATATGTTGGCAGACAGATACCTGCAGTGCCTTAAATGCTTTGGCATTGTCTTTGTTTAATCAGCACAGTTGATCCCTGCTTCCCCTAGAGCTTTATACTTTCAGAATAAGATCAAAGGTTTATATGAAAATTTAAGCAAAAGTAGAATTCACCTATTTTAGAGATGAATGAATAGATAAACAGAAGCTTAAAAATAAAACCTTAGGCACTCCAGTCTCTAATATAAAATGTCTTGTAGGAACAATAATTACAGTAGTTATATATATTTAAAAATCAGACATCTGAGATGTTAACAGAAGAATTTCCTTGAATTAAGTACCTAACTGATTAAAGTTTTGTGATTTGTTTTCATGATGCTTTCTGGAAGAGTAGATGTTTTATGCTGTTTCTGCGTGCTTTGCTAAATTAATAAGCTGACTTGGCATTGAAAATGCTCTTTGAGGAATGCCAAAAAAAAAAAAAAACCCTCTTAGATTAAAAAGTAACAGTTAAAATATCCATTACAATTTTTTGGGTAGTCTGTCTACCTTTTCGTGGCACTAATTCTTTTTGTTGCCATTTATACCTGCTTAAATTGGTATAGAGCACGTTGGGTGGCTGTTCCATTGAAGGCTGATTCCAGTAAATGTTTAGTGGCATAGAGAAAAAGCCTAGGAGTATCAACAGTTAAATTAAAATTATGATGCAGATGTGGTATATTATTGCTAAATAGAAAATACATAAATGGAATGGTTTCAGTAAAACTACAGGGAAACTAGAGTACAAAGCAATTACATTAAAACAAGATTATGACCAATGGTACTATTTATTAAAAAAGTATATCAGCAATGTTTTCTGAACGTTGTTCATGCTTCTTTATCAGAAGTGAATTTTGATGTGTTAATATTTTATCTCTACTGTATGGCAAAATAATGGTTATTTTGTTAAGAAAATTTCACAATATTTATCAATTGTTATATGTTTGCAACTGACACCACACTTTCTGTTTAGTAATAGGTTGCTGCTGAAATAGCAGGGATGGGCTCTGCATTTGAAGTTAGAGCATCACCAGTGAATGCATTTGGGTTCAGTTTGATAACACTTATATGTGTGTGAAATCTTCACTGTAATGTTGCAGTGACAATATTTTTTTCTCTGTAATTATGAACTTATGAGGGGCACAGTGAGTTACACCTACCCAGCTACTTAGAAAATATCTAATTTAGGAAATAATTTCTAAGAAAACTGTGGGCTTTAATTCTGTTTTCTGAAAATGTTGTTTGTTTGGACTAGCTTTCATACATCAGCCCAGTGCTTCTCATATGAGTATACAGCTGAAGTTTGAGTATCTGAGTTAATGAAATAGTAGATAGTCGAAAACATGTGGTGGAGAGTTTTTCCACAGGATGAACTTCACAATTTATTATTAAAAATTATTCCTGCACCTAAGCAGTATATCATGCTGTCTGGTCATCTTCTAGTTTTTATCAGGTAGAGCTTGTAACTACCAGAAAGTTGTGTACTCTTTAAAATGGCAACCTATTTTTTTAAAAAACTGTCAGAACAGTGTATTTACTTTCAACTGAAATGTTGAAAGTAAATATAGAAACTGAAGAATTTAGCTTCAACTGAATTGCTTCAGCAACTTTTAAATAAAATAGGCGTATTTGGGTTTTTTTGTACCTTGGATATAATGAGTTCAGTAGGACTCTGTATTCCTAAACTCTGCAACACTTAAGTGCAGTTTGGAATAAGAGACTCTGACTACTGAGTTCACAGTTTTCTAAGAAATGTGCCAGAGTTGTGACTTTATAGAAATAAGCTTGTCTCAGTTATTTTGTGATATTCCAATTTTCTGTGGCCTCTCACTAGTCAGTTCAGTTAAATTTGTATCAAAATTGTATTTGAAACAGTTACTTTTATTGTTACTACAATAAGCTTTTCCTCTGTTTTGGACAAAATAGGAAATAGGACCAAGCATCTTTTGTGTTCTGACTTTTCTGCATGTATGTGCATCTTGTTGGTAGAAGTAATGTTATTAATGCTACATGAGGCTGCTGCTCTTACTACAAAACAAAGTTACTATATAGGCAAATCCTAAGGTACTGTATAGTTCCAGTGTCTCTTGGACAGGTTTGCAGGAACGTATTAAATCAGGCACTAAATGTCATAAGTTTCAGGGGGAACTTACTATTCTTCCAAAACGTAAATTAAAGAACCCTTCCCCCTCACTCTTGCAATTGGTAGATAATAGTTTTAGTATCTGAAGCTGTGCATACCAGGGAGTAAAATTCTGCCTGAACTACAGAGAGATGTCATGTCTACTTGCCACAGCATGTTTTTGAAGTCTTTTGTGTAATAGCAACTGTTTTAAAAGCATATTTTGTTGAGGAAAAAATACACTAGATCATAAAATGAGAAGGGCAGGCTTGTTTTTAATGTGTGTGAGAACATTCAGTCTTACGAATGCTGATGTTAGTCCAAGAAAAGATTGATTAATCTAATTTAAAATTTATTTTAGTTCTCCTCAAATAGATATGGATAAGAAAATGGGTGAAGAGCAACCTTTGACTGTGTGTAACCAGTACCCTAAAGAAGCGGTGAGGAAACGTCAGAATTCGGGTCGAGGTTCCAGGGGCAGCGATTCTTCCAGGACCTCCAGGAAAAGCTTCAGGCTGGACTACAGATTAGAAGAGGATGTAACTAAATCAAAGAGAGGCAAAGATGGGAAGTTTGTCAACCCGTGGCCAACATGGAAATCGCCAACCTTGCCAAATATTTTGAAATGGTCCCTTATGGAAAAAAATAACAGCAACGTGCCATGCTCAAAGCAGGTAAATACTTGCATGTTTCCTGTTCTTGGTTTAGACTGCTTTTACCTCTGCTCTACTCAATAAAATAGGACAGTTTCTAACTAACACTTATTAGGCATCTTTTGGAGACTTTTCTAAGTGTTATTTTTCTAATCTTTATTATCACTTCATTCTTTTCAAAAGGTGGGTTACTACTTCCTGCCTCTTTAGGTTGTTTGTTTTTTTTTTCTCCTTTCTGTTAGTTCCACACCCTTGGATTGATCCAGCTTAGTTTGTATTTACAAAACCAACAAAAATGGCCCCCTAGCTCAGTCATAAACTACAGTTGCACTTTTCTTTTTAATACGTGTTGCCTTATGAAGCATAATACATAACATTACTCGTATTGGATGAAGCAGCTGAATAATTGTGGTATAACTAATTTTAAAAATTTTACCTTCCCCCCCCCCCCCCGACTCCCGTTTACTACATACATTACATCTTTTTCATAAAAATGTAATAAATATTTGCTCTCACTTACTTATGGAAGTGTTTGCAAATCTATGTTTTTCTGTTTCAGTACACCAGGAGAAAAAATTGCATATGTTAAAACTAACCTGAGCAAGTATTTGTACTGAAATACTAAAGGTACGGTGCCAGTTTACTGGGAAACACCATTATTTGTTCTTGGTGTATTGCTTCTGTCAGATATGGTATATAAAGAAAGAGGCAGGGGAAGCAACTTCTGAGAGAAGCTTCTTTTCTGTGAAGAGTAATGGATACTGGAAAGCCCCGGGTTATCTTTGTGGCCACAATGGGTGTTATGATGGCCACAGTTTTGACAGTTAGGATTACTTCTCAGTGTATTTTCTAATGTGTTTACTGCACTTCGGAAAAGCCGTGCTGAAGGGTGTGCAACCAGGAAAAGCATTTTTGAACAAATAGGTGGTGTTAATGCCTTTAAGCATCCAAGAAGCCAAGCATAAGCTATAAATCTCACAGTCAGTATTTAGCAAATAGCTTACACTTTTCATTTTCATCTTATGTGAATTAACTGTGAAGGAAGGAATTTGATCAGCTTTACAGACAGGAAGGCCACGTTACTTACTAACACATGATAGTCAGAGGTTTGGGGATTTTTTTTTTTTAAGGATGTGTGGCACGGAACATGTTTAAGGGAGAAATAATCTTGGCTGTAATTGTTCTGTAGTAATAACAATTTGACATTGGAAAGAAGCACAACAAACCTATTTTGGTCTTGGGATCCCTTTCAGCAATTTACTGTTTTAAATTTGGTGTCTTGCTTCTACACATTGTCTGCACCTTGTAGTAGTAACAGTGGTTGTGTCTCAGTGCGTACAGCTTTCAAGGCAGTGTGCTGCATTATGATACTTTGGCCACGTTTTTGTGTAAAATTCACACCTTGGCTTTTTCAGTCGCCTTTGACCGTTGCCCTATTCTGTATGTGTACAGTAGGCTTCGTATTTTGCCAGAAACCTGGTTAGTGACTGAAGTACCTAGAAGGCGGTGCTAAGGTGTACTATAGAGTGCAGAATATGCAGGTCTGATGGCAGTGGAGAACTGTAGCACTCCCCTTTAATTTCCAGATTATCCCTGCAATAAAGGATGATTACAAAGAAATCTACACTGTACCAGTTGTAAAGCTCTCTCTGACCCAGTTGGGATTAATTTTGGATTAATTTTATTGCTTTGCATCTGAAATTTTTTAATTAAGTGCCTGCAATTATTCAGCAGCTCAGCAAAGTAAATCAGAAATAGAAAAACCTAGATAGGGATCAATGAAATGCACTTCTTGGGTACTCAGCCATTTCGATGCTTGTTCCAGCTACGTTTGCTCCACACCTAAATCAACCCATAAAGCACTTCTGAGCTTGTTTAAGATTCATACTAAGGACTCCATACTTTATTTAGCACTGCTAGGTAGCAGATTCCTACTTCAGTTTCCACATCGAGTGTGCCTGGTGATACCCGGCTATGCTGGGCAGGTTCAGTTTATCTGTACCAAGTGCTTTGCATATGTAAAAAAAAAAAGCATATGTTACCCCAGATGTGTGCTTCACTGGGTAAAAGCTATATGTATTATAATCATGCCTCCACAACAAGCCTCTGTCATTATCCAGAATGCATAGGCTTTTTCTACTTTCATGACAGGCTTTATTAATAACTTTTTTCAGTGCCGTTGAAGTGTCTTTAATTATTAGTTGTTGGATCAACAATTTAGATTGTTCTCATTGCTGTAAAATCCAGTGGTACTCCAGTACACACTAAGCACCGAAAATCCTCAGCTAATTAGCTAGTCTTACCAAAGCCCGTCATGTGTTTCTTCTTGCTTTGTATTAGGAAGGAAAGAAGAACATGGGAAGGGGGAAGGGGCACAGCAGGAGGAATTCTTGTATTACTCCAGTGAGGAAGATAAGACAGTATTAGGCACATTTAGCTCATGTTGGTAGCTGATTTGACATTAATGCCATATTTCAAAGATCCGTTATAATTCTTGTAGTATTAATGTGTTTCTGGTTAGTCTGACAGAGAACAAAATGTACTACAGCAGGATAAAGGTTCCATAAGATTATGTATTTCGTTCATTATGTTGTTTTATTTTGTTGTATGAGTTTTAAGAATTTCATTTGATGTGTGCTGCCAATAGAACTTGTGTTTTAGTTTGAAATCTTATGAGTTGAGTAAAGAGTCCTTATTGCTTTAAAAGGTAATTTGGGGGATTTTAGTGTACTTTTGTAAAATGTTAAAAAAAAACCCCAAACCCCATGCACTGAGAATTAATTTCTTTAGCTATTTCCCTGTGTGATTTACTATGATAGCTCAAAATAATGCCTGATTTCTGATCTCATCTCCCAGGGAATCACTGATTTGGATCAGATGCCTATGTATCACAAACCTGTAGATCTCATACTGAGTTAGTGCTTTCCAGGTTACATTGCCTTTGTGCTTTTGGTTTGCCTTGAATTTTTGTTCACAGAATTTTCTTTAAATACGTTAGCATACTAGCTGTTCAAACTGTTCTGCCCTTTATTTATCAGTTTTCCTGTCTACATGTCCTCCACAAATCTCCACAAATGCCTTTTATAGTCATTAGTTTTACCTTTAAATCAACTGTTCAAAATATTTCATAGTGTCAGTCCTAGTGACATCCCTGTAAAGCCTTTAACAGTGCAAATGTGTTGTGGTTTAATCCCAGCAGCAGCTCAGGCCCACGCAGCCGCTCGCTCACTCCCCCTGCAGCGGGACAGGGAGAGAATTGGAAGAGTAAAAGTGAGAAAACTCATGGGTTGAGATAAAGACAGTTTAATAAGTAAAGCAAAAGCTGCATGCACAAGCAAAACAAAACAAGGAATTAATTCACTCCTTCCCATCGGCAGGCAGGTGTTCAGCCATCTCCAGGAAAGCAGGGCTCCATCACGTGTAACGGTTACTTGGGAAGACAAACGCCATCACTCCCAACGTCCCCCCCTTCCTTCTTCTTCCCCCAGCTTTATATGCTGGGCATGACGTCATATGGTGTGGGATATCCCTTTGGGCAGCTGGGGTCAGCTGTCCCAGCCGTGTCCCCTCCCAGCTCCTTGTGCACCCCCAGCCTACTGGCTTTGACGCTGTGTAAGCACTGCTCAGCAATAGCTAAAACATAAGCCTGTTATCAACACTGCTTTGGTCGCAAATCCAAAACATGGCACTATATTGAGCTACTAGGAAGAAAATTAACTCTATCCCAGCCAAAACCAGTACAATATGTTTAAATCCCAGTTAAGAACTCATTGTTCACATCTGCCAATTAGCCGGTTCTTAATCCATTTAGTAGTATTGCTTAATGTTGCATGATACTAATTTTAAAAACTAGTTTGTGTGAAATGACAGCAAAAATAAAGTGCATTCACTTAGAGTTCTCAGAATAATTTGTAGTCTACCTTTAAAAACAACTACTTAAAAAGAACGTTTTCCATAAAAAATGTGCTCACTGACCTAAATTGCATTATGACAATTAATTATTAAATTCCATATCTGAGTTTAATTTCCTTGATATAATCTGATTTGTTGGCTTAACCACATGTAATTTGGTGGGTTGTCCTAATTTCCATTTTTGAGTATTATGTTAGTTTTATGGATCTTTCACTCCTTTTTTTTTAATTGAAGTGTCACAGTATAACACTCTCTGTGGTTCAGATTTCTCCTGTCAGTGTCGTTCCCATGTACTTAGAATGAAATAGAGATAAGAAAGTGATGTTACTTTCTTGAAGAAGCAGCAGATTATTTCCGTCTAATACTCACACTTTGTTTAGTCTTGTATGAATTAAGTGATTGTATTGTACTAACCTTATATTCAGCTTTATGGCAGGTTATCTATTACTTGTTCCTGGAGACAATAATGAAACTTTTTCAGTAGACATGTCTTGTCCATTAGCTCTCCGAAAAAGCAGTTTCATTAATATTGTATCACTTAGAGTAGGATTGCAGGGAGTAGGGTGTGTGTCTTTGTTTTTTCCCAACATATGCCCTCCAAATCATTAAAATATTGTGGAGAAAGTAACTTTCCTGAAGCTGTCAGGACTGTTTTAGCAAGGGAAATCCTAGACTCCTAAACTGTCGCAGCATCAGCTGGGCTTTTAAGGGAGCAGGAGGTCAGCTCTGTATAAGCTCACTGATAGCACTAATCTGCTATCCTAGACCTAGAGAACGAGAGCAGCAACCGTGATAGGGAGACGCTGACTAGGAACCAGAAGTGCTGGGACACCTGCGATTACCGGGGAGAGGAGAGTGTCAGGAGTCTGCAGAAGGTGCCTTAGGAGAGCCTTAGCTGTGCTGTGGCAGAGCTGGAGATGGTCAGGAGTCCCGAGAGGACTTTCTGTTTGGTTGGTTTTTATAGTAGGAAAACTCTTTATTACAATAAAGCTTCTGCATAAGCATTTCAACCAAACTGCAGTGAAGAACGTAACTCCTGTTCAAGCTGAGAGAATGAGCAGTGGTTTGATAGTGAGTTTCAGTAGATAATGTACAGCCATGGCCTCCTTTGTGCCAACTGACCTCTTGAAGCTGTACATAGAGTCAAATTTGGAAGCTGATCAAGCTGAAAGCTGCCTGTTTTCCTCCTCTGGATTAATGTTCAGCTGGATCAGTTCTCTGACCTGTCAGACTTGAGTGGGGACTGCATAAGCATTGAGGCTGGAACAAGAGGGCAGGTGGGGGAAGGTTTCCATAACTTTGTTACACATGAGTATAGATTTACGTTGGTTTAAGGCATTCATGGGACTGCATCCTGAACATACAGGGAGATCAGTATAGCGATTTATTCAGTAATAATTAAACTTTAATTACCTAGAACGCTTCAATAAAACATCGTGAGAAGCATAGCTATAAGTGCCTAAAAGACCATCTTAAAAAGGAGATCTGAGTTTTAGTTTGTTTTACGAATGTTTATTGAATTATTGGCAGGATGGAAAGAGAGAATGGTAAAAGCTAACATTAGCCATGTGAAGTTAACCTCCACACGCTGCTTCTAAACATAATGGAGAAGGAGGGTCTGCTAAAGGCTAACAGAACAGAGCTTCTGTGGAATGCTGTTGGGAACGTTGCATTCTCCTTCATCTGTGGGTTTGTGACTTACTTGTGCTAGGACTTAGGGGACGCATCATTTCGTTGCGCAAGCTAAACTTGAGCATTTGTTACAGTAACAGTGTGTGTGTGTATATATATATATATACACACACATATATATATATATATATATTCTTTTCCAGATCAGGAAGGCCAACTGATTGCAAAGCCTTTCCCAGGATGTTGTCAGTGCCTTGCAGTGCTTTCATTGCAATATTTTCAGACTGTTTCTCCATTAGTAGGTCTCCTGGCCTGATGTGGTACTCTTGAGCGCTCTCCTCTCTCTCTTGACAGAGATGTGAAAATGCTATAAAAACCTAAGATAAAATTAGGAGGAAGTAGCTGGGAGAATGGTCATTAAAAAGGCATCTGTTTTGTGTTGCAGTTCTCTGGTTGCCTAAAAATATAAACAAAATGCTAGTCTTGACTGTAATGATTTGTGCCTTGTATGCAGTTTCTGTTCCACGGCCAAGTACGTTCTGAAGTCCCTCATGCACGTTGTGTTCTTTTTTGCTAGGAACTCGATAAAGAGCTTCCAGTGTTAAAACCTTACTTTGTTCAAAAGCCGGAACTTGCTGGGAAGACGGGAACTGGTATGCGAGTCACCTGGTTGGGACATGCCTCTGTTATGGTGGAAATGGATGAACTTATATTTCTAACCGACCCAATCTTCAGCCAGCGAGCTTCCCCTACTCAGCTGGTGGGTCCCAAGCGCTTCCGAGGACCTCCGTGCACAGTAGAGCAGCTCCCCAAAATCGATGCAGTCATGATCAGCCACACCCATTATGATCATTTGGACTACAATACTGTAACGAGTTTAAATGAACGCTTTGGGAGTGAGCTGCGCTGGTTTGTGCCCCTAGGGCTCTTGGACTGGATGCAGAGATGCGGTTGTGAGAACGTGATTGAACTGGATTGGTGGGAAGAGAACTGTGTCCCTGGTCACGATGCGGTAACTTTTGTCTTCACCCCTTCGCAACATTGGTGCAAAAGGACTGCGACAGATGATAACAAGGTTCTTTGGGGCAGCTGGTCTGTCTTGGGACCTTGGAATAGGTTTTTCTTTTCAGGAGATACTGGATATTGTGTTGCTTTTGAACAGATAGGTAAAAGGTTTGGACCTTTTGATCTTGCAGCCATCCCCATTGGAGCTTATGAGCCAAGGTATGAAAATCAAAGTTTAATCAAAATACATATATGAAATGATATACTAATGACAAAAAAATACACCCAGAAGTGAAAGCTGTAGGTATGCTTGTATTAATATTTTATAATAGAATACAGAGGCAAAAGAAGGAAATTGCTGAATGACCAAAAAAAAAAGCAGGCAATTGGATGATGGAGCTGAAATGTCTAGGATACTTGCCTGTGTATGTGTGGTGTTCTTGGAGGGTTTTTTTTTCTTCAGTGTTAAGCACAGCAAGGATGAATCGGCTGACTTTCTTCCATGAAAAATGTTGAGTAAAAATCTGGAATTACTTTGTGCCTTTTTCTTTTAAGTAGCATCGCTTAATCCAACTGTTCAGATGCATGCAATTTTCAGCATTTTTCTCTTGCTTCAGTCCTTAACGCTGTTTTTGCAACTTACCTGGAGATAAAGATGAATCCTTTATAGAGTATGAAAGATCTCTTTGTTTAAGCATCTGTATTGTACTTATGACGGGGTATCTAAACCTTTAGATGATAACGCTCATACAATGCTGGAAGCAGAGCATGTATAGGCTGGGGAAGGAAGATAGGAATCAGAATAACGTGGTAAAAATCCGGTATCTTTCAAGAATTGCCAGGTTCTCTCTTCTGCTTTACCACCCGTTCCCTTAGGCTGTCTTCTGAAGCACACGCTTTTTGGTGTGTGCTGCTAGCATGAAATTTTTTCAGGGATGGATTTAAATTGACAGCCTTAATGCCTCAAGGCACCAGTAATATGTCCTTATACTGTTAAAAATACAGATAAGAAAAAAAAAAGTTTGAAAAGAGGAGTGAAATACATGAACCGCTATTTTGTGGGTATGTTGGTATATTCCAGCTTGTTGATTTTGAGTGTTCTCTATGTTGTTCAGACATACATGCTCCTTAATTTTTTTTATTAGGTGAGCATTTTTTTTTTTTTTTTTAGATTCTTTGGAACTTACCCAATGAAAGTAAAGAAGAAATCTTGCACTAAATTAGGTGACAGAAAAAAATGTACTTTGTGTTTTGGTAGGTGGTTTATGAAATACCAGCATGTGGATCCTGAAGAAGCAGTAAGAATCCATATTGATGTTCAAGCAAAGAAGTCTGTAGCAATTCATTGGGGGACCTTTGCTTTAGCAAATGAGGTAAATTTCAACACTATACATGAGTTCAGATTTCCTGAGTACACAGTCATTAATGAAGCTTTGCTCTTGCAGTTTAACCTACATATCTGTAAATGTATACTTAAAATGTAAACTTTGTATGAGTGAAAAGTTACTATATGTACTGCAGTTAAAAACAATGCTTAGCTTTTCATAACCAATTACATAAAATATTTCCACGGCTAAGACTGATTTGAAAGTACAGAGTTATTGGAACAAATGTGGAGGACTTCTGATATCCAAAAGCTAAGGAACATGAACGGTGGGGACACATACGCAATAATAACAGTAAACTCAGTGGTGCATCACTTGGAGACGTTAAGAATTGCGTGCTTGTAGGTCAATACAGTATTTATTAATCTGTCTAGTAAATAAATTGAATAGCGTTTTTGATAGTTGATTTGTAGTTAAATACCAGCAAGAATATGAAAAACTGAGTTATTCTGAATTGCTGATTTTTTTTGTTTATTTTTTTATTCCTCCTCCCCCCGCCAAGTCCCCAGTTCTAATAAGGAGGTTACCCAGGTACCCTAACAGTGACTAAAAATGCAGCGAAAGGGAAGTATCTACATCTACTTTGATACACCTTGTCTGGTAGCTGTTTTTCAACCTTATCTTTGCATCAGTTGCACCACCTTGCCTTATAACTCAGTCCTGATGCTGTTAGCTATGTTCACCTGGTATGTCATGTTTTCTTTAACTTGGATATAACATTTTCTATCCATGATGCTTCTAATAAGCTGTGTGACTAGTGCCCGCGGTACCAATGCTATTGTGTATTTAGAAGCACAAAAAAATGGATGATTTCTCCCTGCTGATGCCTTTTCTGAAATGTAACCAACACAATGCAGTAACTTGAGGGGACCTCACTGAAATGGCACTGGTTTTTAAGCAGTGAAGCTGGCAGCTTTGTTTTGCTCGCCGAGAGAACGAGCCCTCCGCTGACCCGCGTGCCCGCCCTCCTCTGGGCTGGCAGCGAGCAACCGCCGGCTTTCTGCTGCTGGGAGATCCAGTTCAGCACGTGGACGACACTGGCTTTTGGATGACAGCTTGTGCCTTGCTAGCTACTCTACAACTGTAAATCAGCATTCTTGTCGTTTAAAAACTGAAAATGAAGCCAAACATTTTAATTTGACAAATATATCCCCCCCTTTTCCGATAATGTTTTAAAAGTAAACTATTTCTTGTTTAGAGCAGTGATGTTCTTTTTTTCCCCCAAATGCTGCAGTGGTATCTTTTCCCTTATTTTATTCTTATTTTTCCAGTACTACTTGGATCCTCCAGTTAAGCTGAATGAAGCTCTTGAAAGATATGGATTGAAAAAAGATGACTTCTTTGTCTTAAACCATGGAGAATCACGGGACTTGAGTACAAATGATGGATTTGAATAACGAAACAGTAGCAAGCAGTTCCTTGGAAGCTTCGTTTGATTTGAACTAGCAGTTAATGTTACAAATATTAATATGATGTACTTACAAAGTAGGTTTTTTGGAGTGAATTGGATTTTTAGATGCCAGGTTTGTCAGTTTCAGAACTAAAACTTGCATACCAATATCATGCTAAATTTTACTAGTTATATTGTTTATATGAGAGGTGATCAAAAAACTGGTTAATATATAAGCTATTGTCTGGGAATAACTTGCAGTTTCAACTCTTATGTATGCCACTGATAAATTACTGTTTTTATTGGTTGTTTTTTTTTTTTAAGAACTCTTCATCTTACCTGCAACAGCAATAATAACCTCAGCACAGGACATATTCTTAAAATTAATGGCTGACTTGAATTAGTCATTGTTAGTGTCATCTCCCACTTGTTAGTCATTAATCTTCAGGTTATGCCCTGTACCTTGATAGCTTCACTGTATGTTTTGTGGGGTGGAGTCTTCCAATACAGCTGTGTTGTTAAAGCACAAGCACAGTAAAATCATTATTTTACTGAGTGCTTCTACATTTTCGTATATTGACGAACCACAGAAGCTGAATTTTACAATGATCTAAAGAAACGTGCCTTTTAAAGAGAGAGATAATTTAATATTGCATCACTGATGTTTAAAACTTACTGCTGGCCAGAGTATGTGCACACTTGCATTGTTTTGTCAATATTTTTAAGTTAGGCCTGAATGTGTCTAAAATAACTTTCCTGTTACACGAAATCGAAGAATCCCTTAATGGCGCTTGTCTTTGCATTGGCTCAGCCTATTATTAAGTACTTTTTTTTTTTACATTAAAAGTCTTAAGCCAGGGCTGTGGTATTTTTTCTTATGGTTTCCCTATAATTTTAAAGTTGAATGAGAGATTACAACATTGTTCAGTATTGTAAAACTTGGCTAAATGTATCTGTATCAAATTGCCATGCTAATTTACAGAATTAAAGCCTATTGTTGCCAATAAAATGGGTTGTTATTCTCCTTCATAATTCATTGGCAAATCATTTTTTTGTTCATGATTTGTTGTGGTCTATGGTATATGTGTATTTTTTGCTCTTGCTGTGCATTACATTTTATGTTCATTCTCCATGAAGATAAATAAAAAAAAGACACGTTATTTCCCTGCAATTTAAAGACATGAACTTCTGGCAACTAATTAAAACCAGTTAATGAGATTTCATGCTAGGAGCAAACTGAAGTGATCTTTTAACTGTTGACAGTTATCTTTAAAAAATTTAGATCAGGAAGTTCTAGAAGTCTTAAAGATCTTAATACCAACAAAGAACAGCACAAGGAGGCAAAGCTCAGTTAGTCCAAGTCCATGCTGCAGAAGGGTTCTAGAACAGAGGATTACACTTAAATGTAAGAAAAAGTAGCTTATATTCCTTTGGTGGGATCCACACTTGACAAACATCAACATTTCTTTATGTGAAAAGTTAATTCTAATATGGTCTAGATGTATTCACCAGAATGTGTTCAAAACTGGTTTAAAACTACTCTCAGTCGGTCAGTGTTGATTTTTGGGAGGGTGTTTCAGATGAAGTCTCTGTTGGGCCTCTTATTTACACAACAGCTTCAGTAACGATTTTGGTAATACAATGCATGTTACATGTTCATAACATTGTGGAGGACACCAAGCTGCAGGATGTTTTGAGTACTTTGAAGGACATGGTTAAAATTGAAGTTGGGTTGTTTGTTTTGGTTTTGTTTTTTTTTTTTCAGCTTTCAAAATCATCAATAGACTATTCTGTGAAGTTCTGTACTTTAGAAAGAAAGAATGAAACTAAAATACAGAATACCTAGATAAGCAGCTACATAGCAGAGAAGTACGGACTTACAAGGATCAGAGCCTACATGTCAGTAATGGCATACGTTTTGTTTTGGATCTATTAATTTGTAGGATTTGTATGTAGAATGGTGACTGTTACGCTTTGCTTGGTGCTGATAAGATTCCATCTAGGGTGGGGGATGGGGGATAAAAAAATTACACACTTGTATGAAGACACTTTGGAGAGTCTTCCATGATTTCAAAACATCTCAATAGCATTGTTCTAGGAAGAAAGCATTTAAAAATAGCTCTTTCTAGACTGAGACAACACTGTAACAAGTTTTCATGTATTTTTAGAAAAGGGGACAATGGTCACTTGTTTCTGTCAGCTATCAAAGCAAAGGATAAGAGATCAACTTTAATTATCAAAAACATGATGTTTGAAAAACTTATTTTTAGGTTGGAGAACATGGAGAGGGATATCTGGACACCTCCATTGCTGAGCTTAAGAAAACATACATCTCTCAGATATACCTAGAACAGAGTAGTCCAAGTTCTTGTGTCAGAAGAGAAAGGTGGGATTGGTAAATTCTTAGTGTCTGACCTAGCCTTTATTTTTCTTTGTTAAAAACAGAAGCAGAAAAAAATTCAATCTACAAAAAGTGGCAAAACATTAAGGGATTGTAATGTAATTTGCTTATTGCAACAGGAACAGTGTTTTTGGAGCAGTGGGTTCGCTGTCAATGCAGCGATTGTCAGGGTTCTGACTGGGCATCACGCCAGCTTCTGTTCCCGCCTTAACTGTATTCCTGAGGAGCTACAACTACCTACGTATTGAGAACTACGTAGGTACCTTTTCTTTTTTCTGAATATGTAGTTACTGGCCTCCAACCAAAGGCTCACAGACAAAAAAAACCCCGAGAGAATCAAAGCGTGGTGCAAAATATTAATGTGGTGTTCAAATTTTAGCACAAATAATAGGTACTTGATTCTCCTCTACTGCCAAAACGGAGTTCCTCTGGATGTAGAAAAGCGTCTTAGTCCTTCCTGAAAACATGTGTGAAAGTACATGTGACCATGTGATCAGAGGTTAATTCCCTTTCTGGCAGCATTTTGCAATAGTTTCAGGTCAGTAATCTTTTTCTCAATACGTCGGTAGCTATTGTAGGTAGCTACAACTACCTACAACTTACCTACGTAAACTACCTCCCTACATGTAGCTTTACCCGGTATTGATCAGGGCATAAATATGTTCTATTTTCAAGGTCACGTTTTTCTTGCAGTTTGCAAAGTTGCCTACTGAAAATAAATAAAATACCTGTTGAATTACAGAAAGAAAGTAATATTTTATTAAGTGCAGAGTGGGTATATTAACTTAAAAAGATGAAGCATCTGCTAACAGTTTAGGTAATACATCTCTCAAAAATGGTAAAAGGTGGAAAACTTGTTTTCTAGCCTTTTTACATCTGATGCTCCTTTTACTTTCTTTATGATGCGGTGTTCAGGAAGCTTTAGTAGTCTCATTTTAGTATAAAGTGTTTTCTACTACATTTTATGTTCATCAGTGAAACTTCCTTCAGGTTCTTGTACAACGATGTTTATATGTATGCCATTTCATTTTGAATTAGCACTGCGTCGATGACTAAAACTTTATGGGGGCTAACTGAACAGAGCACTTATTCTGATGGCGTTCCAGTTGCGGAGCAAAAGGAGTAAAGCTCTCCAAGGAAAGTGGGCTCAAGGGCTGCTACAGAACAGGAAGCTTTTGTAAAAATGTGTATGATACTGCGCTTGTAGATTTTATTTTATAAAGATGAGACTGTTGAATTGCAGTCACAGATAATCTTTGACTCATAATAAAGTATTTTGAAAAATATGTATGCTTTCCTTAAAGTGACAATTTTGAAGCAAGATAAAATCCTTTTCATTTTTTTCAAGTGGGGAAACCTCACACGGTTGTGGTTAACTGCACGGCAGTTTGGCTAAATGGAATGCATATGCTAAGCGTATGAGAATGTAGTTTTAGAATATATTCTCTACAGGTAAAGTGAAAAAACATAGGCTGGGTAACTTTAATATGCAGCTTTCATTGAAAATACTAATAATATGGTACCATTCAGTAATTTTGGTTGTGTTTGTGTTTGTTTGGGTTTTTTTTAGCATAGCATTCTGAAGATTAGATATTTCCATCACGTCAGTCTGTTTTTTTTTTTAAAAAAATCACTATTGTGTTAATATTCTCACAACTTGCTCTTTCACTTCTGTATCGGGGTGATGCAATAAAGATGCCAGTTTCTGAGCGAATGGGGTAGAGTCCCTGCAGAGTGTAAAGAAAACTGAATCTTCACTGTATTGCTCCTGAATCACGGAGCCATCTTCATTGTTCATGTTCTTTTTCAAGTTTGCTGCAAACGCCAGGGCTCTAAGCAGAATATCTCTGTTCATACAGGTGTCAAAAAGTAACAGCAATGACGGCACCTAGGATATTCAAGAAAAAATCCATACTTAATCACCAGCAGTAAGTACACGTAACTAAATCTAACTTAAAAAAAAAGAAAAAAAAATCTGCACCTAAATCATCTACAACAGAAATCCTGTGAAATACCATAACTGTATGCTGTGAAAGCATGCCAGAAACTTGCACAGCACGCACATTTCCCCTTTAGAAAAGACTGGCTTGTGCATTAGCCTTATCACAGGCTAATAAATGCTTTGTACTTTCAATCTCCAAAATGTGGCTGTCTGGAAAATTCCCATTTGGAAGAGAGGGGCTGCTTTCCTTCTCAATAATGTCGCTTTTGCTCTCTGCTGTGATCTGAATGTTTTTATGTCAGCACATCTGATAAACAGAAAAAGGATAGACTTTTAACAGAGAACTGAATATTTAGCTACCGTAATCTTGTTTTGGTAATGAAAAGCCGGTAGTATCTGGACTAGCTTTGCTCATGGCAGATAGATAGCTCAAAAATAAAAGCTGCTGTATGTTTTCAGAAACTGACTTTGGGGAGGTGGAGGAGGATGCAGCACCATCCCAGTCCCTGCCTCTTTGTTTTGGTGTGAGGAAAGGATAGAACTGAAATAAACCTGTATGCCAAGGCCAGCGATAGCAAATGGCAGACAGAGTTCTCCACAAAGACAGGAGTAAATGCACAGGGAAAGTTCACTTACAGTGCTTAGAGACGACAGTTTTATGGCTGCATTTGAGGAAAGGGGTGGGGATTTCAGTGGAATTTGGTCGTCTTAGGTACAGTTGTTAGCTCTAGAAACAGTCGTTGAGAAGGCTCATTTACAGTACTGGTTCTATTTGATGTTTGTACCTGGACTTCAATCTATAGACTGACTGCGCGTCTGGAAATGAGGTTTTGGGTTTGGTTTTGAAACTTATCAGGTACCTTATATATATTTCATACACAAGGTCACGGTACTATCCCTTTGGTGGAAAGGGAAGGTGAGAACAGGCTTCTGCAAGTTGTCACTGATGATGTGGAATGGTACGCAGGAAGTATGACCAACTGCCTTCAAGTGCACAGGCCCTGTGCCTCGCCCTCTGCAAGTCCGGTATCTGTATTACGCTACACTCTGGAAGAAAGCTAGCTTGTGGAAGAATGCACACTTCTAGCTACTAATTTTAACCAGGTACTGCCTAGAATTTTATGCTGGAGTTGCATATATACTCCTAATACATTCAAATTCTTCTAATGCATGAACGTATCTACACACACACACGTGTACAAATGCTAAAAATACAATGCAACAGCAAGAACCTTACTTGAGCTCTGAGAAGATGTCTTGTCATGGCTCGGTTTGCAGATAAGTTCACGAGTACTTTCAAAACTTGAATCTGAAATGAGGAACGTACAAGTCCATTGCAAGCTCCAAAACCAGTAAGTACATCAGTAATGGGCATCAATAATGTCAGCCTTGACTTGGAGAGGAAAAGGTAGAATGGGTCAACTAACATCTTGAGTTGTGCACTTCAGTCTTTGGCACAGGAAAAAACAGAGCTTATGGAGTCACTAGCATGTATGTACTAAGTGTAGATATTTTAGAAGCAAATTCAGTTTGCCTTAAACATCAAAATAAGGCAAGATGTATACAGAACTTGCAGCAGGCAAAATACGGAGTATTTTTAAAATATACAGAGGACGGGTAAGTACTGTATTTAAAACGTGATCAGAAGCATATAGAAACACACCTTTGTACTTTCCTGAACCTCGTGACACTAATCTTTTAACTAAACACTAGGAAAAGACCAAATGGTGTTTATTGTACTTAAGTAAAATAGGTCTGCTGAGTTTAGTGGAAATTTGTGTTTTGGAAAACTAGTTTTGAGCTGATAGAGCAACTGAGTACATTGATATTGATGGCACTGTGACATCTTCAATAAGCACTGTATGTGGTCCCTATTTGAAGCTTTTCTCTTCTTTCAATATTACAATAATTCACAAATAAGCACAGTTTCCCACTGCAGTCACTAGGGTTGCCAGAGATGCAATAAGCATAAGGGAACAGAAATCCGTAACTGAGGTTATCGCTGGTTGGCATGTTTCCCTAGAGAGATTCATGCATCGGTGAAGCCTTTCACGTGCAGATCCTCCTTGCTCTGTGATGCAGCAGCAATGTTTAGCGAGCAGAAGAGAATTCTGGAGTTGCTATAGCAAAGGCGTAGGACAATAGCAGTGCACACAGCACTGGTTTGGTAGCCCGGTGGTTCCACTATCGATTCCCTTCCTCCCCTCTTTCTGAATTTACATTGAGAAAGTAATATAGATCCATATTTTACAGATTTTATGCACTATCTGCTATCATTAATGAATATTTGATTTTTCTAAGCACAGTCTAAACCATTTTACAAAAACAGTAAAAAGGAGGCAAGTAAAGCAGCTTCATAAATGGTTTGTAACAATACACTACCCAGTACCTGTGTCCTTTCCGTTCCTTCTGAAAGCAAATGAAGAAAGCATGGAATTGAGTTTATCATCTTATGGTGGTAGTCACTGGTAACAGACATATTTGTCAACAATCTGAGTCCAGCTAGCTGCAGATCAGAGTTCAGGGGAGCTGACTCAACGTTCCTACAAACTTGCGTAATATATACCTGGGGAAACAGGGAAGGAGACAAAAAGAGAAGACATTTTTTGATGCAAGCAGATTTTCTATTCACAAATAGTATCAGCAGCCTAGCCACAATAGTGTAAATACCTCTTGAACACTGCTGGCTGAATACATAAGCTGATCAAGGTTCTTGGAAACAAGGACTTTTTTGTTTTGTTTTGAATATATTCAAACATTCTATTGGCATGATAGAAGCAGACGTTACAGTGTTATGCTCACTAACCTTCCTGAAGCATAAATTGCTCTGAAAACCCAAATTGCTTTGACTCTGTCTCAGAAGTAGCACATTTGCTTTAAAGAGTTATTTAAAAAATCACTTGCAGCAACCAACATCTTCTTAAATGTTGATGTCCTGGTTTCAGCTGGGATAGAGTAAATTTTCTTCTTAGTAGCTGGTATAGTGCTGTGTTTTGGATTTAGGATGAGAATAATGTTGATAACACACTGATGTTTTGGTTGTTGCTGAGCAGTGCTTACACCAGCCAAGGACTTTTCACCTTCCCCTGATCTGCCTGGTGCACAAGAAGCTGGGAGGGGCACAGCCAGGGGGGCTGACCCAGACTGGCCAAAGGGCTATTCCATACCGTATGGCATCATGCTCAGTATAGAAACTGGGGGAAGAAGAAGGAAGGGGGGGACATGTTCGGTGTGATGGCGTTTGTCTTCCCAAGTAACTGTTACACGTGAGGGAGCCCTGCTTTCCTGGGGATGGCTGAACACCTGCCTGCCCATGGGAAGTAGTGAAGGAATTCCTTGTTTTGCTTTGCTTGCACGCCCAGCTTTTGCTTTCCCTATTAAACTGTCTTTATCTCAACCCACAAGTTTTCTCGCTTTTACCCTTCTGATTTTCTCCCCCATCCCACCAGGGGGGTGTGAGCGAGCGGCTGTGTGGGGCTTAGTTGCCGGCTGGGGTTAAACCACGACAGTTGAGAACAAGCTAAGGACAAGTCTTGGAATGAAATCCTTTCTTCCAACCACGTGGCCCGTCCACTGGAGTACTCCTCAGGAACAGTGATGACAACTGACATTAACAACTACTTTTTACCAAATTTTCTTCTGGATGACAGTATACAATGAATTTTGGAGTCCTAGCTAAGAACTTTGCCCTTACCAAAGGAGTTGTTTTCTGCCTATATGCCTATAGAAATATTTGCTGTTGGCAAGCACTACTTTAAAAAACAGCTGCTCAGCGCTAAAGATGCCACAAACTACTACGTACAGTCAAACTGCCTTTTTATCAAGGTAATGAAAAAAGTAAAAATCTTCAAATCTGCATCAGCTCACTGCTTCCACACTTCTTGATCTATTGAGTAATCTGATAACATCCAAAGTAGATGCTTTTTTGCCGATTTGCCCTTTCACATCCATACCATCTACTATATTTACCAGCAGGACTTGTTATCGTTATTATACACTATTCTTTTAGGATGAAAGTATCACCCTGAAAAATTGGTCTCATACAAACCCAGGGGATCAATTACTGTTTTCTTCTCCCTTGCCTAAGGAGTCATGCTAAGTCCAGTCTGCAATCCATCCTATTGAACAACCACTGCTGATGTTCTAGACACATTCGGAAATCATCTTGCCTCACATAATTTCGCTATAAACTTAACAGCACAATCTCTGTTTAATAGCATTTGGTGAGAGCTGAATACAAACTGCCTAGTTTCCTAACCGTCTTTTAAAAAACTAAGTGCCAGTGATGCAGTGCATTTTTAAGTTATCCGTTTGGCCTTGGGATGCACAGATCATCCAGATCTGCTGGCTTTTATGTCTAACCTCAAAACATTTTGGCATCCTGGCTTGTATTTGACAAATATGCTGAAAGCCCTGTACTGTCTCCTGTGTCTCAATTACTTTGATTTTTCCCTTTAA
Organism: Nipponia nippon; assembly: GCF_047370975.1. NCBI lineage: Eukaryota > Metazoa > Chordata > Aves > Pelecaniformes > Threskiornithidae > Nipponia > Nipponia nippon. Next base: position 14,335,113 of record NW_028262347.1, on the reverse strand, counting down.
GAAACTTACCTGTATCTCTTCCTGATTTTTAATATTCATACTCAAATTATTAAGTGCATTTAGTGCTTTTTCTTTAACTTTGGGAACGCAATCTGAGAGCATCCCTCCAATAACAGAAAGGCCATCCAAATTTCGGATTATATCCTGAAATATAAACCAGATATTTAATAAGATTATTAAAAAATTAAATTAAATGCTGAAGGCTTTCCTCAAAGTTTCCATTTTAATGCAAATGGAATGTGTGAATGAAGACTTCCAGAATAGACTACCCTTTTTAAAGAGAGACCGTTAGCAGATACTGCTTTATTGCTTCCATTGAAATTAAGAATAGCCCTGACTAGGGCCAAAGTATTATTTGACATTATTTGACAATAGCACAACACCTTTACTTTTAAAATCTGGCCTGCAAAGCATGCTTAAAGCATTTTAGATTATAAAGAATCAAAGGTAATTATTGCATAATGAATTTATAGAGTAGCTGAGCCAGGTCACAGTACCTAAAAATCCTGACTGAACAGAACAGAATTTCAAGATGCAGCTTTATATTATTATAAGTAGAAGTTCTAAAACTTTATCTTTCTTTTCCATTACACTTGATTTTTTTTTAATTTTTTCTCACTTAGACTCTAACCATCAATAAAAACAACATACACTGTTTCCAGGAAAATGAATAATGGGCCAGTGGGCCTTGGGATTCAATTACAGTCTGTTCTGAGAGATTCATATTAAGAAAACAGTTTTGAGAAGCCAGAATATACAGCTGTCATAAATACCATACAAAAAGGAGAAAAAACAAACAAACAAAAAAAAAGGGTGGGACCCTGGAGGTTAAACCTTTACAAAGGCATGAAGATCTGCATCCAGCTCAAAGTTTTTCTGCATCATATTTCCAATGGATTCAAAGAGACCTGGATAGTTGGCAAGCTCCTAAGATGTAAATGGCATACAACTTCGTAAAGATAAAATATTAGTTTAAATTATCTCAGTAAATTTCAGATCTGATCCTGAAAGTATTTTACCCTTCTCCAATTCAACCCTTTCATTAACATAACTGTAAGCCACAAAAGATAAAAAGATACTTCCAGCACTTCGAAAATATAGAACTCTGTACAGACCTTAAGTTGTATGAACATTAAGCTTAGATGAATTTTGTGAAGCTGGTAAATTATATTATTCGGGCTAGCAGAAATTAAGGCATAGACATAAAACGGATTTTAGAACAGAAGCTATCGTAGCGCTCAGTCCTGTGTCACTCTTAAGCAAAACAGCACCTCTCCACACTGACTGGTATTGAAACAGTTGTTTTCTATAGAACAATACTTACTTGATTTACAGAGAAGGCAGCACTGTTGCCGAGAGTGATTAAAGCTTGCTCTTGAATCAATGGATCATCTGTGGCCTGGAGCAAATGAATAAGTTTCTGTAGAGCATCCGCATCCATGGTATGGGTTGACACTGGAGGACTGTTGTCTGTCAGTGTTTAAAAATGAAATACTTGACACCAAGTTTGAGACATTTCACTTAGTTACCACTTAACATTTTTTACAAAGCTGAGGTTTAGCTCTCAGTTGTAGGACGCGTTGTTCTAAGTTTGATTGTACCCAGCCATCATATCACGGCAAAAAGATTGTGTTTTACAACAGCTCGACTACCGTCCTTTTTCCCCTGAGTCCTCTGACTACCTCTTTTCAAAGTAGAAAATAAAAGGGATCGTAAGAAAAGCTTGGGGTACGTTACTATTTAGTTAACCAACGGCAAGCCTCCCCTTCAAAACTATTAGGAATATTCACCAAGTATGGTAACTTTTTTCCTTGTGTTGCCCGAAATGAAATGTGGGAATCTGTCAGGACACCGTAGGAAAAGAAAATAAAACTTCCGACTCGCAGACTACTGCTTCCAGAAATAACGATAATGACGTTTTGCCAGTACCCTGAGGTCCTTTGACAAAGTAACAGCCACAACGTTAAGAACAGCGTCACTTGGCCAACCGAGGAAAGCTGTTCTGAGTCAGAATGATGTTATGGAGTACCTGGCTTTGATAAAAGGGTGACACAAATGCCATCAAAGACCATTTTCAGCCAGGTTGGAGGCAGAACTATTTAGCTAGCTGAACAGCCTAAAGATCTATGACTACTGAACTAGTCATAGATGACTCAAGATGACTTTTGAGAAGCTAACCAGTCCTTTATAATTCCACGTATTTGCTGCCACCACCTCACCAGGCAAACACCACAGTATTCTTTGGGGGAAAAAAAAAAAAAAAAAAAAAGAGGTCAGCCTTAATGATGATAATCCAAGAACTAGCCTGAAAAACAAAATTTTTGTCTTCATCTCACCCTCACCTTCATCTAGACACTTTGTTGAGCTTTGAATTACAGGGGAACATGAATAACTGTAATAAAAAAATAGCAAATCAGCCCGCTAAGTAAATACACTGATTGGACATACGCTTTAGGGGACTTTAAAAAAATAAATCAGGCTTTTTTAAAAATAAAGCATGCTCTAGAGCCCTTTAAAGCCGCGGCGCGGTACTGGCGGGCCGCCAGGCAGCACGGCGGTGACCCCCCGCCCGCAGGCGGGCTGAGCCCCCCGGGCCCGGCCGCGGCTGCGCGGGGCCTCCTCCGCCCTCCCCGGCCGGGCCGCGGCGCCCGCCCGCCCTGCGCCTCACCTGAGGGCGGGCCCCGGGCGGCCCCGGGCGCTGCCCGCCGCCGCCGCCGGCCGCCCGCCGCCAGCCGCCAGAGGCAGTAGCAGGCGCCCGCCCCGAGCGCGATCGCCGCCGCTCTCACCGCCGCCCCCCGCGGCTCCCCCATTTCCCCCGGCCGCGCCGCCCGCGGAAGCCGCCGCCCCATCCGGCGCGGCTGAGGTCCGGCCCCCCGGCAGCGGGGCCCGGGCGCTCCCCGGGGCGCTGAGCCCGGCAGCGGTGTGCGGCGGGGGCGCAGCGAGGCGCAGATCCTCCTAGCGACCGCGCCGCGCAGCGCTGGGTTGAACGGGAAAAACGGCGCGGTCGGGCCGCCCGCGGGAGGGGAAGGCCCGCGGGAGGGGAAGGCGGCTGCAGCCAGCGACCTGGGAGCACAACAAAACCGCACTTTTTGTAGCTACTGAGCTATTTAGAAAGACGTTAATTGGACCACACACACCCCACCTAAAAAAATCTATTTAAAGTTTCAACAAAATACAGCAATATTGCCTCGGGGTACGGGGTACGCGTACCTGCTGGCGCCGCCTCTGCTTGCTGGCTTTAAATACCAGCGCCGGGCCGCGGCGTCCCGCCGCCAGCCCCGCTGCCGCCCTGCGGGGCGCCTGGCGGCTCTGCGTGCGCGGGGCCTCGGCCGCGCACACCGGCAGCGGCGGCAAACGGCGGTGGCGCCTAGCGCGGCTGAAAACCAGGCGCGGGGGCAGAGCCAAAGGCCTGGCAAGGAGATGCCGGGGGCGCGGGGCTGGCAGGGCCCTCCGGGACGGCGCGGAGCAGCCGCCGGTAGATGCGGCGCTCCCGTACGTGAAAGCCTTTCTACCGCTCCTTGCCCCGCTCACGGGGCAGCGCGGAGCGGGCGCAGGGCGGCTCGGCCCGGGCGGCTCCAGGCCGCGGGCCCGTTGCTACGCGACCGGCGCTGAGCCCAGCGCCGCCATGGCGTCCCTCAGCAGCGCCAGCCCCGAGCTCCGAGCGTACTTCAGCCGCCACAACCTCCTCGGCGTCTACGAGGTAACGGCGGCGGACCCCGCCAAGGCGGGCGGCTGACGCGTGGCCGCCCCCCGCTGTAGCGAGTGGGGGAGGCAGCCCTCAGCCGCCCCTGGCCCTCCGCCGCCCGGCCGGCCCTCCCAGCTGGTCGGCAGCCTGGGCCCCGCTGGAGCCGGGGGGACCACAAACTCCCCCGGTAGCAGCCGCGGGAGGGAGGCGGTCGCCCGCCGAGGGGCCCCCCCCTTGCCCCTCAGCAGGACCCCGGTACCAGCGGGTTGGGTCCCTCAGCGCTGGGCAGGGTATCTCACACCCCTGACTGCTGGTGTGGGGCGTTCTTGTTGTTCTCCTGTTGTTAATAGCTTGCTTCCAACACTTTCTGAAAACTTTAAAAGTAGAAACAAGATGGAACAAGGTAATTCTGTTTCTTAATCCATATTTAAACTCAAACGATGACCGAAATGAAGGCAAACACAGTGAACCACACTGGCACCTTCTGGAGAAACTGGCTGCTCATGGCTTAGACAGGCGTACTCTTTGCTGGGTAAAAAACTGGCTGGATGGCCGGGCCCAAAGAGTTGTGGTGAATGGAGTTAAACCCAGTTGGCGGCCGGTCACAGGTGGTGTTCCCCAGGGCTCAGTACTGGGGCCAGTTCTGTTTAATGTCTTTATCAGTGATCTGGATGAGGGGATCGAGTGCACCCTCAGTAAGTTTGCAGATGACACCAAGCTGGGCAGGAGCGTTGATCTGCTGGAGGGCAGGAAGGCCCTACAGAGGGACCTGGACAGGCTGGATCGTGGGGCCGGGGCTAACGGTGTGAGGTTCAACAAGGCTCAGGGCCGGGTCCTGCACTTGGGTCACAACAACCCCATGCAATGCTACAGGCTGGGGGAAGAGTGACTGGAGAGCTGCCTGACAGAAAAGGACCTGGGGGTGTTGGCCGCCAGCCAGCTGGATATGAGCCAGCAGTGTGCCCAGGTGGCCAAGAGGGCCAATAGCATCCTGGCTTGTGTCAGGAATAGTGTGGCCAGCAGGACCAGGGAAGTGGTCATCCCTTTATACTCGGCACTGGTGAGGCCGCACCTCGAGTACTGTGTTCAGTTTTGGGCCCCTCCCTACAAGAAGGACATTGAGGTGCTGGAGCCTGTCCAGAGAAGGGCAACGAAGTTGGTGAAGGGTCTAGAGCACAAGTCTTGTGAGGAGCGGCTGAGGGAGCTGGGGTTGTTTAACCTGGAGAAGAGGAGGCTGAGGGGAGACCTTATTGCTCTCTACAACTACCTGAAAGGAGGTTGTAGTGAGGTGGGGGTCGGTCCCTTCTCCCAAGTGACAAGGGATAGGACGAGAGGAAATGGCCTCAAGCTGTGCCAGGGGAGGTTTAGGTTGGATATTAGGAAAAATTTCTTCAGTGAAAGGGTAGTCAGGCGTTGGAACAGGCTGCCCAGGGAAGTGGTTGAGTTTTAACTACAGAAGTACCTCTAGATTTCAGCTGGATACTTCCCTCCTTTTTGAGCGCTGCAGGTACAGTCTGTGGTTTTTAGTGGCCTTTCAAAGGTAAAGATGGCGGTGGACCACGTTTCAGATACTGGTGCATTAGATATTTATTGGCCCAGGAGTAAACTTCCATGAAATGTTAGAGAGTAAAACTGTTTGTCACAATGTGATGGACTGTGGGGGAAAAGGAGTTGGTGGGTTTGCTTTTAGGATTCTTAGCTGATTTTCTGTATTTCTTTAGTTTCCTCCCTGTTCATCTCTGTCACATTCACCTCTGCCCGTTTCAAAATCTGCAGCAGCTGTTTTGCAGTTTCCTTGAAACAAAGAAAGGCACAATGCACAAACACAAGTTTAGGAGACATCCTGGTACTTTTAAGCTACCAAAAATAGGCCCTGTTTGCAAGCAGCTATTACAGCCAGGATTTCCATGGAAACATTAATAAAGAAATCTTGAGCCAATTAGAATAATTATAGAGCAGCACTGCCACGCAGACTGAGTACCTCTCCTGGGAGCCTGTCTCTTGATCATTCTCTTGTTTTTTTTAAGCACAGAAAAACAAAAGGTAAGATGTATGTGTGTGAGGTGTATTTTTTGCTTCAGCACTTCAGAAATGGCTCATATTTACATTTCCAAGCAAAAGTTATAAATACCTTTATAGCCACACTGGCATTAAGTTAATAAACGGGAAATGAAAGAATTAAGGTTAAGATTAAAGGGAGTTTCTTAAAACCAGTTAGAAATTAGCCTGTATAAGATCTTTTTATCATTTTTTTCTTGTTTCTTAGAGGTTGGTGCTTGCTGATATCTAGCCATATTTTTTGTTTTATTTTATTACATTTTAATTTCTTTATGAAGTTACAGTATGCTTGGTGTGAATATAAATGAGATGATACTGGTCCCTGTATTAAGGAACATCAAAGCTAAGCAGAGACCTGTGAACATTTATACACATATTCTTAAAATTAAGGACATAGAGTTCTAAAATGGCCATTTGCTTAAGTCTTTTTATGATTAGGTTGTGGTTTGGACATGGTCCAAACACAGTTGGAGTCCAAATAATCGAGTCCAAATAATTTGGGATTCCCTGCTGTGTCTGAGTCTTTCATTCCTGTCTGATTTCTCCCTTGCAGTTCTCATCCAGATTTACTTTTAAACAGCATCCATAAAAAGTCAGGCAAACTGTAATCCTGCAAATACTATGTGTATGACACCTTTCACTGTCGTTAGTAGCTGTATTCTTACAATGTTAAATACGGATGCAGAGCTAGATTAAGATTTTTCTGCTGTATGACCCAAATGAATTTTGCCATGAAGGGTACATGGCTAAAGCTGTAGGAAGAGGAATGGAGTTATGGCTGGAAGAGAGAAGCCTTTGAGAGAAGCCAGGCTTTCTACTCTGAGTTAGTGGAAGACTGAAGCTCATGGCCAGTCCTGGCCTCATTGTGTGTTTCGCACCCCCTCCTCTTTTCCTCCTCTTCTCCTCACGGGAGTAGCAGCAGCAGACCAGACTTTCTGTGTCTCTGGAAGAGACAAAGTTGACAAGCATTTTGTCACAGTTTTCCGTCAGTTTTGTTGTCACTGTCAATTGGCTGCTTGGGGCTGCTGCCCACCTTGCTAGAACTCCTCCTGGGGATGGCAGGCTTTTACTGTCTTTGTAAAATGCATCTGGTTTTAGGGGGTAGTCTTTTATTGAGGGTAGATATGAAATAATAATATTTAATATTTATAACACTGTATTGTCATTTAAGCAAGGTGTTATGGAATAGCTAAAATGTATAAATGGTAATGTAATTTGAATATACAGTGAACAGCACATCTTCAGCACTGGAAGTATGAGGCTGGGAAATAACACGCATCTGTAGCAACAAATCAAGATAACAAAATTCATATCTTTCCTGGTAATTTTTTTTTTTATATTGATCTCACATACTACTTCTTGTAATAGTCATCATCACCATAATGCTTAGAAACCTAGGTAGTGACTCAGGATATTATGTTGTGCTAGGTGCTGTACACTTATCAAAAGGTGTTCCCTGCCCAAGTGCCTTATAAGCTGATGGTGCGTCAGCAAATGGACATAAGAAACAAAATGGGCATGAAAAGCACAAGGACATGGTAAGATTGTTATTGGTGAGCAGGGAAAGGCAGTAGTCACAACACATCGAAACCAACCATAGTCAAGGGCTTTTATCCAAGGTTCACAGAAAAGAGAGTCTTTGCGGAACCTATTTAGTTAATTTTTTGATATTCAATGGTAAAACATACAGTCTCCTGATTTTAGTAGGTGCTTCTGGAAAAGCACTGCACATTATGAGGGCCTGCAAGAAAACAACAGGAGTTGTTAACAAAACTATACCCAATGGCATCTACTGGTTCTGGATAGCTTATGGGGTTTGGGAGAATCATTAAGTTTAAAGTTTGTTATAACTCTAATAGATTACTATTGGGTAGATGCTGTGGTGATTTGCCCAGGACTAGGAGTAAGAGAAAATGATGAAAATATACCACTGCTAAGTATTTTTGGTAAAAATGAATATGTTGTGTTTAGATTACCTGATTTTTGAGGCATAAACTTACATCTTGAAACTTTTTGCTTTGGATAACCTTATAGACCAGATATGGGTGTTTCTTCATCCTCCTGGGGAATATTTTCTAAGGCACAGCTGATAGTCATCATCCATGCCGCCCAGTAATGCTGTCTGTTTGGTGTTGGAAATAAATGGAAGTTACTGTTCAGAAAATGTCTGTTAACATCAACAAAACTATAGCTCTGTGTACTGAGGTCATTTCAATGATGAAAAAATGTTATAGCTGAAGAGTTTGTAAAACTTGTTGGATATCAGTATCAAATATTTTATTTTATTCAGATGATGAATATGCTGATTCTCAATAGCTCTCTTTCACACATGAGTAAGGAATAAGAATATAGATATGTAGGTATGAATGTATTTTTAACAGTTGCTAAAAGTACACAGGAAGGGGGGCTAAAAACGGTTCTTCAATTACTAAGCTTTAAACTGAATGCTGCACAATTTTAGGACTTTTCCTTTGTGAACTTTTAAACAACAGATGAGCTTTTTCAGAATGATTAATAGAAGCAGTTTGTATAAAGCCTGACCTAAATATTTAATTCTAGCCTGATAACTTAGTTGCACTGTAGCAGTTTTTTTTTTTAATACTTGCTTGGTAGTTGGTTAGCTGGGGGTTGTGATGATATGTGACTAATGATCATTTGATGTAAGAGTATACTGTTAGTTGTTTAATGTTATGAATAAATAAAATTTATAGGTTAAGAAAAATTGTCGATGGACTCTTTCAGATTGTTGAGAGTCTTGTGGAAGTCTAAAAGAAATAGTCAGACTTGTACAGATTCAGCTTAATTGTTTTCGGTTTTACACCTGGCCCAAGCATCACTGAAGAGGATTGCAAGACCAGGTGTTACAATGCCATCCTTATTTAAGTTTTATAAAGGAATTCTCAAATGTTAAACAGAGGCCTTGCACTCCAGTATATGGTTGAATAGTTTGAATTTCCTGTGTTGGAGACCTTTCAGCACATCCAAAGGAAAACAAAGTTGTTTGTGTTTGTTTGAAAAAGGAAGAGAAAAAAGGTAAACAGTAAACAAAACTTGAAATAATAAAAAATGGCATTCATACGGCAGACACATACTGGCTGAATCCAGCAGAGGGAGTAGCTGACCAACGTTGGGATTGGCTTTGGGAAATCTGTCCATAGGAAAATTTGTGATGAAAGCCATTTAACTGCCTGTATATTATTTAAAATGTTATTATTGTTCATGAATTAAAATGATAGGTGATGGATTTATAATATTTTCTTAATATAGTCAACCATCAAGGTATACCTTGCAAATTACATTTTTGTTACGAAGATTGAAGAGATGCCAAGGTTGGAATCAGTGTGTTGATTAGTGTTATAAATACTCAAGGTGTCTAAACTGAAGACAGTTGCCTTTCATTGTGTTTGTGCATAAAGAGATATTTTTCTTTGCCTTTTCATATTGGTCTTAACTTAGAATCATAGAATGATGGAATCATAGAGTGGTTTGGGTTGGAAGGAACCTTCAAAGATTGTCTAGTCCAACTACTGTGCCATGGCCAGGGACGTCTTTCACTAGATCAGTTGCTCAAAGTCCTGTCCAACCTGACTTTGATCACTTCCAATGATGGGCCTTCCACAACTTCTGCTCAACAACCTTCAGAAGTCCCTTCCAATTTACATTATTGTCTGATTCTGTTTCTGCATAGTATTCTGATTAGCATGTGGAAGGCCTCTCTAGCATGCAAAAGTTCCCAGGCTGCTCCCGCCACCTGCCTGCCCTGCTCTCTGCCTTTACAGACTGAGGGTCCGCTTGACAGGGTGCCTTTTCTCACCTCTATGTTGTGCATGGCTTTTGCTCTATATCCATAGCGTGGTTTTGATTTCGAGCCTTTCTCTTTTCCCTTGTCCTCCCACCATGCTTCCTGAAAATGATTCGAGCACATGCTCCACATTAATAATAGGAAGAGGCCATGTCTTGAAAGGAAAGTAGTATTGCATCATTTGAGTTTGTACAGTGAGTAAACCATTATATTCTTGTATTGTCTCGATCCATCAAACATGTAGCAGTTGCTTCAGATATTTCCTGGTTTTAAAATTTAGTTTTATATTTACATAGATCAGTTGTATTACAGTAATAACAAGTCAGAATCAATATGGATGTTAGAAAATTAAGAAAGTATTTCTACCCACTGAATGCATAGGTGAAAGGCCATGGTTTGGGAAAATGAAACATAAGTGGATGGTGAGATTGCATAGTCAGAATTTTGGTGATGAGCTTATAGAGGCTAGAGCACACTCTGAATGGCAAAATTTAGGTGTGTACCATCCAACTGCACCATGGAGAGTGGTGTAGTGAAGTGGGCAGAGGCGAAGAAAAACAGTTCTCAAAGTGTCAGGGCTGGAAGAAAATCTAAAAAATCAGATGTTGTTTTTGTGATAACCAATAGAAGCTAGTTTCCTTATAACAGGCAGAGGGAAATATAAACAAGAGTGTGTGTCCCAGGGCAACGTCTTTTGCATTAATGTAGATTAATGTCTAGTTAAAGATACACAGTCGTGTTTTGAAATTTTTACCAGGCACAAAAACTTCTAGTTTATAGTTTCCATTAAATATTACTTTAAATAATTGCAGTTTGCCCATATATTTTTAAAAATCAATATACTTTGGGCGTTCTTGCTGTATGTGAGCTCACAATCCAAAAATAAATGATATATGTCCTTTAGCTGAAGACAGCTAAAGGCCAAATGAGAAAAATGGTTCATTGGTTACGGGCATTATTACTAAAAGATAATGCAAAGTAGTGTGATAACACAATCCTGAAAAGCAAATCTTTTTTTAAACTGCATTTTGTTTTCAGTACTGGTTAATTGGTCAATTTGTGGTCAAGCTCTTTACTACACAGGATTAATCTTGTTTTAGATTCTGGTTTCCATTAAGTAAATAAAATTATCCAATCTTCTATATATTCTTTCTTTAAAGCACATTAAAAGCAGTGAAATTCTTAGTAGGAGTTGTTAAAGAAATACCGCATATTTTATTGCTATCCTAAACCCAGTGCTTTGAAGTCTAGCAATTGAAATATGCTGATACATGCAATATTACCTTTAAAAATTGAATGAAAGGGAAGTGATAAAAAGAAATGCCTCTATTTTACAATATTTTAAAAGATGCTGGTAAACTTGTGTTTATTTTAACAGTTTCATCTCGAGATGCTGCTTTGCTGTTAATGCAAAAGCATTAATTTGCAGTTTCTCTTTGCAGGCGCTGCTTTGTGGTGTAATTGTTATGCGTCCAGAAGATCCACTTACCTATTTAGAAGAAAAGCTCAGAGAAATAATGGAAAGGGGATTAGATGCTGTCTTATGGTACATACTAAATGTTTGTCTGTGTGCTATGGGGTTTATAATACTGAACTTGGACTTTTAAAACATGCGAATGGCACAGCACCTACTGTGTAGACTGCAAGTTAAATGTTAGTATTGCTTTATTTTGCAAATATTAATAGCATATGATATTGCAAATACAGTAAGACAATATCTTCTAAAAACATAGAAAATATTTTTCTTTTGATATCTATGATTTTTTTGTCTACAGTATATCTAGTGAATATGCTCCTCGTTGTTTAGTTTAATATATCAAACCCCTACTTTTATGGTAATCAAAACTGAAGTGATGTTACTTGTTAGAACTTCATTTGTGTCCATGGTATATTTACCTTTATGAATCAGGGATGTGGCCTTCAAGGACTGAGTCATTAATTGTAGTACTTCTCATTTTTTTCTCTTCTCTGTGTGTTCTGTCACCCTTTTAAGTGAAGTCATGACAGCATGAGATAAAAAAAGACTAAGGATTTAGTTCTGTTTACACTGGAATATTAGAGAATATTGTGATCAACTTAACTGGGAGCAGGCTTTGGTCTCTAAAATACGTGCAACTTCTGTAGGCTAAAAATGGCATCTGAATTTTTAAAAATATGTTTCACAGCAAGTGCTTTTTCTCCGACTTCTTAGTCCTTTTTGCCCACTGTTAGAAAAAAAGCCCTTGATTAATTTATAGTTAGTCTGTACCTGACAAAAGAGAGAAAGTGTGTATGTGTATTCTTAGCTTACTGCGTAGAAAACAAGACGCAGAGTTTTCCATTAGTTTTGAATACTGTGAGATCATATGTTCTTGCCTTTTTTTGAAGCATGTTCATTACTGTTGATGCAGCTCCTGTGAAAGTTACTTCCTGTCCTGCTTTAACTTGCACATATAATTAAGTGATTTCATGGTTCAGGTGTGTTTCAAGAAAAGTTGGGTTTTGTAAATATGTCATCTTTGAGGTTTATAAATTCTGTTCCATTGAAGGTTTTGAATATCAGGAAAAAAACTTCAGTGGGTGCAGAGGGAAGAGCAACAAGCTATAACCGTATTTGCATTGACATGAATCACTAAGAAGATGGAGTACCCTCTTTTTTTACTTGCTGGACTTCATCCAAGAATGCAGTTTCATTTGTAGGTGTCACAGCTGTGCAATAATCAAGCGTGATGTTTTAGGATATCATCAAGATTAAGCTGCAAGAAATCTTTAAATATTGAGAAGAACTTCTGCTGAGATTGTAGTGTAATGGAATAAGAAGATAAGAAAAAAGATGAACAAAATTTTGTGTAACAATAAGGATGCCTGGAGGCAAAAACTCTGCTGGGGAGTGAAAGAACTTTGTATAGGAAGGAAATAGAAAGTGTTAATTCAATATGAATTAAATTCTGTGTTACATGTAAAGTCTATACAGTATAATTTTTTAGAGTTCAGTTTAAGTAGGTGTGCTATTACGGATACAACTTTTTAGTAACGGACCGTTCTGTTGAGATACTGAGTTCTGTATTTATCGTTGTCAGAAAATTGTAGTGTTCATCACTGGATTAAAACTGACCCCAAAAGACAGTACTGCTCTATTTAGATGGGAACTAGAAAAAGTTAGAGAATGAGAGTTGGAAAAAAGAGGGAAGGAAATATAACGGACAAAGTTGTGGGTAATGCTAGGAAAATAGGCATCTTTTGTAATGTGAAATGCGAAGAAGCTGTAATTTCAAATGGCTGGCCAGGGAGGTACTTACCTCACTTTTATATGCTGTGCAATTGTCATTCTGGTTGAAGTTTTCAGTAGGAGGTGGATAATAAATCCTTAATCTTTGGGCCCACTCAAGCAGAAATCTCGGGAGTTGTCTGGACCCCTAACCACTCTGCTTGCACTCAGACTGACGTAGGTGCATTGTGGTAGCAGGTAAAATCGTTACAGTGGGTGATGCAGATGTGTGCCCTTATTGTGTCCTTTCCCTCGGGTTCTCTGTGGGGTAGTGCAATTCCTCATATCACAAGGTGCACCAACAGCCTGAACCATAATGATGAAGTTTTATTGTTTACATTATTTATGATGTCTTTCCTAGAAGTTGAAAACTGACTTGATTTCTCTTTTCATTTTGGCCCTCTGATAAATACTTTTTATTTCCATATTTTTCATGGAAGCATAATGCAGCATATGCTTTTTTGATTTATTTGGCTTTTGCAGTGTGTCTTCTCTTTTTTTAATGAAAAGAAATCAGTTTACCTACCTAGACATGGCATGGCCTCTCTGCACCAGCAGGAAACATTGCTCCAACTACTGGAAATTTGAAATGGCTGTTCAGTCAGTATTAAGATGAGAAACGAAATAGTATAATCTGATAGGAGATCTCCAAGATAGATATTACATGGAAGGTATTAAGCTCTGATGTACACAGTATTTCAACATAGCTCTAAGAGCAGCGATAAAACATGATGATTTGTTTCCATATTTTGTAAATGCATTTTAAAAATGGCTGCTATAGGTATTTGTAGTGAAAGTGACACAGGTCTTTCTTAATCTTTTAATAATGTTGTTATTATTATAATACCGTAACATGTAACTATAATCTATTAGGTACAGAGAAAAGTTGCGTTTTCTTTTGGGTATACTAATATGGTTAATATATTTTACTTCTCTTTTAAAGGTATATGTGTATTGATCTGTCTTTACACCCCAAATTAAAGAGGATTTCAGAAACTTACCTGAACACTGTTTTTGGACTAGGTGGTGAACAACGGGTAAAAATCATTGAACGTTTGCATTAACTCTATGCTGTGAACAAATCTTCTAATACAGAATACTAATATTCTGTTTTTAAGGTTTCTCGTGTTACTCTTCTGTAGCTAATGGGAGGAATATGATACTTTGAATTTCTTTCTATTGATACTGATTTGTATCCAAAAACTAATGTCATCAGAGGTGAGCATAGCATCTAGGCTTATGGTAGGGAACAGTTAGTTCCTGTTTCATATTTGGTCATAATTTTAAAGAGAGTTTCACATAAATAATAACATGTTTTTTCTATGCATTATTTAGTTTTACTTAGACTGATTCCTAAAATTACACTTGAACCGGTAAATCTTGGAAAGTGCTGTCAACGCTAACAATTAATAGTTACAGTGAAATGCAGTATTATTGTACATAAAGCGATAAGGAGGTAAACATTTTGGTTTTACTGATCCAAAAAAGTCACCTGTAGAGAAGAAAAACTGTAATTTTAAAACATTCAGAGAAGGAGAAAGTTGCTGTATGACCATGCAAGGAAGCAGTCTAAGCAATTTAGTCAGTAAGTTGGCATGCAGTGTGACCAGATTTTTCTCTTAGTTACCTCTGTATAGCTGTACTCAATTTTGTCTTCTTTTAGTACATCTGTACTGTGAATTTACTGCAATTTCATTTCAGCTGTTTCCTCTTCTACCAGCCACTCAAATATTATATTAATCAGTCTATCTAAAAGTGGAATGGTTGATTTATACAGTATATGTATAAATATACGAACGTGTCATGATGAAATCCTCTCATAGATTTTCTTAGGAGTAAGAACAATAAATGAGATAGATAAAAAATAGTAGTTTCTGAGGCCCAGTTACTATTTGCACATTCAAAGGACCATATTTACTTTTGCAGGGATATTCTTAGCCCGTAGTCTTACGCAATTTTGATTTTGTAGAAGTTCAAACAGAATTATTAAAATACCAATGAGTTAGAATCATGTGGTGAATGGTTTACATAGCAATGGGTCATGAAAAGATTTTTGCAAAGAGTAAATAAAGTATTTGTTTCATATGCTTAACTGCTGGATACAGCTGATCAATAAAAGAGTAGATATGAGGGATGAAAGACTGAATTTCAGTTATTGAGCTTTCCCTCAAGTACACACATTAGTTCTGTTCCATATGCTAATTTAGCTTTTCCTTTAACTTCTGTGTGTAAAAACAGAGGTGTAATTTGACAGCAAAGTACTCCTAACTATATACAGAAAATTTTACTTGAACATTCATCTCTTTAAAATAGATACTTTAATTTGCACCAGTCAATATGGAAAGTACAAGATTATATCTTTTTGTCTGATTTTTAAATATTCATGATACAGCACTGTTTTGTGTACTAATGCCATAAATGATTTGTTTAGATGACTGGAGAATTATGTGCCAAAGCATGGGACTTTTACAGCAGAAACTTAATGAAGCTGTATTTTGGGTAAGTATATGAGTTTTACATATACCTCAGGAACAACTTAGGAAAAATCTTTTACCAAAGGAATATTTATGTAGTTCCTTTCGGGGAGGAAAAAGTTTTCATTTTAATAGAACAGTGTGAAGAGAGATTAGAAACTTAGATTTGGCTTTATTTTTCTTCAGCAATACTATTGTATGTTAAAACTAGTCAGTTCTGAGTTTCTGCTTTTTCCAGACCTGAACAAAGTCCATTTACATTTCTGTACTTTAATCAGCTCTATTGGCCAGGAATATGGTAGTATACCCAGGAATAAAAGGATAATTTGCGTTTGGGTCTGAAAGTAAAAGATCTAGGTTCTCTTCTGCTCTTTCTTTGGTTGCCTTTATGCTTGGGATTAGGTAACTCATACTTTATGTAATCCAACTTCTCCTTTTAAAAATAGGGGTAATATATAGATATGTTTTAAAATATGATAATCACATGTTCAGTGATTTCTTTGTTATAAACGTGTGTCAAAATTTAATGATCCTCCATTTAGGATAGATAAGTTTTGGCTATTTTGTTTTGAAAAGCATACAATGCTAATTATATAGGAGGTACAACTCTGTTAGGAACACTGGTGAAAATCCTTCCTAAGAATCACAGGATCACAGGATTGGTAGGGAGGTGAAGATTTTCAAGCTATACTGTGGTTAGCCTTGGTGAACATTTGTCTAGGCTGTTTTTAGTCATCTTAAATATCACAGGTGTTGGAGACAGTACAATCTCTGCAGGCAGTTTATTCCAGTACTTCATAATCCTTCCTACTAGAAATATTTTCCTAAGACCTGAGTCTTCCTTGCTACAAGAGAAATATTTTTTTAAATTATTTTTGTCTTATACACCAGGGACATGGAAGATTATTCCTTATTCCTTTACAGCAGCATTTTGAGGATTGTCTGAGCTAACAATTTTGTTTAATTATTATAGAAGTTGGACTGGAACAGTAGAATGTTCCATTTATAATTGCTCCCAACTGTATGAAATTCATTTTTTTAAAATTATTATTTGAAATGAGAGAGATTTTGGCCAATGAAAGTAGTCATGTAAAGTCTAATTTATTCAGTAGTCTTTCCAGCAAATCAGATACGGAGAGATAGTGTATTTTAATAGATCAGTGATATATGATCCATTTGAAATACATTTGTTGTTCTGAATCTAATTATTTCTTATTACTTAGCTTAGAGGAGAAGTGGGATTCTTACCAAAGCCTAAAATTGTTAAGATATAAATTGAATTTATATTCTGTTATATTAATTTTTATTTGTATTGCCAAGAAAATGTAAATAGCACTTAAGT
Source organism: Nipponia nippon (assembly GCF_047370975.1). Lineage (NCBI taxonomy): Eukaryota > Metazoa > Chordata > Aves > Pelecaniformes > Threskiornithidae > Nipponia > Nipponia nippon. The sequence goes on along the minus strand of NW_028262347.1, from coordinate 14,318,505 downwards.
AAATGAATGCATCTAGCACTTTTAAATTATTTTGTATAAAAACTCAAATGTCCTTCTGTAAGTACAGATCTGTACATTAAAGCATAGCTGACAGCAGCAGGAGTATATGATGGTGGAAGCAAGCAAGTTTTTATTGCTCAATACTGTAGGATATTAAGAACAAGTAAAAACTTTATTACAATGAGTGACTGAACTACTACTGAAAAATATTATCAATGCATATTTTATTTAAATTATAAATAACAAACGTCAGTTCTATTCAGGAGTTTATATTGTTGAACTTGACTGCTTTGTATTTTACAGCAAATTGCAGAGTTTTACAGATTTTACTTCATTCAGGTCAGGAGACATATTAAATTACTCATTCTGTTTTAAAATTCAGAGGATGGATAAAATATAATCTGATGAGAAAGAACAAAAGAAAAAAGGCAAAGCAGAAGATGGCTCTAGCAGTAGTCCATTATAATGTCCAAATGTTAAGAGTAATTATACAGAAGTGGAGCACGTGGGTGCAGATTCACAAGGAAACAATGACATGTAAGTCTATATAGCTGCTTTGCATAAGACAAAAAATACATGTTATATAAAAGAAAATTATGCAGTATAAATTAAATATGCTTGGTCCAACAGGTATTTCTTTTTGCAGGATGCCATTCATTGGTTGACCTGTGGCAACTTGATGCCATGAATGCCGTGAGAGGCAGTTCCCTGTATTCTTTGCTAGGGCTGGTAGTACCAGCTGGGTGCTGGTACTCTTCTCTGAAGACTGAGCGGTGATGCTGATGCAAAGCAGGCTTGGGAGGCATTAGGGAAATGGAGCATATGTCAGAAGTACAGGGTGGAGTGAGTCGGGATGCTTTTCTGGGAGGTGAAGATTAGAGCGATAGGGATAAAACAGGAGGGATCACAGAGTTGGGAGTCTTGGCTTCAGTTAGAGGGAATGCATGATGAGAAGTGGGGAAGGAGTGAAGATCAAAATAAAACAAAAAAAGTCAGAAGACAGAAAAAAAAATACTTTGTTCATTCTGCCTGAGACTTTGTGTTCCACAGATCCTGTGGGTATGGGTTTTTTTAAAAGTCTCCACACAGCAGTAGCTGTGAACATAGACTCTGTTAACCTGAGTCCACCCAGACAGAAGTTTCATAAAAGTAAAGAATGGGCCAAAAGCACTACCTATAGCTTTGAATTTGAGCTCAGGCAGTTCTGTGTGACTCAGACATTGCTCTTACAGAGCCAGAGGCCCAAGCTGTTGTCTCACTCCCCTAGGCAGTTTTCAGAGACTTCCTGTTCTTTTTTATTACTTCCTTTTATATTCTCTTATAAATATTGCTTTCAGCCAAGGCACCTTTTGTTAATTTTAAATTCACGGAAGCAGAGGAGGAGACGTCTAGAGGGCATAGTTACACAGTATATTTCCTTCCATGACAAAGCTGACATATGGAGAAATATCATTTAGTCATTCTTGGCTGTGTGACTCTATTCGTTGACTCTTGACTAGTACCCGTATAACTGTTTGTGGGATTGCACTGTAAACAAGGTCGCTGGAATGATAGAGAATTAAAAAAAAAAAGAGGTGGGTCTTTTTTTCTTAAATAAAATTTGATCGTTTTGGGAATCTGCTTATAGTAGAACTCTACTGTACTATGAACACAACCCATGAAGGAGTGATCTGTGCAAAAAGTTCAGGAGTGAACAGTGTGTTGTGAGAAAGAATTAAAGGGGCAGGTCAGTGGGCTGTTAGATCTTGATTGATGAATGTCAGAGCAAATTAATGTAGATGCAGTTTGGCCTTCCCTTGCAATACTGAGAGTTTTTGCCTTCCTCACTTGGGCAATGAAAATTTGATATTATTTTGTAGGCATTTGCTTTGCAAATATTTCCAGTTTCTGTATCTTATTGGCTGTATAGCCTAAAAAGTTATTAAAGTTTGTAATTAAAGTGTAAAATGTACACTTATTAAAGTGTATAATTAAGTAATATCATAGAATATGTTCCCTAGAACACATAGTGTTTGAGCATGACTCAGGTAACAGAAAACAGACTGAGGTTTATACTGTCAACAGTGCATCTCTTGCCAGATTTGAGACACACGGATTTTTTTTTTTTTCCCCCACAAACAAGAATGGATCTTAAATGTACCTTTATAATAATTTATTTCAGTTGAATTTCAACACACCTTTTTGTTAAAAAATAGTAGATAAGTGATTCTATAGTATGTATTTAATATATCAAAATTTACATTTTAATCCTTCTTTTGATAGTGAAGACTGCATGTCACACTAATCAAGCTTAGGCCTTGTCCATAAGATAGGATTATATAGGGCTAAGCTACGTAAACATCTATACGTTCTTGAAAGTATCAAGAGTCGTCTCTCAGCTCCCTTTGTAGCTTTTTTTAGCTTTGCAGGTTTTTTTACAAAGTTAACTGACAAAAAAAATTTGAATGACTTAAGTTTTTGCAGAAAATTGCACTTATTTCCTCTTGTTTTTATTTCAGTGGCTGTGAAGAGCATTTTATTTTGATTGCATTTGTAACACCTTGTACATATAGAAGGACGGTTAGAGTATTCCCCATGCTTTTTTTTTTTTTTTTTTTTTTTGTGCTGGACTAAAGAAAAGTCAATTCCTTCCAAACTTTCCTTAAAAGTAATTTTTTAAAATGTTTACGTTAATTCATAATGAACACGTGTTCTTTCATAAGCTGCTTTACTGTTCTTTGTATGTTTAACACTGGTGTAACACTAAGGACTTGACTTTACTGAATTTATTCTTATGACTTTTGACTTCTATGCCATCTGACACATTATTAAAGTTTTGTTATTGTATTTTATTTCACTGAGGTCTGTATACATCTTGTACCTCCAAGCTCTATGAAATTATTGGGCAATTTGGTAGATCAAACTGTAGATCAGTAATGTCTTATACAGAACTCTGATAAATTGGAAATATGTCATGTTTATGCCTTGCCTGCTAACTTGAAATCCTATTGCAACGGTCTTAATTGTATCTATTGTAAAAAGTTGATATCTATTTCCTTACAGACGCTGAATTGAATAGCTATTTTATTGAAATGTAGTTTGATAGACAGTCATTCATCTAAAGCATTTAAATGACATACTTGCTCTTACTTGTGGTCCTCAAATTGGTTATAATTCTGTATATTTTCAGTGGCAGCAAAGAGTCTGCAACAGATCTTTACCAAAATATATTTAAATGCTGTCGTGAAAGCTTGGCATGCAGAGGCCCACAGTTCTTTGAAAACAAAAGCATATTTTGAGGTATGCAGTATAATAGTTTAAATATAGTAAGCTCAATGATTAAAGATTAACTCTATTAATTCCAACTGTTATGGAAAAGCAGCTCTATCAATATTAAATGAAGCATTTTAGTGTACTACTACTAATAATACTACTATTCAGTACTTATGGTGTTATGGGAAGCAGATCATTACCTCTATATTCTACAAGTAAAAGTTTGGTCATACCTTAAGCAGCAAAAGGGATTGAGTGTTGTTGTATATTATCAGTGACCTAGCTGGATTGGTTGGATTGTTGGATACAATATTGTTGGATACAATATGACATCAGAGAGATTTTAGTAGTGATGCCTTTTGAAGACTTGTCTGAAAAATTCACATGTGCGAATGTTTCATTCGTATGTTTATGTCATATTGTGTGCACAAACTAGTATACACAGTGTTTTACTTTGGAAATGCAGATGGTCTCCTATGCTTCTGTATTGTATTGCTATGATGCAAAATCACGAGATGCACCCTAAAACTATGATTATTCTTAGTAATAGCAGTTACAAATGTTCGTAGATGTGTAGCTACATGGGGATTTGAAAATACCTAGTTAAGTTTAGCAAATTTGATTTCATTTTTGAATGTTTAAATGTATTTGAAACTTTGAACCTGCAATTAAGATAAAATTGTACTTCTCTTGTACCATCTTTTTTCAGAGTTTGGCAAAGGAAAGTCAGAAAGGCTGTTTTGAAACAAATGATCTTACTGTCGGACATGAAACATCCCATTTACCAGTAAAAGCCTTATTACAGGTTTGTGATAGTTGGTGTTCTTCCTAATTTTTAATGTGTATATTTCATAAATGGTATATATCATGTTTTGTTGAAAAGGACGTGTTTGTGTGATGGAAAGGAAGGTTCCTGTTTACATTGTTCACTTAGAGTCAGGTGGAATCCTTTGAAGGATGGTAATGCTATTCTTTCCTTCAGTGGCACCTGATCATATTCTGCATACCCTAACCTGACATCCAGAAGCTTCTCCGAGCTGAGACTGAAACAGAGAGAGGGAAACACAGAAAGGGATAACAAGAAATCAGGAAATCTGTAGGATAGATGAGAGTGGAACTCCTGAGAGAAGTAAAGGCGTTTGTTTGCAGTGAATAGAAGCTCGTAAGCCAAGCCCCAAATGTGATAGAAAGCAGTTTAATTTTCTTAAAAATATACAGAAGACTGTATGGACATTGTGCAGCTCCTTAAGACAGGAAAAAATTGCTAGGCCAGAAAGCAAGAGTAGAGTAGAGGAATCTACTGCAAGGGCACAGTGGATAGGGAGAGATTTCTTTCCAAACATTTTTATTCAATTTATTTAAATTAATTTGTTTATTTAAAAGGTTGCTTTATTCAGTATTTTTGTATCCTTACAAAATGTAATTGTGAAGAGTGAAAGCTTGTTAATACGCTAACTTCTAGAAGAGAAGGTAGTTCTACTCAGAAGCAGGAAGATTGATTTTAGGCAGTGTTTTAGAAAAAGAACAGAATTATTAACTACTGGTTGTGGGGCCTTCAGTTGTAGAGGCCAGTTTAACTGAATTATAGGTTGGTTACTGAAAATAATTGCCATTGAGGGATACATTGGAACTACTGCTAAAATGTTTTCATTTTATCTTCTTATTTATAAGCTTTAATTTGTCCTATCATGTTTTTCCATGAATTTAACATTGCAAAGTGATATTTCAGAAAAACATGATATGTTTTTCTTTAAATAGTATGGACTATAGTGAACTCAAAATTCCGTTTTTATCCAATGAAGTCTAAAACCCAAATGCCAATACTTAGTTTTAAGTATGTGCATAATGCTACTGACATCACAGGAAACTTGAATCTGTAAGCTAAATCATGTACGTAGTTTACAGACCTTACTCACCAAAAGTGCAGCATGCTTTAATTCTTCTTGATGTTAGCTATCTGGATTCCACTGGTGGTGCATACGGTCTTCATGGAGGTGAGACTGGTTTATTTTGATTTAGGTCCATCAATGGAGTTTAGTCTGTGCTGTTTTCTTAGTACTGGCTCACTCAGTAACCAGAGAACTTCTGCTATCGAATGATTCAGATATGGGCCCCTTGCAGCAGCAGCAGTATCTCTCCTAAAGAATTTGGGAGCCATAATACTCATACCTCTGATTACTAAGACATTGATACAAGTTAAGGAAGAATCTCTAGTATGAACCTCTTCTTCAACAGCAGTGCACTCAAAAGGGAATATTCTTCCCATACAAGTGTAAACACCACTAAAACAGAGAGAGATTGATTTACTGCATGAGTAGCAGAATGACCAAAATTTGATCTATAGTGCCACCTCCTAATGTTCTCTTTCCTAATAAGGTAATATTATACACTAGAATAGTATTATATATAGAAGGTAGTATTATATAAGGAAGAGAGAGAGAGAGTGTGTGTGTGTGTGTATTTTTATATATATATATTAAAGATAGTATTATAGCTTACATGTGTCCATACCTATCAAACTTGTCATACCTATAAATAAATAAATAGTTATTCAAATTTTCAGGAATTCTGGTGTCTATACTAGCATCCTTTCTGTTAGTTCCATAACAAACAATATTGACAGTATCATTCCTTTTTTTGTAGCTTGGGAGAAATCTGTTTATTTTATTTTAATCCATGAGCCTTGTTTTTTTGACATCCAAACCATGAACTCAAAATATAGTGACATGTTAAGCTATCCTTGTAGGTTGCCCTTTTTTGAGGTCACATCACATTCACAGTTACATGTGCTGCTGTCACAAAGAATCAGATCTCACATACGTAAAAGCTATGCACATGAAAACCAGAGTCCAGATATTAACATATTGAAAAGAATGACAGCTATTCTGAGGTATGTAGGTGCAGTTTTTGATTAAGGCTACAGAGCAGCTGTAAAAATACGTTATATAATTTTCTCTTCTGTTTATATGTCAAGTTAATTTTACAGTCTACATAAATGTACTTTCAAGTGCTATTTCAATGGCTTAGCAGGAAACATTGATGTCTTCCATTTCTAGAGCAATTCCAACTCTGAGGTATGGAGCTGAAAAGCAAGGTAGTTTGCCAGATTAGACTTTGGTCCCATCCTAATGTATATTTTAATGTGCGTTTTTGAGGAGAATGAAGTAGTAGTGAGAATTCTACTGATTTGAACAGGAAATAATAACCTAAAGAATAAGAAAAAAGAAAATTGCATGATCCACACAAATTTCAAGCCATATTTCTGTCATCCATATATAAATATGTCGTTGTAGGAAGAGGGATTATTTTTGTTTGTCTTTATTTAAATATAGCATTTGCATATCTAAAATCCAAATACAAAAGCTAAAGCTAAGGAAATTGTATGTCAAAAAAGAAATCAAAACTAATTATATCACTGCAGTGAAACAACCCAAGAGGTAATAAAATGAAAAACAACAACAGGGTAAGGTGAATATATTAGGGAATGTTAGTCAAAACTCCATTGTAGTAATTGTTGAGTTTTTCACTAGAGAGTGATCAATATCTGTTGGATTTTCAGGAAACAATAAGTAACAATAACATTTTTTGAGTATTTTCAAATCTGCTGATTAATTAAAAAGATCTTTAACGAGCCCATTCAGGAATATACATTTTTTGTCACAGTTCTTTTCTTGTGACTGAGCACGCAGGTAAAGATAAAGAAATATAAAAATCTTGCATCTTAAGCGGTATACCTATTGTATAGCTTTTTATTCCTAAAGACAAGCTGTACAAACCAGTTTCTGTACAGCTTTTCACATATTGTGAAATTGTGAATTACATATTCAGATATGTAATATCTGCCTGTTCATTGAACTGAAGCAAATGTAGTTTTCTGTTCTTATTTGTATGTAGTAAATAATTTTGAAATATGATTTTTTTCAGTCCTGTTTTCTTATGGTTCAGTCCTGTTATTTCCCCCTCTTTACAGCATAGGAAAATAAAAAGCTTTTAATATGTAACATAATATTATTTCTGGGAGGAACCTATGCTCCAGTTCACTAAAGGATTTAAAAATGTAAAATAAACTTAGGTAGGAGTTTGTCACCTAGATCTAAAATGAAGATCCTTAAAATTATTGTTTGGTGTCATTTAACTGTGCAAATGCTCAAGGTTTCAATATTCAGGTTCCTCAGAACTTGAAGTTTTGCTGAGGATCTTGAACCCGCAATTATCATTGGAGGGAAGCTGTCCCAACCTTCCTATGATTCCCATTTACCCTTTCTCGCCACAGCACTGTTCTTCCTTTGTGTTCATTACAATCATTTATATGAACCGCATCAGGGAACAGAACTGTCTGAAAAATTTTCTTTCATTTTCTTCTTTTACTGAATCAGTTGACAGTTGGATCAATTCCTTAATCCGGCTCATTGTGTGGCTGCACGAACAGTTATTTGGGTACAGAGGAGGAGATGGGGAACAAGTGGTGGGGAAATGGGTGAAGCATGAGTGGATCTGCCTGGTTTGGCAGGTGTAGGGTGTTCACTGAACTGCAGTGCCTCAAGGATAAGCTTGTTGGGATCTGTCAATGAAACAGGTCTCCGCCTTTCTAGCCTGAGAGTCCATAGGCAGTTTTAGAGCATACAGGGCGTAGCAGCTGCTGCTGTTTTTCTTCAAAGTGTCATTGGAGAAGGAAATATTTGTGCGTTCCTTTTAGGCGTAATTTAAAGAGTGGGTCCCTTCACCGTCTGTGGGGAGATGTGAGTGAAATTCTCACCTTTACCCAAGAGGTTCACACCCCTGTCACTGCTCTGAAGGCTGTGCTGACCGCAGAGCTGTAAGCTGGCAGTTTTCACACAGGGAGTAAGGGGGAGATGGAAGCAGGTCTTTCTGGGGAGCCTCCTCATACACCCTAGGAGGAGAAATAAGCCTCCCCAAAACTTCATCCAATCCATCCTCTCCCCTCTTTTCTTGCCTGTTCCCCCCTGCCTCCTCCCTCCAAAAGAAAAAAAAAAAGTTCTGTCTCTAAACAGAATGAAGAGAATAGCATTACTTTGAGATAGTGAAGACATAGGTTTGGGATATAGATGAAGACAGTAGCCCAGACAAGAACAGGGCGGGGGTGTTGTTAACTGGCCGGTGTGCTAGACAGGGTTTGCCATCTCCCTCTTCCTTTTTTTGCGTAGCAGTGGTGAGACAAACTGAGCTGTCGTGGGGTACACTGTGGTTGTTGTCATGCATGGGGGTGCAGCAGTTTCCTATTTTTTCCTAGGGAGCTATCCCAAGAGAAGTTGGGCTGCAGGGGATGGGAGCTGATTTTCTTGGGTTATGTTGGGGTAGGGAGGGTTAAGGACTGGGATCAACAAAAAGATGACAGCAGCAGTGCAGGGATTTGGGGAGGGGTGCATGGAGGGGCATGGAAGCGTGTGGGGCTGGGGAGCGCCTTCTGGAGGGTCTCCCTCAGGGCACGCGAGGGAGAACAGGCTGAGCCAGCTGTGCTGAAAGTACTTTTGCAAGTTTTTTTGTGTATGTGGGATAAGTAGTACAAGTTATTACATATGTGGGCTGGAAGCTAGAGCTGTGGGTCTTTGGGGCAAGCCAGAAAATAATGGCTTTATTTATGTGTAAAGTGCAGAGGGAACAAAAATTATTACAGAAAAGCAGGAAGCCTACTGAAATGCTTGTTTTGTATTTAAAAAGAATGTAGCTCCCTTGATCCAAAGAGATGTGCAAATCCGTGTGGCTGTCACCTGGTTTCTTTTTCTTGAGCTGTCACTATTTTATTCACTATAGGAAGTGCAGAAAGAGCTCTTCTGTTTACTGGCACAGACCAGAGCTTCCCACTAGCTGAGTGCCTAACCATTTGCTGCAGAAAGGCAAAGCACGCATTCCTTTCTTTTTCCTTCCTTCCTCCCTTTCTCTCTTCCTCCCTTTCTCTCTTCCTCCCTTTCTCTCTTCCTCCCTTTCTCTCTTCCTTTCTCTCTTCCTTTCCCTCCATGAATCCTCATGCTCTCTTTTTGGTGGATCCAGTATGTAGATACAATTGCCTTCAACAGGAGACTGTTACTGGGTGCTTGTCTCCTCCAGGCAAAATCTGTGTTTGCTCTGAGCAGTCACAGACTGTGGAAAATAAAGTGTGCCTGGACTTCTCAAAGTTTTGGAACTTATGATAAGGACACTTTATTGCCTCTGTCACTGTAGATGATATTTGGTGGTGGATCATTTCAAAATCACAGGGTATTTAGCAAATATCATTATGAGTATGCTATCGTTTATTGCAGCTTTCTGTTCTGCTTCTGTGCAAAAAAATATCTGTCAGTTTGTATTTACTGCTGGGACAGGATCTGTCCTCAGGGCCAGCTGGAAACCATTTGCTTTGTAAATTACAGTTTCCTAAAAAAGTCAGTGGCACCACAGTACCCTAATGTGGAGTTATTGACAGAAAATGATTGCTGTGCTTTAGAGCTGGCTACTGTGGTCTTGACCTAACACGAAATAAATGTTTCAACAGACCTTTTCAGAACTGAAAATTCAAGACGTTACTAGCAAGAGAGTGTCAAATTAAAAGCCTTGCTTTTGTTCTTCTAATATGAAACTAAAGCCTATTAATGAATAATAATACAGTCAATATTTTCTTTCTCATTCTAATAAGTCATATAGTTCCATTTATTCAAATACTTTCTGTGAGCTGTGTCAAAATTCCTTAGAGTTTTAAATTAGATTAAGTTTTGAAGTTAAGGAAATAATCCACATGTCCAAATTAAACAGACTTTTGGTTAGAGAAGCCTGTGATGGATCCAACTATAATTACCATGGGATGCAAGTCTTTGAAGGGATGGGGTGTACAGAAGCAATTTGCTATTGAAAAGGGCCTACACATTTTTGTACTTTAAAAAATCTTTGTAAGTCCCCAACTGCATTCTAAACCACTTAAATATCTTTAAAATGAGTATGGCTATAGCAAGCTCCCAAGATTTCAAAATGAATACATAAAGACAGAAAACCTGATTTTTTAAATTGTTTTAAGTAGTTTATATGAAATGAATACAGACAGCTTGTTGGACAGCAGCACGTTTTGAGGATTGTGATTAAATTCTAGTGGTAAAAGACATATTATCAGTGATTTTCCTACCTGATTTGTCCTTTTCTAGCTAAAGAAATTATAGCCTTTGGATAGTTTCTATAGGTTGAAACAGAAAATATTTTTAAATCTTGGTAGAATACTCGTGATATTTCTGCTTGTTTCTTTTTGTTGAACTTAATCTCTCTGATGAAAATGGGTTCTAGCCGATATGTTTTTCAATCCTATTCATTTCAGTAGAACTGCACAGAATATAAATCAGGATAAAAGTCTCTCTTAAGGAAGGAATATTTCCTTTAGTGAAACATCTTTTTTATTAGAGCATCCCTTTTCCTAACAGTTTCTTAGTGACTCATTTACTATAAGGCATATTTCAGTATAACCAAGATAACCTGCACTTTGGTAATCCGTGTACTCTACACTTACACAGGTAGTCACTCTTTCTTCACTTCTTAGCTATGTTGATTACTAGAAGTGAAACAAAATTTGCAATTATTTACTTACTTTTACAAAGGCTTGTGTGTATTGCTTTGTGTAGAACAGTCATTTGAGTCTCAAAGCCTCTGTTTGACTCAAGATTTCTCTTGTGCCTCTATAGTTTGAGTGAACTCTGTACAGAGTATGCATTCATTTTCTGGAGCATACTTCAAATCATACTTCATATACTGCTATGATGAACAACAGGTTTTATTGTATGCATTATTGTATGGAAAGTTGAATAACTAATATGGAAATACTCTTCTGTAAAACACACTGGCATCTTTGTTATGTTTTCACTTTGACATCTTACTATTAAGATATGTATCTTAAGTGCTAAGCTCTTTGAAAATGTATATTATTAAGAAAAATTTCTCTTCAGTGACAAGTTATGGGATAAAATTAGACAGTTCTTTTTGTATTTTTGCTATCAGCCAATTACCATACCCAGTTAAAGCCGTTGCCATTGAAGTATTATTGTGCAGTTATGAAAGTAATTCCACTACAAGCATAAAGTTTTCCTTATGTAAAAGTTGCTTTAGGAAAAGTGATGTGGAATTTTATTAACTGTGTTCCTTTCAGCTGGTTTCTTTTTCATACTTAGAACTGCACATTTTAAGTGTTGTGTTTCATATCAGATATTTATATTTCAGCATATGATGAAATAATTCAGTTCTGCAAATGATTATGGATATGGGAGTTTTTAGTATGTAAATAATCCAGCTGTCTTATATAAAATTCTGCATATGCTCTTTGTCTTTGAGTCTTAAATGAATCATATATTTTCAGATGGTTATAATATAATGTGTATTTTCTTCTATAGCAAAGACATTAAATTTTACCATATTTTCCCTCATTTCACAGAATCATAGAATCATAGAATCATAGAATCATTAAGGTTGGAAAAGACCCTTAAGATCATCGAGTCCAACCGTTAACCAAGTCCACCACTAAACCATGGCCCTAAGCACCACATCTACCCATCTTTTAAATACCTCCAGGGATGGAGACTCAACCATTTCCCTGGGCAGCCTGTTCCAGTGCCTGACCACCCTTTTGGTGAAGAAGTTTTTCCTAATATCCAGCCTAAACCTCCCCTGGCGCAGCTTGAGGCCATTTCCTCTCTTCCTATCCCTTGTTACTAGGGAGAAACTGCTCATAGTCCATGAAAAATGTACAGTTTTGAAACATACCTGTCATTCTCCATCACAGCCTGAATTTAGGAGCTTTTAAGCAAGCTGTCTTTTCATACTCTTTGTTAACACTGTTAATGGGAATAATTGACATTCTGCTATAAAAGGTGTGTTTAAACTCCTAAGAAAGAAGTATTTAATTTTAAAATAGCTCTTGTTGTTTAGGATAGGTGAATATGTATCATTTAATACAGCAGTGCTTCTTATTGAATAGTTTTTAATATCATTTATGTCTGTTTTTCTGATATAGATTTTCCGTTATGTAAATTTAGTTGATCTGGCAAGATGTGCTCAAGTTAGCCAAACATGGATGCTACTAACTCGGAACAGTTCATTATGGAGTGACGTAAGTAAGATAACCACTTTCAATATTTTATTTCAATTTTATTTCTTTTAAAAAAAGAATGAGGCAAGGAAGTAGGTTACTTTAAGAATGCTAAATATCTAGGATAAAAGTTTTATCCCAGAATATGACTTGTTTTACTCAGCTACGTGAATAAAAAAATACAAGCAACTCAAATGAAGTTGTCTGTGGTATATCATTATAAAATTGGTGGAACTGGAAGAGAATCATCCACTAAGGCTTGGCTATAGCCCACTAAATTTAGACGGTTAAGTGAGGTGTCTTAGGCTACCTTGGTCATCTAAACAGGCACTATATGGCTACTGTGGAAGGAGAACATAAATTCAGTTACAGATACCCCGAGACTGCTTGTGTTTGCTCTAGAGAGACTCCTGTCATCCCTGGAACAAGTAGTGCAGACCAGCTCAGTTCCATACTCATGAGCTCTCATCGTTGTTGAGGTGGTCACTGTGTCTCCAGAGCACATGTCAGTGTCCAAGGTACTGCATTGTTTCTTCTACCCTAGCAGTCCAGTTCCCTAGCACACACATTTTGGTCAACTTGCCTTCTGCTGTGCATTGTGTGACCATGCTAGCATAGTTTGTTTGGGGCCATGCCTGAAATAGCTACTCCTGTCTTTGCCTTGAACTTAAAAATACAATCACACTGCTCATTGCTGTTGTCTTCAGTAGTGCAGATGAGGCTTCAGGTGTGAAGGCCTACCTGAAGGCTCCCCAGTCCTTAGGCAGTGGCTTAAGACTAGCCGTGGCACCTCAACCAATATCACCGTTGCTTCTGTATGATTGCCTCACATATAGCCGTTTATCAGCAGTACAAAGAAAGATTAAGGCCAGATTTTTAAAAGTGTGTGGGCACTTCAAACATGATTTAGTCAGATTTTAGGCCCTCAAGTCTGAAATTACAATCCAAAATACCCTGTGCATCTTCTGCACAATCCTGGAGATGTCTAATCTGATAGGCATCTCCTTTTTGGACCTAAAAGTTTATGATGATGATGATGGTGAGGAAGGAGGTGATTGTTCTTCTCTTTTCTCCAAGAACTGCATGACCTGCAGAGCTTAGTGTGAGGAAGCAGCAGGGCTGCTCTGCAAGAGAAGGTGAACTGGGAGCGAAGGTGCTAGAAGGGCAGGCAGGGGCAGTGCCCCCCACTTACAAGGGGCATGGTCCCACAGAACCTGTGCAAGAAGAGCAGAGCGGGTCCAGTGACAGTAACCAGGGTCAGACACACACCAGAGACTGCCAGTCAGCCCTGTTGTGAAGAGGCATCTCCAAGGTCTAATCTGGAAGTGAAATCCATGAGTGAGGTTCAGGGTCAGCCAGACACATGGCTGGATACAGACATGCCTGAAGTGTAGTTCAAGCAAAGGCTCAGGGCAAGGGCATGAGCTTAAAGGCGGCTCCTGAGCCAAGTGGGGAAACCCCTAATGAGGCTTCTCCAGCTCTTTCACACAATGAACTGTTTTTGCAACAGTCTTATCTAGAGTTACACTGCTGCAACATATAGGAACTGACCCTGTACTCTGGGACCTTCCCCTGAGGAAGGAAGAGGTTGCAGAGCCTGTTGGTGAACCCAGGACCCTGACACTAGGCACCTCTCTCCCATTTAAAGAGATCCATTTGGGATCCAGAAGGTGCACAGAGTTGTGCCTTGTGAGGCTGAGAAGAGATCTGAACTTGGGTCTCCCAAATACGCTGTTCTGTTCCCTGAGTGGGACACAGGCTCTAGTTCCCAGGTAGCTGGAGGCCTATATCTGCCTTCCTGACTGAGGTAAAGAAGTTCTGGAGGGCTCAGCAACGCTGCTTGCATGTCCTACTGTCTGGTTCTAGGCAGCTGCCTGTTCTCTGTGTGAGCGTCTTTAAATTGACCTTCTGATGTACTTAGCTGTCATGATAGTTTGTAGAGTCTCTGCTCAGATCTGAGTTGTTGAATCTACCCTGGGCACCAACACCTAAAAGACACTGCAATACTCGGCTTGTAGGTGCCTGGAGCCTTTATTAGGTCTAGTCTTAAGTTACTGTGATGAATGCATGATCTTAATGACACTAATATTAAAACTTCTGATAATTTTAATGTAAGAAGAACAAAATCCTAATAAGAAGGTGAAAAACTGGAAAAGGTTCCAGACTCCTGACTTCCTAGTACTGTAACCACTTCCAAGCATTCTGCATAGGAATAATGGTGATTGATTTCTCAAAGTATTTGGGTAATAAACATGTATTATGAAATATACAACAAGCAGAAGCAGTGTAGCTGTAGCAGATTATACAAAAGGGAAAAAAAGCTTTTTCTAGCTTTTTTATGAACAAATTTAAAGAAGGCATGAAAAAGTCTTCTTCAGAAAAGGAGATATTTCTTATTAAACGTTTGTATGTTGGCTTTCCTGCTTTTTTTGAAACACTCGGTAGACAGACTGTTAAAACTATTTTCTAGTAATTTTTGTTAAAACTTCTTAAACTCAAACTTTTAACATATACTAAGAAAAATAATGTTTTTAGTCAGAGATCTAGATATCCCCAGCCTGCAGCTTAAATCACTTAAGGATTCTTCTACTAAAACTAAGATGGTAGGTTATGTATTCTTGATATCTTGATATATCAGTAGACCATTAATTAGAAAAAAAAAATCTTTAGCAACTTTAGAATTTTATACATCTTAAAGGGAAAAAAATAAAGTAAATATTCAAGTCTGACAATGTTCTTTGCACGTGATGTTCTGGCATGTCATATTTTGGCAGTTCAAGAATTGCTTCAGCTCCATAAATACTGTAGACACATGCTTCCTCTGCATTTATGTATTTTTAGTCAGCTGTCTGAAATTTTTATACACGTAATGCACACACTTCGGTGTTTTCCTGACTATTGATTCAGTGTTTACATAGAACTTCATATATTTGCTAGGGATTTTCATAATGATGTGTATTTTGTATGTACTACCTATTTTAGTACTGAATTATATATCAATTGTTTAAATTTTTAGATCAATTTTTCATCAGTAAAGCATAAAGTTCAGGACCAAATAGTAGTAAATATTTTGCAGAAGTGGCGTCCATATGTATTGCGGTTGAATCTGCGAGGTTGCTATTCTCTTCACTGGCCTAGCTTTAAAAGTATCGGTAAGTATTACACGTATTTTTAAAATCTTAATTGTCTTTTTAAACTGTGTCTTCTCTCTGTGCTTTGCTGTTGTCCCGTTTTACTGCCGATATTCTTCTCTGTATGTCCAGCCATAACGAAGCAATGTGATTATGAGATCTGTAAAATTACTTTAAATGTGGGCCTCCTTCCTTCATTACAGTTTCCAGGCCCAGCAATATCCATATGACTGAACATTGCTAGAATGCCATAGAATGGTTTGTATTACGTGTGAAATGCTGTAACATGACACATAAGATTGGAATGCCAACACATGCTTAAATATATCAGAATGCCAGAATCCAACTCTACTGAGATAATTATCACAGAATCACAGAACGGTTGAGGTTGGAACCTCTGGAGGACATCTGGGCCAACCCTCCTGCTCAAGCAGAGCCATCTAGAGCAGGGTGCCCAGGACCATGTCCAGATGGCTTTTGAATATGTCCAAGGACAGAGGCTCCACAACCTCCCTGGGCAACCTGCGTGTAGTAAAAAAGTGTTCCCTGATGTTCAAATGGCACCTCCTGTGTTTCAGTTTGTGCCCATTGCCTTTTGTCCCATCTGTCACTGGGCACCACTGAAAGAGCCTGGCTCCATCTTCTTTGCACCTGCCCTTCAGCTATTTATATACCTTGGTAAGAGACCCCTGAGCCTTCTCTTCTCCAGCTGAACAGTCCCAGCTCTCTCAACCTTTCCTAATAGGAAATATGCTCCAGTCCCTTAACCATCTTTTTGCCCTTGTTGGACTCTCTCCAGTATGGCCATGTCTCTTGTGTACTGGGGAGCCCAGAATGGGACATGGTACTCCAGGTGTGGCCTTACCAGTGCTGAGTAGAGGGGAAAGATCACATCCCTCAGCCTCCTGGCAACACTCCTCCTAATGCAGCCCAGGATACCATCCACCGTCTTTGTGGCAAGGGCACATCGCTAGCTCGTGTTCAACCTGGTGTCCACCAGGACCCCCAGGTCCTTTTCTGCCAAGTTGCTTTCCAGCTGGGATGCCCCCAGCATGTACTGGTGCCTGGGGTTGTTCCTCCCCAGGTGCAGGACTTTGTACTTCCCCTTGTTGAACTTCATGGGGTTCCTGCAAGCCCATTTCTTCAGCCTATCAAGGTCCCTCTGGATGGCAGCACAACTTTCTGGTGTATCAGCCACTGCTCCCAGTTTGGTGTCAGCTGCAAACTTGCTGAGGGTACACTCTATATCATTGTCCAGATCATTAATGAAGATGTTAAACAGGACTGGACCCAGTATTGACCCCTGGGGTATACGGCTAGTTACTGGCCTCCAACCAAAGGCTCATAGACAAAAAAAAAAAAAAAAAAAAAAAAGAGAGAATCAAAGCGTGGTGCAAAATATTAATGTGGTGTTCAAATTTTAGCACAAATAATAGGTACTTGATTCTCCTCTACTGCCAAAACAGAGTTCCTCTGGATGTAGAAAAGCATCTTAGTCCTTCCTGAAAATATGTGTGAAAGTACGTGTGACCATGTGATCAGAGGTTAATTCCCTTTGTGACAGCATTTTGCAATAGTTTCAGGTCAGTAATCTTTTTCTCAATGCAATTGTATGCTCCACTAAGCAGAGAAGTGGGCAGGAAAAATAAAACCTTTTATGATCCGTGTTAGAGGTTCAGTGCTAGCTATGAAAGTGTACTTAATTTGTTAGGAATTACCTGCATCCTAACTGTTATTCAGCCATTTTATCATGAAGAGTGTTAAAACATCTTGGTAGTGTTTTCATGAGAAAAAACTTTTCTGCTACAACTAGGCAAGATCCCAAGAAATGTTTTTGATTCCTGGCACAGCTTTACTTCAGTGTTTCTCAAGCAGAAGAATGTTACTGATTGACTCTTTTCTAGCCTATACTTTAATTGAATGCAAATGCATAAAAAAGAAAAGGAAAATGTTTTATTTTCCAAATAAAAGGTGTATTTTGATGTTTCGAGACTATAATGCACTTACTGTTTAATCAGATAATACGTGATTGAAATTGTTGATGCAGCCTATGACAATTTCAGTGTGTTTTCTTTTGTTTTAGAAAATGACTGTGTAATTATGGGTGAGAACAATTTGCTCTCTAGAGTGGTGACGGGAAAGAACAACTGGCCAAGAATAAAAAGTATATTTGGTCATGGTCTTGGCTTTTAAATCACAGGATAAAATAACATTCTCAATGATATCAACATGCAAGTTGTTTAGTGAAATAGTTTAATTTAAGATTATAATGAAATTTGGCAGATAATAAAGAAAGCAAGCCAAAATAAATCATACACAGCCACGTCGCCTCCATTATGGGGGCTGTACTTAGAAATGTTAAATCCTTTTATGATTTTGTTTTCCTTATGTATTTGAGTACAAAACTAAAACCATAGTAATGTTTTTTGTGTTTAAAGCTAAAAACATGTAAAGAACAGTTGCGATAGAATTAGTTTTTGTATACACACTGCCTTTTCTATCGCATTGTTTAACTGATTCGTATCTAGTTCAAATAATTTAACTTAGAAGTATCAGCATGTTGGTTCTATCAGTTGGAATATCAGTATGTTGGTTGCCATCTATTTCCATTTGTCTTACATATCAAAGACACTAAATTCAATTTGTGTCTCTACAAACTATGTATCTTCCATTTTTGTTGATAATTTATGTTTTCTCTAGGCTCAAAATCAAAGATTATGTCCATTTACCTCTACTCAGTGCTATTAATTTTAAACTAATTGTGATGAATCATGGTCCACAGGGGCTTTTAGAAAACATTGATTTATAAAGCTGTTTCTTCTAACTTTGAAGATACCCAGTAGTTCTTTTCCAGAACGAAACTCATTTATGTCAGTATACTGTTGCTGTTTAGATTAATAACATATTTCTTCTGTTAAAACTCATTGATATTGATCACACAGCCTACTTGTGCTGTTCTTTTGAAGCTCTTGTGAATGGTTTAAAATGGCTGCAAAACTATTTATGTTTTTTTAGTGATTGAAAATCACATTGAAGTTCTCTTCCTTTGACATTTCTTCAGCTAACAAACTGCATTGAACTGTCTGTTCAGTTATAGGCTACAGATGTGATGAACCTTTCCATTCGAACTTCCCCGAGCTACAGTTCTGACCTCATCTTTCCAAATAAATCCAAGATTACACAGATTTTGGCAACATGTTTTTATTGTTAATGGTAAAACAGCAATGATATTAACTGGGATTTAGGCTTGTTTGGCTGTCTAATTGTGTTAATATTTTTTTGTAAATTAATTAGCTGCAATTTTTAAAAATTGTTTTTATGTACTGCAACTTTGGTATGTGGTGTATGCATGAAATAGTAGTCATTGTTTAATATCTACATATGAATGTTATATGATTCCAGCTCAGACTGTCTTTGGCAAATGAATGTGTTGTGCCAAAGAAAAATGAGTATATGAGATGCATGCATTACAGCTCAGCTGTTTGTGGTATTACTCCACCCACTCAGTGATCTTAGAGAATCATTTGACTTCCATGTGTGACTGGCAACTGCATTTAAAAGCTGCCATTCATATTCATAGTGCGGGAGCTAAAATTTCCTCGGAAGCTTTTGAAGTGTTTTATTCCCAGTAGTGGTCAAGTACTGACAGACCTATCCATTTTTCCTGCACCCTGTCACGGCGAAACATGGCGCAAGATCATCTTTCCTCTGTTTCATGTGCACTGTGTACAGAGAGGGGCACTGCTTCTGTAGAGTACTGTAGTTTATCCCTTAAGACAGCACTCCTAGTACATATACTGCCTATCAGAAAGATGATGCACTATCATGCCCTTATTCCTGGATATGGACAGAGAAAGAAGGGGAATCAAGAGAGAAATTACTGAAAGAAAGGACTTACAAAGGAAGAGGAAGGTCCATGATTTTCTTTTAGACATGGAAGTGCTTCTGGGACTTTTGTGATTAAATAGTACAGAAACATCAACATTAAATTGTGGTTTGTGGCTGTGGTGTTTCATGGAGGGTGGACTTTAGTTTACAGTACATTTCAGAGAAACTCAGAGAAATAGGAATTAACTCTGTAATGGTGAAGTTTTTATCAACTGTTAGTTGTTTCCCCCATATGTATGTTTTTCAAATATATTCTTGTCTTTTTCCTTGGGCTGCCTCCTTCTGTACTATCTTCATAGTTCCTATATGCTTTTCCTGTTCATACAGTCTTTTCTCAAAGAATTTGCTACTAGACACTGTCAGCAGAACATACTAGCCTATATTACCCTTGCCCCAATCTAGTATTTCCATTCTTGTGTTCTTATATTATTTGCAATTGCAATTACTGTCTATTCTGCCACATCCTCAGTGTGGGTGTCTGAAAATGCCAACATCCAGAAAACCCTAATGGATTCCAGCTAGTTTTTCAAGGAAGGCTTCCCCCCCGGGCTTTTTTTTTTTTTAGTTATAGGAAACTAAACCGCCACTTGAATACTCCTGTATCTATTTTATAACAATTCTCTAGAATTGTTGCAAAAACTGAAGTATGCAATAACTTTAGACAGTAAGGGATAAAGTTACAGTGCATTGTAGTTAAAAGAATAGAACTTCTAGCTACTCCTTGAAAGCTCCAGAGGCCATCTAAGGAAAATAGTAGCAAGGACAAAACAGCATTCGAAACTTCAGTCCATTCTTCTCTTGACTGCTAGAAGTCTTTTCACTTGTTGATTCTCAAGAGGCTTAGACAGATCTGCTCTTAAGTATTGAATTTCATTTTGGTGTTATTGCACAAGTGTTTCTTTCATGGAGCTTCTGAGATGACACTGATTTCACAAGTTCACGCTGAAACCTTTATTTGCAGGGTACTTGTTGAACCATGTTCCTCTAGAGTGTCCTGTTGATATGTCCCTCGCTTATAGATTTCACACTTAACAGCTATCACCAAACATTTTGTGCTGTTAGATATAGGCAGCATGTTCAGCTCATCATCCCCCTTGAACCTTCGGCAGATGGAACACTTTCTGGTGCCACTGTTCAAGAACGCTGAATGATCACACACATTCCCCTTAACTCTGGCTTCTGCTGAACAATTGTCCTATCTATCACTGCGACCCCCAGGTTTTAGCCTTGGTCCTAAGAGGGGCATTTTGTGATCTGTTTAGGAATCCCCAGAGCCTTTGAACTTGTTATTTACAACAATTAGGCCACTGCTTGCGGTCCACAGTCTTATTCCACTGCTTTTCCAACTGGTAACCTTTTGCTGACCACAGAGATCGGAGACCTCTCACCCAGCTTGTATCCTATATTCCTTTCCTGGATTGCCTTTTCTACCCAGACTTTAGCCTACCTCAAGCTAGTTTTTTTCCTTAACGCTGACTCTTTGCAGAAATTAACCTAACATGGTTTATAAATTCATTTTTTCCTACTCAGCTTTTCTCCATTGGCTGTGCTGCCAATAACAGATGTTCTCCTGCGGTTCCATTGTCTGTCCTTTTCAATCATTCCCCGTAGTTCCATTCTGTACTGAAATAATCCTCCAGAATTTGAGAGGAGGAGGAGTTCTTCACTTAATGCTGGCTGCTACTTATGACAGATTTTTTTTCTTTCAGCACTTCTGAGTTTCTAGAAAATGCCCCATTTAGTGAATATTACTGGCCAAATGGGATTTTCGTCTGTGTTCATCTTATCAGGATTAACCTTTAATAATTAAGGTATTCCCAGGAGCAGGGATGAGTCAGATACTGTTGTATTTGCCATGAAGTTTTTAAAAGATGTTGCAGAAGAAATGGCTAAATTATTCAGTTTATCAGTAAAGCACAATTAAATATATTCATAATCTGAATAACAGAGGACATGAAGGAATGCAGTTAATAATAGGATGTGTTTGCTTAAGGATTCTTTGGCATTCCTACCACCCTTAATAATTTCTGAATTTTTGCTTTATGTCGTTCTTTTATTACGTGTTAGCATAATAGCGCTGAGTGCTTTGAATTGGACTTCTAAACCAAAATGTGTGACCTTTTGGGCTTGTGGCTAAAGCACCAGAGGAATCCACAAACACTGTAGTTGTGTGCAGATCTTTAAAGGAGCAGATTTTCTCCCTGGACTGTTCCAGAACTTCTTCCATGATAGCCAACAGATATTTAAAGTTTTGGCCCTGAATCTCTATCCTGCACTTACATATTTCTTACTGATCTAAGAGCAGGAGATTGGTCTAAGGCTTGCGCTGGGAATACTGAAGTTTTAACCCAGCATCTCCTACTTGTCCACCATGTGAGCTTGGGGAGTTACTTATCCTTTCCATGTGTAAAAAATGGTTTATAATATCTATCTTTAAGAGGCACTAGTTCTGCTAGTTCAATATGAACTGATGCTGAAATTAAAAAAAACATTTTAATTATGTAAAAGCTAAGAATAGTAATTCAGTAAAAACACCTTTTTTTGTAAAAGAACTTTTAGCCAATATATTATGTAGCAAGGAATTTTACCTTTAGAGATATTGTCTACTTAGCTGGAGCATTTGTATGGCTCTGTTACCATAGTATTAGAATAATCACAGTTTTAATGAATGTATAATCGCATAGACAGCTGTGTGATAAGGAGGTGCTATAATGTGCATTTTACAAATGAGCTGGAGGAAGGGCAGACTTTGAGAATGTCCCACACTTTTGGTGAGCACTCAAAAGCATACTTACCTTCAGTTTGGATGGGCACTGGTGTGTTGGATGTAGACCACAGCAGCCTTCATGTGGTCCTCTTCACCAAGATGTCATGCAATCCGTGTCAAACTGACATGGCAGCCTAAAATGGTTCCTAGAAAGACTTCCGCTCTGCCTTCTGCAAAAACCAAAGAAGGCAAATATGAGCATGTGGAGCTGTATCGTAGGAACCAACCATGTCTTGGCTACTCATGGTTTCAGGCAGCTCAGGTACGGAAGAGGTAGAGGCTGAGTTAGTCACTCAAGACTGAGCAGGAACACTGGTAAATCAGCAAGTAGAACCCAACTTCAGGGTTTGAATCCTAATCAATATAACAACTGCCATTCCTGTTTTTCTAGAACTGTATTTAAGGTTAGTCTTCAGTTTGATTTTGTGTATACAATAAAACAACAGGAAGCTGATACAAAAATCTTAGAAATGTTTTCTGGGAGTATTTCAGTAAACTGATAGATACAAAGCACTGTCAATACATTCAAGAAAAATGTGTCTTGGTCACAATCCTGCAGCAGGTTCCGTGTCAACACATAAGCTGTGTTCATACATAAGACAGCTCCTCCCCACCACATTATGTACATTTGTGCCTATCGATTTCTACTGTATAGTTTCAAATATTTTCCAAATGTCCAGAACAAATTGTCAGAAACAGTTACTTGATGAAGAATGCTGTATAACTAATGCCATCCTGTAATTATTAACTGCAATAAACAGAAATCTTTGTAGGCAGATAGTCCTACAAACAGTATAATTAACAAAAATGTAAACAGCATGTTTTTCTTTGTCAGAGTATCAAATATTTGAATGTACAAAAAAAAAAGGGGGGGGGAATTCCCTTATTAGCCTATCACAGTGACAATTACACCATGCTTCTTTACTGTTGGAACTGATTGTTCTTTGTGTCGTTCCCAGTCCTCGTCATCTTTGTCCGGATCAAAAGTTTCTGGATAAATGGGCAGCTTGTCTTTTGGGCACTCCTCGTAATAACTTCGAACGTATTTTCCAACAGACCATCCTTTGTATTCCTCAGGCATTTTGCATTCTAGGCCATTGTAGTGAACATTGTAGTGATGCTTCAACCAGTAGTAAAGATAATGAATGTTGTAATCACATCTCCAAGGATTCTCTCTCAGCCACAGTATTTTCAGAAAGTAAAGATCTTCCAGTACCCCATATTCAAAATTCTGCAAGGTGTTGTTTGATAGATCCAGCTCCTCTAAGTTACTGAGGCCTGAGAAAGCAGCTAGTGAATAGAAAAATAGTTATTGGTACCTTATAAAAATACGTTAGAAAAAAAGCATATCTGCAACAGGAAAAACATTTTCTTAATTATACATTTATTAAATTTTTTTTGGCTAAAGGCTACAAAAAAGACTTTTCAAACACTGAACTTTAAAGTATGGCTTGTGCCTTGAGAAGTGACAAGTTGGTATAAATATATCGACATTAGGGGAGTTGTACTGCTGGTAAAGTTATAAAACACTTAATGAGCATGCATGAGTGTAGAATAGGAACAGCGAAGGTGAATGAATGCTTGATTTGCTCATAGAAGTCTACTGTTATTGCCGTGATCCAGAAGTAGCAATATGGAAATTGATTATGTATTAGACAATGTGCAGGGCTAGTAGTTCTTGTATGTATGTATGTATGTATTTGTGTGTGTGTATAGAACCTTTAAATTAATATTTTAAAATATGGAAGATAATAAACATGGAGCTTCATAATAATGCTTCTGAGTCACATTTCAGAGAGCCATTCATACTATTTGCAAGTATACTGTTTCATTTAACAGCAGAAGTCTTAATTTGAATAAATCGACTATGTATAATGTTAAACCTCATAAGTACCATTTTACTGATATTACCACTTTCTACTGCTGTATAACTTCCAAAATGCTACTAGAGAAGGATCTTTTTGCTTCATACGTTCTCTCTCTCTCTTCTTGTGTCTGCTTTCATAATTCAAAACTGAATACACATAGATGATAAGCAAATTGCGAAGGCCACTTAAGTTCTAATAATATATAACTTAAGAACAATTTCATGTAGTGATTTTTAACCCAAAAGAGTTTAAATCCTTTTGGTTTGTCTATTACTTTATAGTCCAATATAATTTAAAAGCAGCCTCATTATCTGACAAGTTTTCTTAGATTTGGCAAAGATATTTAAAAAAATCATTCAACTATTTAGCATTTTGGGAAATGATTAGCCTTCAGTCTGCAGAATTGAATTTTTGCACTTGGTTGGTTTAGTATTAAGCAAGGGCAGCTGAAATCAGTCTCTCTTCATTGACTTCCATGATGAATACATTTCAGTGCAAAACTTTACGAATTGAGTGGTACAAAAGGTAAAATTTGCACCAACTTCTAGATTTTTAAATCCTTTTCCCCCCACATTTATATCTGATAAACATTATCAAAGTTTATAATTAATAAAACACAAATCACTTTTTGATTAATATTTAAAATTATTCTTACCAGGATCAATGTAAGCTATTCCATTACTGTTTAGGTTTAGTATCTTCAGTTCACTGACATCTTCAAACTCTTTGGCTCGTAGTTGTCTAATTTTGTTGTTGGACAAATCAAGTTTAACTATATCTGGAGGTATGTTACCTGGAACTTTCTTTAAATCTTAAAAAATGAAAAAGACATAACTTGTGTCAGCTTTAGATTATTCTTACTGCCTCGGTATCACAGTTGCATACCACAGAGTTTTGTCAGTCTAGCATTGTTTCTTGTTTTCTTTCACTTTTATCCCCACTACTAGTGTCAACATGTTTTTTCAACTTCTGAATTTCATTGCTTTGTTCACTTGTATCTTTACATTTCATGTGAAAATTGCTCTTTTCATTAGTGCTTATAGTAAAGCCTCTTTCTGTGTTTTATGTTTTTATTTTAACCAAACTGTACTATTCATTCACGTAAGCATAGGGTAGGTAGTGAAGATACTATAGTAATAAAAAGTTACGTGAAGGGCTTGATCATTTAAAGAAAAGAAACCAGAATAAGTATATAAAAAAAAGATGTGAACATCTTCCATAATCAAATTATAGTGTGCTTTCTTACGTCCTTTGTTTTGCGTTGCCAAGAGGTAAAGTGTTCTAAATTTTATCAGCAATAAAAATGCTAGTTGTTATAGTATGTATAGTAATACATATAGTTCTATAGTTACAGTTATGTAGTGTTTTAGTAATATTTAAGGCTTTATATTTGTTATGATACTTACAGTTGTTATATGTCCAGGCAGCATAGTGGCATTCTGTCTATCTACTTCTCTACTTGATCCTACTTGTATCATTGGCATTACCAAAGTAGCCAAGCACCTCTCAGTCATCTGTGTACCTATCCTTACAGTGTTCCTTGCAAAAGAGTTACAGAAAGAATAGCTTCTACTCTGTGGTTTGAATCCTCTCAGGATAATGTTAATAAACCTAATCTCCAGGATTATGTTTACTCAATGAGTGTTCTAATCCTGGGCTGTTATTACAAGAAAATGAGAGGTATCTCTTATTTGGCCGTCTTTGAATGAAAGCAAGTAGTTTCTGGATCTGTGTTGAAATTTGTGTTGTCAGTGTACTTCTGAAGTTCTGAAGATGTCTAATGTATTAAGTATTCTCGAGAGTAAAACAACATATCAGAGTCTTCCTGCCTTATATCTGATTTTGAGCAGAGCTTTGGTATTATAAATACATAAATATTATAACTACTCCAGCCTGCTCTGGTTGGAGTGCTTCCTGCTTGTGCAGATGTCAAAGGTTCAGGGCCTATTTATCACCAAATGAATGCAAATAATGCTTGAATTTAGAGACTTGGAGAGTTTGGCAGTACTAGAAAGCAGATTTTCTCAACTGCTCTTGCAAATACAAATTCTTTTGTAGAAAAGCAAACAGAAGTTACTTTTGCATCTAACTTTTGTTGCTTTTTTTGGTAAAACAATCAAGGACATCATAGGATACTTTCATTCTGAAGTACTGAAAGATCTGGCATATCACTGGTCTGATGAGATATAAAAAGTTCTTCAAAAAGGAGAACATACACATAGTTATATATATTTTTAACATGTTTCTTTCATGTGCTTTCTGACACTAACTGAAAGCTGCTGACCTGTTGTCATATCTCCTTAGAGATACATAGTACTGGTATACTGCTTGTCGCTCCATCCCCTTCATTGTAAAGGAATAATGGATTGCAGCTTTTCATGTCATCTTACTGGTTTGGCAATTGATGCACCTTTTTTCCTATTCTGAAATCTTGTCCATGTGGATTTAGAGAAATTTTTGTGTTTTCCCACAATTTTGGGTGCATTATACTTCTCTCTCTGATGAAAATTCCAATTAAATTGTGCATCTGCTGCACAGTAATCATATGCAAAGACAGTAAGTACAATGCTTTCATCAAAGATTACCATATGTTCAGAAATCCCAAATGTCCATGGGAAATCTGCATCCAGCTGTCAAGCATATGCACAATAGATCTGATACTTCCTAAAAAATATTGGACGTACTCAATGTGTCCATGTAGACAGTCAGGAAGTCCTAGAGTCATGTACTTAGTTCTTGACCTGGAGGAGGGAGTTCCTGTACCCTCTAGTACGGTCATCTAGAGACTGATGTAACTTTATTCCTTCATTATTAGTACTAAAGACTTTAAACTATTTTTTTAAAATACCGTAAAAGCCCGTGAAAGTCCCATGAAGAGCAGACCACATTGAATGTTTCTGTGAACTTGGAGAAAAAAGTAACATTTTTCTTGCAAAAGTTTTTGAGTGTATTCATGTATTCAGCTCATCTCTTTGATGCCACTAAATGGGGAGAGCTGGAAAACCAGTCTTGTCTTATATTAAGATTTATAATATATGCCTGGTTTTTGTTCAGTAGCACAGTTTAGACATAAGGTAACAATGATATTATTAAGATCCTATGAAGGATAATTAAGATCATAATCTGTAATCTAATCATTAAGATCCTATCTACAAGGAAAAGTAAGGTAGGTGAATATTAAGAAATTAAGGAACACTAGCCAGTAAAAAAGCATAAATCATTAATAAAAAAGATATAGTAGCTGCATGGTAAAACAAAGAGGAAAGTGAGCCATAGGAAGAAGAAAGGAATTTAACAGGGTGGAAAAAAGTAAAAACATGGACCATTTTTTATGACATACATAGTAGATAAACCATGAAATCAAATACTGAAGTCGTTAATTCTTTATATTTCGGTATTGTCACCTTATACTGACTTCTGAGCTTGCCTCTGGCATTAAGGTCCATGAATAAGGGCACACAGAGTCGTTACATAAATTTAAGTCACTGTTAA
Source organism: Nipponia nippon (assembly GCF_047370975.1). Taxonomy (NCBI): domain Eukaryota; kingdom Metazoa; phylum Chordata; class Aves; order Pelecaniformes; family Threskiornithidae; genus Nipponia; species Nipponia nippon. The sequence continues at coordinate 14,291,052 of NW_028262347.1, read as the reverse complement.
AGCAAATAGAAGTTTGGCAAACACATTGCAAGATACAAGTAGGCAAATCATACTGCAGTGATCTGGTATTGCAGGCAATGCTTTGCAAAAGTTGGGAAAAAATCCTCCAGTTTTGGCTACTTCTAGTAACGCTTTTTGTTTCAGATTTGTAATGTTAAGGAACAACTCTCTTCTGAGTTGTTTTGTTGTTTGCTTTGTTTCATCATGGGATAAAATATGGGAAATATAAAGCACGAATAAATGTGCACTTTTGTGTTGATATATGCCCCAGCTGGTTTACCCTTAAGGCTTAACTGTGGCTTTTAGGAGCCTGAGAAGGATTTAGGAGTGGAATGGATCCAAGTGTCTGAAAAACATTTCTTGAAGGCCCTTCAACTTTGAAACGTTTGCTGGGTGCTGGGAGGAAGAGGACAGAGGATGTGTTTCTTTGTGAACAAAAGCATACAATTTCTTCCCTGAGTAGAAGTAGTCTTGTACAGAAAATGTGAGGATGCAATGGCTCTCCTTTGCAGTCAGGTTCCTTTGGGCATTGTAAGCACAGCTGCCTGCTCCAGTCCTGCTTCACAGCTCGCTTTTGTCAGAGTTGTTTCTAGCTTTGTGTTTGTACACTGGAAAGAAGAAAAGACGCTGTGTACTTTTCTCTATCAGTACAACAATTTCAGCACAGCTGTAATTTGACTGATTAGTTTATAGTTGTAAAATTGGACTAGTGAGGTGCTGGTCCTTCCGTAACTTAAGCATGTGCTTAATTTTATTCCTGTTGATTTTTGTTGGATATCTTGTATTAGAGCACTAAAGAATATCTGTGGAATTGGGGCTGCAGAGTAGAGGTAAAAAGAATTCCTACTTGTCGCTTCTATTTATGAGAGAAACACAATTAACAGTATTAGTTAAAGTAAGTAAAGCAAGTACTGGTATGGTATTAATTTGCTGTAAAATGTGAATAAATGTAGTAAGGGAGCTAGAATATTAAAATTATTAGTTCAGTTATATGGAGAGATACAAACCTTTCCTTTTGCAATTCAGAGTTGGTACAGGAAACACATACATGTGGCACAAAGAGGGATCAAATTCTGGTTTGACAGCTTCAGGCTTCTCCTGTTTTATGTTTCGGGGGTCCTGCCTGTCCTCTTCACTACATAGTTGTTCAGCTTTTATCTGCTTTAGCTTCTGATTTTTCAGTTCTATTGGGTGCACACACTTGGCATAATTCCCCAAGTTCCTGTTTGTTGGAACCTGAAGCATTGTTACAAGAGTTTCTAGTTCACAGTTGCAATGCCAGGGATTATCATAAAGACGTAGGTAGTTTAGTCTGGGTGTATAAATAAAAATCTCCTCGGATAAACTCTTAATTTGATTATGCTGAAGTAAGAGTGTAGTAAGCATATTCAAACCAAAAAAAGCCTCGCTTTCAATTTTTGATATATCATTCTGTTGTAAATCCAGACTTTTCAGTACTTTGTACTTGGAAAACATATTATTCTTCAGTTTACGAATCCTGTTTCTTGCTAGCAGCATGTGTTTTAAATCCTCAGGCCAATCAGGTGCCACAAAAATCAATTTTCTTTCCTGACAATCTAGGTATTTCTCATGAAGATAAGTGTATATATCACATGGTAGGCCTCGGGCATTGCGCTTAACAGTGCTAGATGCTTTCCTTAAGATGTTTTCCCTTTCATTGTTTCTCAAACTCCTATTCCTCGTCTTCCTACAGTCAGATGCTTTACAAAGAAGCAGCAGTAGTATAATAGTAACTACTTGCATCCTGACATTCAGCTGGCCCCAGTTATTTTCTGTGACAGCTGGAACAGTTGAAATTTTTGGATAGCCTTAATCAGTGTTGTACAGATCTGAGGAGGCACAGCTGGGGTATGTGAGATCCCTGTGTTGGAAGAAAAGTAAAACATTAGAACAGATGAAACAGGCATTTTCATGGAGGCTTGCACATAATCTGCAGCATTCAGTCAAGTACTCAATCATCACACTACTTGGAGCTTCACAACTACTTTGAAGATTTAAAGTCCTATTTCTTTTTTTGTTGTTTTTACTCTCTCTGGTCTACCGTCTTTCATTTTAATTAAACAGGGGAAACTATGTGGACCAATTTCTAATTGATCTTTGTTAGAAAGTTCTCATGTATTCAGGAAAATGGCATCAGGCTGAATCTTCTTTGTATTTAAGTTCATTTTGGAAGACCAGCTTGAAAGAGGAGCTTGAAGCTGATATTTTCCAGCTTTTCTGGGTGTTGACCCACTGGAACACATACAGAGCCAGACCAAGGAAAGTCATCCAGTGCCTATCAAACCCCCAGCATTAGACTGCACTCAAGTGTGGACTTGTTTTCAGGTTGAGCTCCAATTTATCATAACTAGCCCTGCTACTACCAGGTGTCTCTCATGGCCCATGTCAGGTAGACAAAGTTGGCTGGACTGCTCTGAGAAGGACCCGAAAATAATCTTTTGCAAGAGCCTATGAGGCTATATGTCATTTGAGCGTAAGGCAGAATGCAAAGAGAACCTGCAGGTCCTGACCCTGGCCTGCTTCAAACCACTTCCAGGTCTGGCCACCAGAGGAGGGAGAGTACAGAGTGGTAAGCCAGGAGCTTTTGCCTTTCCAAGAAAGCCAAACACAATCATTAGGAATTATTATTAGGGGAAGAGAAGGACTGCTCCCTGCATCCACGTCTAAAATGACCTCAGTATTTTTACTAATTTTTTGGCCTATGATCTGTCCTGAATATCCCATAGTACTCCTGTGCATTGCCCTTTTCCCTCATTTTCAGTGAAGTTTGGCCACAAGGTTGCATTTCCTTAGAAACATTTTAACCCCTTCGGTTTTTGTATTTTCTAACTTTTTTCTGTCTCACAAATTTCCTGGTTTTGCTAGTCAGCACCATTCCTTCTGAAAACTTTTTTTAATTCTTCACTGTTTTTCTCTATGACTGTGGACATCTTTCTTTGCATTATGCTCAGTCCTTTTTGACCTTAGCACCTGGGAAGGTATTGAATCCCAATTTTGAGTGCAGGTCATTGCACAGATGTTCTGTTTCTAAAACACACTTGTTTTGGGCTCAAAAAACATGTTTTTATCTGGAGAAAGGGTGGCACAATAAATTAACTAATATCAGGTAAAATTCTTTTGGAAGCAAAGAAATTTTTCATTTTTAAACAAATTGGTAGATCAGTTTAAACCATATTTCACCCGTAGGGCGTTCTCGGTATTTGTGCAGTTCTTACTCATTAGACAGATGGAGCAGTCCTGTCTATGCATGCTAATACATCCCTCTAATCCATATGGCCAGTTGTTAATATTACCTTTGAAAACCCATTGATTGGTTTCTCCAGTTTGTTCCTGTAGTTGCCAGTTCTCTATCTGCATTCAGATTCTCTTAGTTCACAGTGTGAATGAGTGTTTGCCTTGGCAACTTTATCCCTTACATGAAAAATGAAATTTTATTTGTTACTTTTTGGCAGCTATATGCTAGTCAGTGTAAATTGATCACGTGTTTTAATAACTTGAATCATAACTGGGATCCTCTGTGTTGTTTCGAACTGTTCACCGTTCTGGTAATGTGATAGCTCGTTCTATCCAGGAGAGCTCGGAAATCGAAAAAGAACGTGGGGGAGGAAAGGTAATAAATAATTATGGAAATATTATTTCCCCTTCCTTCCCATCTCCTGGGTCTGAACTGGAATTTTTTACTAGTATTACATTCTGTCTGCTAACTAAACTATACTCATCTATAATACCAAAATGAGCAACTGCTTTCAGTAGCATGTACAGGTTCACATGTAAAATTATAACTGTGTCTCATTTTGCACTAGGGCAAAAAAACTGTAAAAGAAGTATGTCATTTCTGTGGCTTGGCAGCCTTAAGGATGATTTTAATTAGTTAGGTTCTTCTGAGTTGTGCAATCCCTCTCAGTATTGTCCTGCTCTTCAAAAAGGCACTGAGTTAGACAGTATTCCCACAGCATTCTCCTGGAGAAGCTGGCTGCTCACAGCTTGGATAAGTGCACTCTGCACTGGCTTAAAAACTGGCTGGACGGCCGAGCCCAGAGAGTGGTGGTGAATGCAGTCAAATCCAGTTGGTGGCCGGTCACAAGTGGTGTTCCCCAGGGCTCAGTATTGGGGCTGGTCCTGTTCAATATCTTTATCAATGGTCTGAATGAGGGGATCGAGTGCACCCTCAGTAAGTTTGCAAATGACACCAAGTTGGGTGGAAATGTTGATCTGCTGGAGGGCAGGAAGGCCCTACAGAGGGACCTGGACAGGCTGGATCGATGGGCCGGGGCCAACTGTATGACGTTCAAGAAGGCTCAGTGCCGGGTCCTGCACTTGGGTCACAACAACCCCACACAACGCTACAGGCTGGGGGAGGAGTGGCTGGAGAGCTGCCTGGCAGAAAAGGACCTGGGGGTGTTGGTTGACAGCCACCTGAACATGAGCCAGCGGTGTGCTCAGGTGGCCAAGAAGGCCAATGGCATCCTGGCCTGTATCAAGAATAGTGTGGCCAGCAGGACCAGGGAGGTGATAGTGCCCCTGTACTTGGCACTGGTGAGGCCGCACCTCGAATCCTGTGTTCAGTTTTGGGCCCCTCACTACAAGAAGGACATTGAGGTGCTGGAGCGTGTCCAAAGAAGGGCAACGAAGTTGGTGAAGGGTCTAGAGCACAAGTCTTACAAGGAGCGGCTGTGGGAACTGGGGTTGTTTAGTCTGGAGAAGAGGAGGCTGAGGGGAGACCTTATTGCTCTCTCCAACTACCTGAAAGGAGGTTGTTGCGAGGTGGGGGTCGGTCTCTTCTCCCAAGTGACAAGGGATAGGACGAGAGGAAATGGCCTCAAGCTGCGCCAGGGGAGGTTTAGGTTGGATATTAGGAAAAACTTCTTCACTGAAAGGGTAGTCAAGCACTGGAGCAGGCTGCCCAGGGAAGTGGTTGAGTCCCCATCCCTGGAGGTATTTAAAAGACTGGTAGGTGTGGTGCTCGAGGACATGGTTTAGTGGTGGACTTGGCAGTGCTAGGTTAACAGTTGGACTCTATGATCTTAAGGGTCTTTTCCAACCTTAATGATTCAATGATTGTATTACAGGGTATCAGTGAAGTCACAGTCCCCATAGAAAAGAATATACAGATTGATTGTTGTACTAATGCCTGATTGCAATTGAAAACATGTATTTGGCTTATCATGTGAAAATGTGTTTTTAAAGATTTTTTAAATTTTTTTTTAACTCCATAAACTTTTCATACTGCTTTTTCCATATTAGGTATTTGTGTCAGGCCTATTTTTTTCATTTCAGTTTAGACAGATCAGTTATTTTTGAAGATTAGATTAAGGCAAAAAGTATTACTATGTTTAATAGGAGTTTTTGCATCTTGAAGGATAGACTCAAAATTTGGCAGAAGAGTGGCTGAAGTGTGTAACTGTTGTTTCTAGTGTCAGACATCTATCTTTCATTATTTTGTTAGAATAGCAACAATCTCTGCAAAATAGGAGTTTCTAAAAATAATAGATTATATGCACACAGAAAAGACTGTCTCAGGCAGCTAAATTCTCTGAAATTCCATACCTGCAGAAGATAAGCAGGGCTTTTCCTACAATTGCTCTGATTGCTGTACCTCTACTTTCAGAAGGAAAAAATTGTTCATGTATATAATTAGATACTGGTGTCATAATATATGGGTAGAAGGGACAGATAAACCTATGTGGAAAACTCAATTCCGGCATTTCCTAACACCAAATTGCTTAATTGGGTAGCTTTCTGGTCCTTTGGTAGCGTAAGACAGAAAACAGCTTGGTTCCTAAGCCAGCCATTAGTTGTTGGAGTGTAAGAAGAGACATTTCCTCAGGACAGCTTACTCCAACTTTGTGTTCTGCTTTTGTTTTTTTGTGCTTTCTTCTGAGTAATCTGCTGTGGCCGTGGTTTCTAGGAGGATATTGGCCTAGATGGACTGCATCTGTAATAGGAATTCTTATCTTTGTGTCGTACACTTAGAATTTGAACTGTTCACCTTTAATATGACTTTTTTTCATTTTTAGGTGAATGTAAGAATTTGCAAGACTTAAATCTCGCTGAATGCCAGGGATTAAATGTAAGTACTACAGACTTTTTCCACAAACTCTAATTTATACTGAGAAGGAAGATTTTTTAAAGTGCTGTGGTTATTTGGGTACACAAATCTTCCTGATAAAAAGTAAAGACTCGTATTCTAAAGTACTTTGAAAATGGAGTTTAGTAGGATTCAGAGATCATTGGTGAAGTTCTCATTTGTTCTCTACAGTGCCAGGGCAAAGCGATATATTCAATCTCAATTAATTTTAATAAACAGGCTTCAAAACTTCGCCAGTTGGGGGGAGGATTTTTTTGTTATTTTAAGTTTGGAGTTGTCAACAACGATACATTTTAATCCTGTATTTTTCCAAGTTCCTTTATTTCTTCATTCAGTAGTACATTTGGGCTCTAAAAATGTCTCACTAAATTTCTAGATATTTGTGAGAGCCTTTATTTGAAAGCTGTCTAAGTATTCAGTCACCATTATATATTTGTCCATTCTTTTTCCTTTAACATTTTCAGTTTTATCTTGCTTCCATTAATTCTCTTTAATGTTTTTTCGTTGCTCTTATGCGATGTAAAACCAATGTTTGACTCTGCTTTAATTAATAATTTCTTACAAACGACACTGATATGTGCAAATTTTTCTAATAATAAATCAATCTAAAAATAAAATCATTATTTCTTTTAGAAATTATGGTTCTTAATAGGTTCATATAATGTGTACATCTATTTATAGGCTATTTATAGTGCTAAATATAGAAACAAATAATTTGGTATAGTTTAGTTGTCTTTGGAGTGAAGTGTACATCCAAAGGCCTAGCCCAGAAACATGCCAATACTTACACACAAGGTTTTAAAAATTACCGTGGATAAGCTACAGCTTATGAGCTTCATACAAAAATGGCATATGGTGGTCGAGTTAGAGAGGCAAGAGCTGCAGAAGAATCATGAGGTTCTTATTTATAATACTCTGTTTTGGTTCTGCTTTACATGTATCTTCATGTCTGTCCTATGTTGATGTTAGCTTTATTGCCAAATATCTTGTTCACACCATTTTCACAGATTTTATAATTTTCTTTGCTATACCAGCTACAAGGAAGGGATAAAGATATATTATGAACTTCTTTGCGTAACACTGTAGAAGCATCTTGCTACATTACATAATACTTGCTATATGATATTATAATTACAGCATAATATTTAGAGGTTGTATGCTTCTGAAGGATCGTGTTGATTGCAGGTTCCTGTATGAAGGCAATAAGTTAAAGAGGGCCAGGGTTTGCCAAATTGTAAAGACTCAAACACTGTTTCATAACTGTCCGTTCTGTTTGGTTGTTAGCATGCTGGCTAATACACATTTGATGCGTACCAGCAAGCACATTCCTAGGTGATGGCAGGGCCTGGTTCATGAGATAGCAGGGACTTGCTGATTACACTCTTGCCCATATAGCCTAGTATGCAGTTGGCCACCTTTTTCAGAAGGGCGCACTGTTGACATACATTGAAATTGTTACTGACCAGGATTCTCAGGTCAGTGTGTTTGATAGCTGCTTTCTGTCCAGTGTCTAGACTGTAATGATGCATTGGGTTATTCCATTCCAGATGCAGGACTCTACATTTGCCTTTGTTGAACTTCATGAGGTTTCTGTCAGCCCATTTTTCCAGACTGAATCTCTCTGAATAGCAGTTCTAGCCTCCAGTGTATTGACACTCCCTCCAGTTCAGAATAATTTGTGAATTTGCTGAGAAGGTACTCGGTTCCTGTCATCCAAACCATTTATAAAGACATTTAACAGTACTGGCCCCCATATTGACCCTTGAGGGATGCCAGTTGCCACAAGCCACCAATGGGACTTAGCACCATTGGTGACAACCCTTTGGCCTGGCAGTCTGCACAAATTTTCACTCACCTTGAAGTCCACTTATCCAGCCTTTATTTTACCAATTTGGCTATAAAGGATTCTGTGGCCTGTGTTGAAGGCCTTGCTGAAGTCAAGATACACAACAGCTGCTTTTCTCCCCTTATCCATAGATCCAGTAATTTCGTCATAGAAAACTATCGCCTTACTGAGGAATGCTTTGCCTTTGGTAAATCCACACTGGCTGTTCACTATCACTTTTTCATCCTTCATGTGCTTGGACAGGGCTTCAAGGAGGATTTGCTACATAACCTTCCTAGGGACTTGGGTGAGGCTGACTGGCCTGTAGTTTCCTGGATTCTCCTTCTTCCATTTCCTGAAAATGGACATGACATTTCCTATCTTCCAGTCATCAGGAATCTCCTCTGATTGCCATGACCTTTCAAAAATGAGTGAGGCTTTTCTGTGATAGGAGCCAGCTTTCTTAGTACTCTTGGATGCATCCTGTCTCATCGTATTTCCTTAGGTGCTCCCTGACATTATCTTCTTCTACCATAGGTATTGCTTCATTCCCACAGACTCAGCTAGTAGGCTCCTGCGAGGCACCTGGGAAGCCTTAAGACAAGCCTTAGCAGTAAAAACTGAGGCAAAAAAGTCATTGAGTACCTTGGCCTTGAAGATCAACCAGCTCTCCTGGGCCCCTTTGCCCTCCAGGGCTGTCTACCATGAGATCCTGTTAAGCAGATCCCTAAACAAGCAAAAATCTGCTCTCAAGTTCAGGCTTTTTCTTTACAACTTGTCCAATTTTCTTCTCTCAGGATTTTAAACTCCTCATTTTCATGGTTGCAGTAACCAAAGCCACTCTAGTTCTTCACATCCTTGACCAGTTTTTCCTTGTTCGTGAAACAAGTCCAGAAGAACATGTTCCCTAGACCACTCGTCAGTCACCTGGATCAAGAAATTGTCTTCAACACACTCTAAAAGTCTTCTGGATTGTTTGCCCAGCCATATCGTTCTTCCAGCAGATATCAGAGTGGTTAAATTCTCTCATGAGTAACCAGGATAGGCAATTGTAAGGCTTCCTTCAGCAGCCCAAACAAGGTTTCATCTACCTTCTTTTCTTGATCAAGCAGTCTGTAGCAGATACCTACCACAATGTAATCCTCATAGGTCTAGTCTCTAATCCTTACAAATAAGCTCTCGACTGACTTGTCACCCATTCCAATGAGAAGCTCCATGCATTTAGGTATAACTTTGCATAGAGTGCAATCTGTCTTCACCTTCCTGGGCTGTCATTCCTAAATATTCTGTAACCATTCATTGAAGCCCTCCAGTTGTGTGTGCTACCCCTTTGCATCTCCGAAATCCCAATGAAACCATAGCTCTGCACCTGTGCGTGGACTTTGATCCCTACTGGTTGATTCCCATGCTACAAGTGTTTGCGTTCAGACACTTGAGATGGACCCCTGGTTGTGCTGCTTTCATGTGGAAGGTTTCAGAGTTTTCCTCATCATGCTGTCCCCCCAGTGCTTTCTCACCATTCCCTATGCCTTCAGTTCTCTTCATGTTACGGCTATCTTTTGTCAACATACGTATTTTTACTGATATCACCTTTCTCAAATCCTTTGTTGCAGGAATATATTTCAAAAGCACAAACTGTCCTCTTTAAAGTTGATTGGCATTGAATTTCTAGCTATCTTGATGGTCATTCTTCATACTAGGAGATTTTTTCCCGTTATATTCTAACGGAATGATATATAGAACAATGTAGGTAGTACCACTTTTGCAGGTCAATAAAACATGGAAGCCTTATAATTACTCAAATCTAATGTTCCACCTAGAGGGCAGAACTAAACAGGAAGCATTTTGTAAATGATATTACTGGTTAGAGATGTGTACCAGAGTTTATGGAGAAAATTCAGCAGTGGTCTTAGATAGCAGGATTGGCTAACAAGAATCTTGGCTTAGCAAAATATGTAAACATGTGCTAACCTTCAATCATGAGAAAAGTCCCCTGTGCTCTGTAGGACTGTGTAGTGTATAACGTTTCCTTGAATTGGAATGTTAAAATTACCATACTTCAAGCGAGTAACAGTAGCATCATGTGTCTCTCAGTATTCAACTTTGAGGCTTCCAAAGAAACTGGCTTTGATGTGTAAAAATTAGTATGATGATTTAAAGATATTTATTCATGTTTTTTCTCCCCCGTTACTCTGTATAAAAATGTAAGATAAATTAATACAAATATAATTTTATTGTCTTCTGGAATTTTTTTTGTTTATTATTCAGGATGAATCAATGAGACTCATATCACAAGGTTGCAGAGCTCTTCTGTATTTAAACCTGTCGTATACAGATATTACTAATGGAACACTACGACTATTGTCAAGGTAAAATTAAACAGAAATACAAAAGTGTGTTTGTTTTAATCTTGCAGGAAACCTAGAGGCATATGTAGTAGAAATACTCCTTTTGAGTGATTTACAGGATTCTGTCTGCTATACAAAATGAAAAAAATGTATCGAGTTTTACAGAAACTTAAAAGAACATGCTAGCCAAAAATTTCCTGGGCATGTCCAGTTACTTGTGGTGATGCAAGAAGTTTGCAAGTTAGATACATTCTTAAAAATTTATTTTTGCAAGAGAGGATTGTGGATAAGTGTATTGTGTGAGCCAAGTCCTTGTGTGACAACTGCAAAAGAAAGAGTTATTCCAAACTCTTATTTGGAAGATCAGTGAGCTGAAGGCAGAGAATTTACATTCTTACAGAGGTCTGACGTTCCTGTTTTAGATGTATCCCTCTGTGAGACTCAAAGTTTGCCTGGTAAGTAGAACTGCTCCATTAAAAGCTGCCGTAAGGGAAAAGAGGCATGCTGGTCCAAGATAGCACCCATCACAAAGATAGATAGATAGATAGATAGATATATGAAGATAGCTGCACATTGTTTCTCTTTCCCATGAGGAAAACTAATGTATTCTTTTCAACAGCAGCCCCATGAAGTCCAGAAACATGTTTTTCTTTGGCATTTGCATAATACATTTTGACTTTTGTTTTTCTTAGTCTATAATGCCATATCCTCATATTACTAACATTTGTTTTGGCAAAGTTTTCCATTTAGTGCCTCCAATCTTACCACTCATCTCTTCATCAGTGTTATTCTTATAATAATCTGTGTTTTCTCCATGTTGGCTGATATTTTGTCTTTTTAAATTTCCATATATTTATGTTGAAGTTTGGAACAGTTGTTCTATAGGTAATCTCAGCGTATGTTATTCTGGTTACTTGAATATCCTGTTGCCACCAAAAGGCAGAATCATTCATTTCTTTTGATGTGTAAATAGCACTTACCCAAGAAAGAATTCTCCTGAGTAGGTGAAGCTTTCGGTGCAGTAAAATGTTTAAAACAAAAAGACAAATTCTCCACTGACAAAATATATGTTGCAGTTAACTTGTACCTCACTAATAAGACGTTTTCCCAGTCACACATGATGCTTCTGATTTAAAACCATAAGATACCACTGTTTTTATTGACACTTTTTGGGCAAATCACAGAGCTCATTGTTTCTGAGATTACGGGGATGTACAAAAAGTTGCTATCCTATGAAGATTTTGATTGCACACAAATTTTGTAAACATTTCACATGCCATGTCAAATGCATTGGCTCACCACAGGCCCTATGTAATAAGGTAACTAATATAAAGTTCTTAGAGGTGGCAGTATTGCATTTCATAATACTGCACGCAAAGTTTGCTGTTGTATAGCAGATGTCTGTTATCGGAACAAGGAACAAGTGTAGTGTAGGCTGAGTGTGCTCAAAGCTGTTTGGTCATTTTTCATTCTCTCCTACTGTTGCATACAAGCTTTTTAACCTCTGTATTACACAACACAGATTATCAGCTACAATTTCCCTCTGAAAAGTTCTGTTGCATATGGTAGACATGAATATCATCTATGAGGAATAAATGTCAGAAGGTAATTTTTTCAGATTGCTTTAAAACAATGATCCTGAGATTGCTGATGCCAAAATTAGTTGAAAAACCAGTATGACATAATTCCTGCAGAATTTAGCTGTAACACAAACAAGGATTTTTAGTAGTCTGTGTGCTCAAGGTTAAGTTTTAAGAAAGCTGTCACTTTAAAAATGGCAGAAGAAGGCATGTGTTAAAATTCCCAGATCATAAAAATGGGTCATATGACCTGTACAGAAAATCAGCGTCTCTTCAAGAGTATTGGAAGGTTTTGATCACAGTCTTCAAAATGCAGTAAGAAAGGCTTCCCTGTGTCTTAAGTTGTGCAACTTTGTAGCAACATGTACTTTAAAAAGACTCAAAACTGCCAGAGTATAAAAAACAGTTTCTTAATTTATTATCTATTTTGTCAGATAAATTTGGAAGTGTACTCTCTCTGAGTTTGATTTTCCTCACTCATTTCTGTGGAATATGTCACTAAAGTGCAAAAGGGCTTATGCTTCTACAAAGAAAGATACTTATATTTCTGTATTTAATACGAATGAAATGTTTCCATTGAAAAAAATGCACCACAAACACATGTCCTTATATTCTAATATCTGGTTCTGATGCACATTGTCTGTCCTTTTTTTTTTTCCATGAAATATAATCTTATATTTAATTTCTAAATATTTTTGTGTTATCCTTTTTTTACGATAACATTCTTTTCCAGCTTCCTCTCTCTTTTTTTTTTTGTGTTCAGTTCAAGTTAGCATGTTTCCCCGCTCTATACTGAAAGTATAAAGTCAATTCCAAAAATGTATGCCACTCCTTAAGTACTCAGCTCCTCAGTGGGTGTTCCCATCTTCAAAATGTCTATTTTTGCTGACTTGCAGAACTGCGTGACTAGATCCCTACAACTAAAAGTCCAGCAGAGCAGTAGGTCATAATTGTAGGTTTTGATTTTCTGTATGCTTTCATTTGTGGTGCTTGTGGCAATTGTTATTTATACCAGTTAGAAATGTACTTCAGTAAAATGAATAGTTTTCAGTGTGTTATAAACCAAAGCTGCAGATGGAGACTTAAGTATATTCAGAGTATAGATTCTTGCTTTTACAGAGTGCTGTTGATTAACATTTTCCATTTATACAGTTTGCTTTCTTTTAACTGAAGTTTAGAATACAGAAATGTTTTCCAAAAGAAATGATCAAAACCTAACATTGGATGATTCACTTTTGGATAATTCCCCTTTGTATCTCTTTCAATATTTCAGATTCTTTTAATAGTAGTCTTCTAAATAATTATATGACCAGAGAATATCTAACTGTACATTTATGCTTTTAACGTCCTTTGATAGACTTCTGGTTTTCATTTCCAGCAGGCACTGCTTGTAAAATCAATGGCAAAGACAGTCCAGCAAACTTATGCTGAAAAGTCTATTAGCTTTCAAAGTATGCACACAAAAATCCCAGTTAATTACAAAAGTATGCTTTTGCAGTTATTTGAGATAGCTTTAAAATGATACTGTTTTCATATGGTGAAATATGTTGTATGATAGTGCTATTCCCCAGCAATTTGCAATACAAGGAGGAGAGGAAAAAGTGCAGCAGAAGAAAGGGACTTTCAAACTTCAGCAAGGAGATAATTCTATTTCATATCTAACATCTTTTCTTTACAGTAATTTTCAGAATACTTTAACTATGGTATTTTATATTCTTCTGATTCTGTAACATACCCTTGTAATAATTTGCTCTCTGTTTTGTTTTGTTGCAAAGCAGCTTCCCCAATTTACAGCATCTGAGTTTAGCTCACTGCAGAAAATTCACAGACAAAGGTTTACTGTACCTGGGCTCTGGAAAAGGCTGTCACAAGCTCATCTATTTGGACCTTTCAGGTTGCATTCAGGTTTGTAGTTCACGTCTGTCTTTCATTCTGTGAAGAAGAGAATCCTTTATATGACTGGCTGCATCCTGCATTCATGGTATACTGAAGTAGAACAAGCACTGCAGCAGACTTCCAGGGTTTTGAATTACATGACTACAGCTGTTTAAATTTTACTAAGGAATAATAGCACTATAGGTTTGGATCACTTCCAACAAACTGTCAGATCTATAAACAGCTAGTACTTACTGCATAATGAGAACAAGGCTTGCTTTTTGTAGCCATAAATAGACTAATTTTATGTCATGATTAGTTAGGATTTTAAATCAGGAGCTTTGCAAATGCAGTTTTTACTAAGATATAAAAAAAAATAAAAGCTACTCTGCACTGGAAAAATAAGAATTTACACTTGATTTCCTGAGAAGGAAATTAATTTAAAAGTGAACTTTTGTTACTATTTTATATTAGTCTACTATATAAATTGAAGTAGTATTTATAACTACAATCTAAAAATAGTTAATGTTTTGGATTATTTTAGTCCCCTACTAAACTTCTAAAAAAAGCCAACATTTTAGAACCTGGTACTATTTTAGAAACTTTCAAATATATACTGTATATTGAAACATAGTTCAAAAGCAGTATGAAATGCCAAACTGTAAGGCAATAAGTCTGCCAAGGTTTTAATAAAGACTCCCACATATATTTCTGTATAGACTGAGCAGATTCTCCAAATTACAAAATACATGTGAAATAATAAAGAGATGGCGTCTGAGGAATATAACAGTTTAACTTTCCATCTAACAAAACCTTTTCAGAACCAAGGATGAAGGCAGATAGGGCAACAGTCTTGTTCTGACTGCTCTTTACTGTGTGTCAGTTTCTTGTTCCTGAGAATCATGCTGAGACTATTGTGCGGTGACAGTGTGAAATTTGAAATGAGGGCTGAGGTTAGAGGAAAGTTAAGAACTACCTACCTCTGAGTTACTTTTCCAAAATGCCAGTAATTGGTTATTTTTTCCAAAAGCAACGTTCCTGCTTGTTCAGAAGTGTAATCATGAGCTGTAAGGATCTCCCTCTAGAAAGCATGATCTAATAGTAGTCAGAGAAAAGTGATCACCATCGAACTGGGAAAACCACAATCCTCCCCTTTCCAGTGGAAATCGGGTTTGCTCACCAGTGTCTTTGAGAGCTCTGAAAGGGATTCCACAGCTTCCTCCATTTTGGGTTTCCCCACGATTCTGGAACAGTGCTTAATGATTATGACTGAGTACTTAAGTAAACAGTTAAAACCAAAAAGAGCATCAAATTGCATCACTGTTGCAGAAAGCATTTTAATAAGATGGAATTCTTTGGTTTTCCCCCTCATTGGATGAACTAACCCAGAGGGAACTTCTGTAAGGCTAATGTTTCAGAATTAGTTAGAAAAATGTAGTGAAGCTATAGTATAAACTTTTACATTAGTCTAAAAAGTGTTCTATAGAACAGAATATATATTCTATAGAATATATATTTTTCCTGTTTTTTCATGTTTCTGGCTTTTTCCTTCATTTTAACATTACAGTTCTTTTTATACGAGTTCTTATATTACCATTACTACTGTAGGATTTGAACGTCTATGTGGAAAGCCCATCTGTAAAGTGTGTGAATTTGCTAATAATTTTGTGAGTGGCAACTTAAGGACCAGGGCATTTAAATAGCTTGTTAAAACATAGTTAGGCAGAAAACTGGGAATTAAGCACACATTTTCTAGTCATAAAACAAGGCAGTCTTTCCTTTGACTATTATGTTAATACATGGTAATAATACTGGATGAATTGTAGGTATGGGTCTTTTGCATAAAATCTCAGTAATTAAGGTTGTATCTTTATGACACGGGTGGTAAGTATTTTCATTAATGAGTTTCAAGATATTTTCATAAAAATGTAGAGATTCTCTTGTGTCCTGCTCAAAAGGTGTCCTATTACACCATTGATAGTCTCAGAGAATTACCGAGAAAGCATAAGATTTCTTTGTCCTGCTTCTGAAGCTGAACAGTATAGGTGGAAAAAATTCTGCTATTAGACATAAAACTGAAAAGACAGAAGGGTATAAAGCAGTTGCATGCCATTTACTGACATATTAGATTGAGATTATACAACTAGAACAGTTTGGTGAGAGATATTTTCAGTTAAATTAGAAACATGGAGATTTTCAAAGAATTTGACTTTATTTTTGGTGCCAACATCTGGCTGATTTTCAGACTGCAACTATTCTGGCCCAAAATGTGTTAGAGCGGTCTATCAGTTGCTGTAGTTTACAACAGCTGGATAAGAGATCACAAGCCACTGGGAAAAATAAATTTGACCCTTTCATTTCTTGATATTCTGCAGTGTTTGTGGGGATGTCAGAGAAGCTATTGGCAAATGTGTAGGCTTCACCAGTTTTCACCATCTGAGTGCCTTCTGCTCTGGCTTCATTGGGAGAATTCTCATTTTGGCAGCTATTGTCAAATTCTTGCTTCTTCAGACGTATCAAGCAGCAAAAAGAGGCCATCACTTGGGGAGAAGAGCTGAGCCATGTATCTTATTGTTTACGTTTCCTGAGTACAAACTCGTGTAACTGAAAAATACTTTATTAATGCATTATTCTGTATTTGTAGAAATATGCTAATTCAGGAGTATATTAATATAAGCTTTTTTTGAACAGTGGAAAATTAAAAGACAAATAACATGTGGAGGCAAGCCATCAGTGTAATGTGCCAAACATCTGAAAGGATGTCACAATTAGTTTTATCATTCTTGACAAACACTGAATAAAAAAAAAGACAGCCTCTTGTGCACCACAGGAGTACTTCCTCAACACTGATTTTCAAGTTTCTGCACTCACAGTGCTTTGACAATACTAGAATCATAGAATAGTGTTTCTTCAAAATCCCTTCTGCATATAGAGAGCATTCTGCCTTGCAGGGTGGATTCTACAAATACAATTGGTTCAGGGGGAGAAAGAAGGAATTTTAAAGCAGTACTGTATGTGTAGCAAATAAGCCAAAACTTCAATAAAAATTCTGTGTATTCCTATTCTTTGGAGTTAAGAAACTATAAAAAGATGAAATGAAATGAATTTTGACATTCTTACAAGCATTTCATCATTTCACTATGTTTATTTTCTAAATCTCTGGGGTCAAATCTTTAGCTGTGGTTTGCTCCATGTTTGTTTTGATGTACTTTCATTTCAGATCACAATATACTGGCATACAGTTAAGAAAAAAACCAAATCAGTCATTTACATATTAGACTGAAAACTCCTCATGGACAAGGAATTATATTTTATATACGATCATTGCATTGACTTCTGATCCTGTACATGCAAGAATAATAATATATTTACAAAATTATCTTACTGAGTCATGCAGGAAAAGTCTGTTTTGCAGAATTTACAGGATCTAAGACTCATAATAACCTTCAAAGCATCCTCCCTCACAATTGGTTTGAAGAAGGTGATTGAAGTGGGATTTTACTGATCCAGGGCAAAGAATGCAGTATTAAATTCCCTATGTGTCCTACCATTGATTCTCAGGTCAAGCTGTTTGCTCTTGAGGCAATCTATTAAACACTGAAATTCCAAGTGAGTTGAGAAAGCAATTGTTTTATTATATGTGCACAGAATTTCATATTTCTACACCTTATCTTCAAGAGTGCCTGAAGTTTCGTAGATAATCCATAGGGCTTTAGAAAATAAATTCAAGAGTAAGATTTTATTGTTCTAGAAATAAAGAAAAATAAGACAAATACAGAATAAAAAAATGTAGCAGCATTTAAATGTTGACTAATTTAGTTGAATCTTATCTGAATGTATGTTTCACACTGAAACTTTCTCAACCTGATGCCTGATATCCATTATCCAGCTTTAAGTTAAAAAAAACAGTTCAAGTGAAAAAAATGTGAAACTGTGCAGGGGTATTATTAGCTGCTTCGGTATAATTGTTTTTGGCTTGCATGGAGGAAAACACTAAATCGCTGCTATTTGTGGTATCAAATGTCTATGTTAAGCAAACAGTATTTTTCCAGACAAAGAGATTAGAAGTCCTTTAGACTGCAGTTAACATTATGCAATCATTACTGGATTCCAGAAACAGATATGCTACTTGTGTCCCTCAACATTGTTGAGTCTGATCTGATTACCTGCTGCCTACTATCTGTCCTTTTGAAAATTGGAATTTCACTTAATTTTAGGCATCTAACCTAAGGTAGTGCCTAGAAAATTACCTTAATTTATGTATATAACAATTAGAGAGGCAGAGACGTCTCCAGAGGTGATTCAGACTTTTTCAGGTCTGACCTGTCTTGGGATCTTTCTTGCTCTTTGTTTGCTACACAGAGATCCCAGGCTTCAGAATTGTCTAACATAGACACCTCAGTTACATTCCTAATTTCAGTGGAGTAAACAAAGGCTTTAGCATTCACAGTCTATTTTTTAAATCATCATCAATATTACTGGCACTTTCTTGACTCAGCATTTTTTCTACCTATTTCCCTGATTTTAAAGTCCTCTCAACTGTCATTCCCCTTCTACAATTATCAGAACAACCTGTAAGTCTCACAAATATTTATCTTGCTGCTCAGTTAAATGGCTAACATTTGCAAAGTCAGGAGCTTAAAACTAAGCTCCTAAGCTCCTGAGTCTGCATTTTGGTTTTTTCAGTGATATTTTTAAAATCTTGGCCAAAGCAACAAGCAATGTAACGTAACTAAGATCCATCATTTAATTGTATTTGCATCTGAATTTTAGGTACCTAGACATGAGGGATCTTGTATTCCTACTGTCTGTATCTAACTGTGATCACCAGCCTCGGTGGGTGCTCTTAACAGTTAACAATGTGTTCACGGTAAAAAAAAAAATCCCAAGAACAGTTGGCAGCAGGCCCATTAAGCCCCATACCTTCCTTTGATTAGCAGTCTTAGGAGTAAGCTGTAGTTGGTTACAGTAGATGCAGGCATTTGAACCTTACAAAATCTCTTCAGTCTGAACAATAAGGATAGCTGAATATGGCATGTTCTGCACTATCTCAGCTTTTGAGTGGCTGTTCCTCGGGAGCAGAGTTATTCCTTCTCATTATAGCAAATCTGTTCAGCAGTTACAAGGGGAAATCCTACTGTCATAACAGCTAAAGCATACTCAAACTGCTTAACAAAATGTGGCTGATGTTTCAGGAGAGTGAAAACCTCAGTTTTCTTTTGAAAAGGCATCATCTTCAGATTACAATGGACAGTGTTATTACCATGTATTACAACAAACTGCATGATGTAGCATACCCTCTCTTCTCTTGGGAATGGTCTGCTCTTTGTAGTATATGGACCAAGGACAGGACTCAATTACCACAAATTCACCTCTCAAACTGAAAATTCTAGGAGGTGATTTGTTTCATTTTTTAACATATTAAAGTACTTGGTTTGTGTTATAGAAATGTACTGTCTTCTGTTGTTGCGGTGCTTGAGAGCCAACAATGAGGAGGCCTGTTGCAGGGTTAGGTCAACTCTTGCTTGAATGCACTTGTCATGCCATGTTAAAGCAATTAGTGCTTCTTGACCAGCAGAGAATGGAGATTTCCCAACACATCCCTCAGGCAGCTGCTTGCGTGATGTTCAAAATTTAAGCTAATCCCTTTCATACAGACTGGAGGTTTTGGGCTGAGGAAACTGGAGATAGGATTGCATTGTCCTACAGTATACCCACTGTAGGAAAAACATTCACGCTACACTTATCCTGGGCTTAAAACACGTTGCGCTATTTGCATCCATCGTGCTAACAGTGCCAGTCAGTGTCATGAACCACACCATATTCTGTCTGTCTGGACATGAGACCCACACATACACTTTAAGCCTAAGAACACATTTGACAGACGTGTAGCCAGTTCCCTTCTAGTGCTGACACCTCCCTGCACAAGGGAAAAAGTGCAAAGAGTGCCGCAATCCCTTACGCAAGAGAAACAAGACATTTAACATCCAAATATTTAAAACAATTTATAAAGAATCTTTTTAAAAGGCCACTCGAGCCTGAAAATAAAGAGCAAGCCAACCTGGCCATAGGTTAAAAGATGGGGCATTATGCCAGAAAAGACAAGACA
The DNA here is from genome assembly GCF_047370975.1 of Nipponia nippon. Taxonomy (NCBI): domain Eukaryota; kingdom Metazoa; phylum Chordata; class Aves; order Pelecaniformes; family Threskiornithidae; genus Nipponia; species Nipponia nippon. The sequence goes on along the minus strand of NW_028262347.1, from coordinate 14,271,206 downwards.
GTCTGTCTTGATTATAGCTTAAAGTCAACTACTCAGTTAATGCAAAAAAATCTCACATGCAAAAAGAATGCAAACGTTGTTTGCAAAAAGAAGAAGAGCCAGAAACCCAATGTGTTAACCCCCTCACTCAATGCTAGAGTGGCAGGAAAGGACGCTTGACCCTTGTTTCCATTGATAAGTAGTTGTGGGGAGCAGTCAGATGTGCTACAGAGGCTGGAGGCTTCCCGTCCAAGAACTGGAAGCATCTTCTGGTGCACTGCTACCATACTGACGTGTGATGGGTGATTAGCTGTTCCTTAGCTTCTGGCTTGCTTTTCTGTGACTATCTCCTGTCTGCTAGTGGTGGCCACTGTCAGACAACAGATATACACTAAGCAAAGCCTGTGTTTTATGCTGCTGCTCCCCTTAAGCAATGTAACTAAGTAAATCAGGCTTCTGCAGCAGCTGGAGAGGTGGGGCACAGCAAGAATCCCTCCCAGTATACTTTATCTTCAAAGTTTCCTCCTTTGGATCCTTGTCTCCACAGGCCTTATTTGGTACCCAGGAGGACATGCCAGACTGGGTTTTTTTTGTGGATGTTTTGCAGATGAATTCGTGGTGCGGATCATGGCTGTAGTCTGAGCTGCACAAGATTATTTTATTATACAACTTCAAAACCCTGGGGAATAGTGAGCTCTCTACATGCAAATATCAGGGGGGACTATTTCACACGGAGGAATGGTTCACATCCATGTTGTCTGTAGAACATGGAGCTAAAAGGAAACTGTCCTTTACTTTACACAGGATTTATACATCAAAGGAACTACTTTGTATGCCCAAGAGTGAACAGACATCTATTGAATCTGGGAGGTTGAAGAATTGCAATCACTCCCTGAAGTCACTCCCTGGAGTGATAAAGGAAATAAACTGAATTGACAGATCCATCTGTCCATTTGTACTTTCACTGAATATTGCTCTGTTAGAGTATGCAGAGTTGGCGATGTGGTCCTACATGAAGGAGTCTGTAAAGAAGCTCTACGTTATTGTGATTGCATAGGATCTTTCTTTGTATCCCATCTGAACTTAACACACATTTTACTATGGATCTGGAAAAAACAATGAAGATATTTTACTACATTCAAACCTTGCTTCAAACTAGATGTGAGCGTCTGCCATGTGTGAATACCTCATAGGTTGGGAAAACAAAGGTAGAAGGATGTGACAATGACATTCATTGCTACTGCCGTAAATGGTGTTGACTGTAGAAATTGTTGTGCCTTACTCTTGCTTGCTTAATAGTGACATTTTTAGAACAGATCCTGGATTTAGATTATGTTGTTAAAATTTCAGAATAATATGTATACCTCATGGGTCTATTTTTATTTTAATGGGATTAATGCATTTCTTGTTTTAGTGAGCATCTAGGTACCTATGATTTTAAAGTATTGAAAAGATCTCAAGCCTTTCCTATATTGTTTTTGTTAGGCTTGCTAAGACATAAATATTTTATTTCTTACTTAGATTTCAGTTGATGGCTTCAGAAATATTGCCAATGGCTGCAGTGGGATTCAAGATTTACTAATCAACAACATGCCATCTCTTACAGACAGATGTATTCAAGTAAGAAATTGAAAATAAATCTGTACTTTGAGAAAATTTCTGATGTTGGAAGTGGGTTATCCTCTCAACTGACTTTAAAGAAAGTTATGCAGATACAATTTAAGAGGAAAATTTATCCCCCAAAACATTTTAAAAACTATTATCTAATAATGTTTATAAATCTTGCTTACTTGCAGTTACTTTCAGAAAATTTCAGTTGTCTTGTCTTCTTTTGCTACATGGGTATGGCTGAATTATGGCCTTCCAGTTTATAAATGAGAGTTTTTAATTTTTTTCAGTGTTAAAACAAATACAATATATGGGAACAGCATTCTGCTACTGATTTTGCCCATCAAAAAAGAATTTTCAGGCTTCTGCAAAAGTGATTGTTAACTAGATCACTGTCTTGGGTGTCTGCCATACTTCATGTCTCCAGTTACTTACTTCTTTTCCTTGTGTTCCCAAACATAATAAATATATGGAGAATTTCAGTAGTTTATATACCGCTCACTGTCTAGAAGTTGCTGTTAAAATGCATTATAACTATTTTTTTGAAATTGTAACAGTCAGTATTATATGGAGAATATTTGCTGATCTTTTGTTACGTGACAGCATAGGTACACGAATATTTTATTTCACCTTTTTCCCTTCAAAGGCTCTGGTTGAAAAATGTCAACAGATAAAGTCTGTTGTCTTTCTTGACTCTCCACATCTTTCTGATACGACTTTTAAAGCCCTTGCTGAATGTAAACTTGTCAAGGTCAGCACTGAAGGTTAGTATAATAATTCACAAAATTATTAGGATGATGTATTTTTAAAATTCATCCAGATAATTTGAAATAAATCTTTCAGCTGATTTCAGTGGGTATTTGGATCAGGCCCTTAATGTATGTCAGATGTGTAACTTACATCTTTATATATTTCAACAGGGAATAACCAGATTACTGATTTGAGTTTCGAGTTGATGAGTAAATGCTGCCCATACATCAGGCACATTCATATGGCTGATTGCCAGAAGATTACTGATGCTAGTCTTCAGATGATTTCACCATTGAAGCATATTCTTGTACTGAATGTAGCAGACTGCATAAGGTACTATATCACATCCAGATTTCTGTAAACAGTTGCAAAGGAATTTCAATAAAGTTAATTATAATAAGTCCTGTTAACACATCTTTCAGTTTTAAAAATAAATTCTTAGAATGTTAATACATGTATCTTACTATTTCAAAAAATATTTTATACAAGTAGTTTTTTGTTCCTGTATCATATTTTCAAAAATCCATTCATTATTACTCCAGTTCAAGCAAAAAAATTAACTGTAGATGTAATATTACTTAATAGCCATGGCATATTTTAGTGTGGAATGTGGCTATGAAGAAGATCAAAATGATAACCAAAGACAATTCCATTGCCACAACTCTTAAAATTTGGATATTGTTTAATTTTGTGAATATTAAAACAATACTTTATAACTATCTAGTACTAAGATAGATACAAACAAAATAATTTTTTACAGTTGCCAAGACAGCATTGTAATTTATGTTGTAAAGGAAGGATATATTTTATGTGAAGACAGTTTTCCACTTCGGGTGTGTCATGTATCAGCAGAAAGAAAGACAAATGAAAGGGCTTCCAAAGCTGCACGCTTGTTCCCCGTTTTGTGGCACGGTGATGGAGTGAAGGGTGGGAGGGAAAGGGGAAGGCAAAACCTCCAAACATTTCAAAATCAACAGACCTATAAAATAATACAAAGAATTGCTGCTTATCTTAAAATTTCTGACGCCATGTGAAGTTTTAGGAATTCTGCTTTGATGTGTAACTAAAGTACTTTTTGTGCCTGTTGGTGCTGTATAAAAATCTGATAACATTGCATGTAGATGCGCTGAGAAGTGGAGTAATACCATGACATCATGTGGGTAGTTCAGCTGGGCAGATGGGAAAGCTGCCTCCATTTTCTGGTTTAACGTTTAGAAGGCTGGATTTTCCAGTCTGTTAGCCAAATCTTGGGCTGTGAGCGTGTTTGCACATGTGTCTACTGTCTCTGCTGCTAAACAATTGCTGAATTACCTTAACAAAACTTTTTAAGCAGTTGTAAATCTATTGTAAAACTCTGTACTTATTTTATTGCTTTTGCAGACACTTGTAAAAGTTTCAGCATTAACAAAGTTGTAACACATCTAAACTTGTGTGGTGGGTTGACCCTGGCTGGACGCCAGGTGCCCACCAAAGCCACTCTATTCTTCCCCTCCTCAGCTGGACAGGGGAGAGAAAATACAATGAAAGGCTCGTGGGTCGAGATTTAGGAGAGGGAGAGATCACTCACCAATTACCATCATGGGCAAAACAGACCTGACTTCGGGAAATTAATTTAATTTATTACCAATCAAATCAGAGTAGGGTAATATGAAATAAAAACTAAATCGTAAAACACCTTCCCCCCACCCCTCCCTTCTTCCTGGGCTTAACTTCACTCCCAATTTTCTCTACCTCATCCCCCAAGTGGCACAGGGGGATGAGGAATGGGGGTTGCGGTCAGTTCATCACACGTTGTCTCTGCCACTCCGTCCTCCACAGGGGGAGGACTCCTCACACTCCTCCCCTGTTCCAGCCTGGGGTCCCTGCCACGGGAGACAGTCCTCCATGAATTTCTGCAATGTGAGTCCTTCCCACAGGCAACAGTTCTTCACGAACTGCTCCAGCGTGGGTCCCTTCCACGGGGTGCAGTCCTTCAGGAACAGACTGCTCCAGCGTGGGTCCCCCAAGGGGTCACAAGTCCTGCCAGCAAACCTGCTCCAGCCTGGGCTCCTCTCTTCACGGGTCCACAGGTCCTGCCAGGAGCCTGCTCCAGTGTGGGCTTCCCATGGGGTCACAGACTCCTTCGGGCATCCACCTGCTCTGGCGTGGGGTCCTCCCTGGGCTGCAGGTGGATATCTGCCCCAGCCTTAACCTCCATGGGCTGCAGGGGCACAGCCTGCCTCACCATGGTCTTCACCACGGGCTGCAGGGGCATCTCTGCTCCGGCACCTGGAGCACCTCCTCCCCCTCCTTCTTCCCTGACCGTGGTGTCTGCAGGGTTGTTCCTCTCACATATTCTCACTCCTCTCTCCGGCTGCAGTTGCTGTTGCGCAGTAACTTTTTCCCCTTCTTAAACATGTTATCCCAGGGGTGCTACCACCATCGCTGATGGGCTCAGCCTTGGCCAGCGGTGGGTCTGTCTTGGAGCCGGCTGGCATTGGCTCTGTCAGACATGGGGGAAGCTTCTAGCAGCTTCTTACAGAAGCCACCCTGGTAGCCCCCCGCTACCAAAACCTTGCCACGCACACCCAATACAACTTGGTAAAGAGTTTCTCTCAAGAGATATGAAACTGCAAAAGGGGAATTGTTAGCATTTATGTTTCTCTTATTTGGACAGTGTATTGCTATAAAAGTTCACATTGTGAATTAGAAACGTAGGGATTTCTCATAGAATCAAGGGAAGCACCATACTAGTGGTAGAATCTTAAGAACAGGTTTTGAAATGCTTAGCTATCTCAGTGCTCTTAGTTTCCTTTTTTCATTGACATTTTTTCTTAGTCTAAGAGTCTAAGTTTTTCTAACTTAAGTCATATGGAAAATTTTTAGAGAAATTAAAGGGACAGAAAAAGCAAATCTAACCATTCAGAATTCTTAAATTACAGGAAATATTTGACTACTTGTGAAAAATGAAGAAAGAAAATTAACTGATCATGATTATTAGAGTTAAGAAATAATAGAGACGTGAGTAAAAAGCTGGCTAAAAATGGACGCAGGCAATGTGGTGGCTCATACCCTTGGCACATTTTTCCTGTTAAATATGTTATCTTCACGTATGATAAAGCAGTGTGTGGCCTGTGTTCTTATACAGTTAATCAGCTGAGTAGAGAACCTTAGTCTGTGTATTCACAGCACAATTGTTTAACAAGTTATAATGTGGCTATTTCAGCCCTCAAGCCCAGTGTGGTTACAGATCTTTTTTTTTTTTTTTTTTTTTTTTTAATTCAGTTGACTGTATTGCCAGGCTCTGCATTCCTTACAGACTTTATGCAAGTTAATTATTCTGAAGGTATATTTCTTAAATTTATCTATCCTGAATGAAAAACTACTGCACTGTGAAATAACACCAACACTACCACAGTGGTTGAATTATTGCAGAGTGATTACTTTAACACTTAATGAATTATAGCTTAATCTGTAGCTTGTGGTCACACAATGAGGCTCTGTTCAGGTTATCGTTTTATTAGTAGTGCTATTCTTACCCATATGTTTCTGGGACTTTGGGATTTGCAGTGATTCTTTGTGCTGCAACAAACTGTACAAGCCAAAATATGATTCTGTCCTGCAGAATTCTGGGATTAATTTTTTATTCGTCAGGGACCACAGAAGAAATACTGGGAATGCATTGAAAAGCTAAGTGTACGGTAATGTTAAACATACCAGAGATATGAACTGTATTGAAACACCCAAGTTGTAGTCAGCTCTCCAACCCTCTCAACTTGGCTAAAAGATTTTCCATCATCTACTTAAATTTTATAACCTTTGTGTATATTATAAGTTAGCCATGTGTGAGATATGCAATTGATTAAGTGAAACACTCTGATGAAGAACTCGGGTTAACTCTTTATGCAAGTCTACAGAACAGCTGTATAGTATACATACATATACTACCTATGACTTTTGCTTCTGTGCTAGATCATTTTTGCTTTAAATTATTTTGTTTCCTTAAATTAACAAAGATATTAATACAAGTATTACTCTGAAATGTTTAAACAGGTTCTGATACTTTCTAGACGTGTTTTCCAAGCTCTTTCTTTCGGAGTGCTATCATATCTGAGTGTTGGAACTAATGGAAGTTCTCATAATCTCCAACAGACTTTTTTTCAGAAAGTTCTGGTTTTCAGCAGTTCCAAAGAGCAGCATCTTTCTAATTGAGCCATTAATTATTCTGACATCTTTTTGGCTTTAAAAGACTATTTAAAAAAAAAACAAACAAAAAAACCCATTATTAATTTCTGCTTATCTACAATGTAGGCTGCTGAATGCAAATTGTATATTGACTTGTATGGAGTAGGAAAAATACATATTATAAATATTGCCTACATTTCTCTTTTAGAATCAGTGATGGAGGTGTAAGGCCATTTGTACAAGGTTCTTCAGGAGCTAAGCTAAGAGAGCTGAATTTGACTAATTGTATTCATGTCACTGATGCTTCTGTCACAGAAATAGCACAAAGGTACCATAGTCCAGTACAATATTTTTCTGTGTGGCTAGACTTAGAGTGTATTTCTGATGTTAAAGTTCTTAATATGTTAATAGATAGGTAAAATTATACAGCCAATTGTATATAGAAAATTGTACTAGATAAATGACTAATCCCTTTTGGCATTGTGACTCTCTTAAAAAATGATCCATTATATAAAGGGGATATGAATATAAATATGGAAACCTAAGAAGTCTTATTTTTAGGGGAAAAAATGTGCTTATATGATGGTTGTCAGTGACAAAACTGCATTAAAAGATTAATATGAATAAGTCACATTTTTTGTAAACTCAATAACTACTCATGTCTGCACAAAAAGCACTCTGTTGCTAAACCTCTTCAATTCCAGTTCCTCAGAAGGAGTATTGGTACTGGCAATCAGAAGATAAATTTAAATCTCCAGAGAAGATTGGAGTCAGTCTTTCCACTCCTTACTAGATGTCTCAGCAGGCCCCTGTTTATGCTTTCATACAGTAATTGTGAATAATTGTATCATGCTTGGTGGTAAGCTAGGGAATGCCTTCCCTGTCTTAATGATGGAGTGTTACCCCTAAGGCTGTGAGCATAGACGCACTGCTTGAGGAGTCAGATTTCTTAGGTCTTCTGTTTTGGCTATGGGAAGATACAGTTTGTGGTGCTTACTTACGCAGTAAAATTCAGTTTTCCATGTATGGTCAGTGAGTGCTGATTTGCAGAACCTGGCAATGTCTTCATTTGCTGTGTACCATTACTTGCCTAGCTGTAGTTGGGTGTGGGTACAGCCACGGGGTCCTGAATTCTGTCGTTGCAGTGAGCTTTGAAGTTCCTGTGCAAGACATGAGAGATTTGGAGATGAGGAAAAGTCAAGCATCAAACTAATGTAAAAAATATTTTTGTGTAATACAGCTCCTTGATTTCCATGTTTTTATTTCATTTGATTGCTGTTCATGATTTGAAACATTTGTATGCTTATGCATTATGAGTGGAATCCTTGGAAGTGCCTATAAGTAAGCTAGGTATCAAAAGTCTAGAGTGCTTATTTCCTTAGGTCCCCTGAAAAAAAGCTTAGCAAGGGTTATTACAAAAATGTACTTGCTATACTACATTTCTGTAACAAAAGTGGAAAGCTGACAGTTCTGTTTTTTTATTTAATTTAGGTGTCATGAATTGACCTACCTAACTCTGCGTCACTGTGAAAATGTGACCGATGCTGGAATTGAAGCCTTGGGAAATATGTCGTCACTGATATCCATTGATATCTCTGGAACCAGCATCTCAGATATGGTATACATGAGATTAAAGAATGCAGGATGTGTTTACTATTTATCTAGGCTTTCTGAACAAAATGCAATAAAAGTCCATTCATTTAAAAACCTGAATGGATATGAAGCAGTGGAGTTGCAGTGTTGTTAACACGTATTTTAGAAACGTGTATAGTACAGTATTAGCCCATGTATAGGCAGTAACAAATAAAAGGTAATTTTTAAGTTGGGCAATTCTTACATTTGAAAGAGAGAAACAGAAACCATCAGAAAGAGGAAGTTTGGCTGCTGTGAAGCTGATCTGAAAAGAATGTTTGCTAAGCAGATTTTTTTTCCTCCAAGATGATTATGCCTGAGGAGAACTGAAAAATTGGTATTTTTAACATTTAAATTTGTAAAAATTGTGTTTTCCGTGAACTGGAATTTATGGTGAGAAATCCTGAATGCTAGCTCTAGCAGAGGCACTGCTCTACACTGTAGTCTAGAAAATAATTACTAGTGAAAGAACTACTAACAAGGTATCTTCAGTGTGTCAAGTTGCTAAAACTCTGGAAAGCAAAATAGTGAGTGTGGGAGCCAGGTTAAACATCGCAGGCCTCCACATTAGATGTTCTTGGGAGGTCCTGCCTTGTGCACAGGGTTCAGAGGCAGTTCTGCTGTGTCTTTTACTTTTGGGGCAAACTCCTTCCACTGAACACAGAAATCTAGGAGAAACCTCGTGAAGAAAACTTGCCATAGACACTATTCACGCAGTCACTGTTCAAACAGAATTCTGACCAAGTACTTTATTATTTGGCTCTAACAGAATTTGTGCAAAGGCAATTAAAATGTGAAAAAGTAATTGAAATGCCTGTATCTTTTATGGGGGCCTGAAAATTAAAACCAAAATTAAGCTAAATAAAGAGGGTTGGGAAATCCAAGACGACTTCATTTAATGTGATCATTTAAAATATCATAAAATTATATCTGAATGAAATTTATGCTGCCTTGAATTACAGTCCCACAATGTTTCAACATAAATGTTTTCTTTCTCCTTGCCTGCCACAGCTAGTCTTTTAAAATGCTGTGTTGCTTCTTACTCCAGTTTTCACATAGCACAACCCATGACCTCGGCAATAAGCCAGGCTCTTTCGCTTACACTGCATTTCTAAAGCTTTCAGTTTTCTCTCTCCCACAAGACAGATAAATTAACATGGAAACTGACCACTTACCATTTTTGCAATTTCTGATCCGATTGCTAGTACTAGCTACAAAACTGTTATGGGTTTTGCTGTTTGCTCTGTTTAAGTATATAGCATTCACACATGTATAATAAATACATTTTCTAATCTTAAAACATTATTTCATAAAAGGAAATCTAGCAGTCTGCTTTGTAACAAGCTACTATTTGTATGCTTTGACTTTATAGTAGGCATTTTATTAGCATCTAGAGGAAGTTGTATTAAGATCTCTTTCAATTTAGACTTTGTAAGTATGGCTTTAAAAATGTAGCAGAGAGCACAATGTTTTATGTGCAGTAATCGACACCATTACGCTGTGCTGATGAAAAATTGTAAGGGTCATATGCTTTCCTGCAGTCTGTGCAGTAGATCTCTGTTGCTTTTGCTGTCTTGCTATTTAGTGTGAAAAATGTAGAATGTCCAACATAGATTTGCACTACACAAGAGAATTTTCCTTTCTGGCTTTTCAAATGACAGCAGAATCATTCTGCTCATCAAAGCAGAGTGGAATTTACTGCAATAGGGATGACATATACTTAAGGGAAGGATAGGGGAGAAAAGATACAGTAGAGTCAGATTTTCTTACAGATCTGTGTCTCAGGTATGACTGACTTAATCAAAATGGAAGTTTTTTTCCACTGTTGGTGCCTTCCTCTTCTGTAGTTACTCTGATGCCCAATAAGTGAATGTTCCTGTTGTGATCTGTCTTTCATTCAGGGAATTTGTTGCATTCGGAAGAAATATATTGACTCTTAGAATTGTCCCTGACAAGAGATCTTGTTAATAAAAAAAAAATTAAAAAAAAATTACAGTACCCTGTAGACTCACAGTAATTAAAAAATGTAGTGCTGATAAGAAATACATTAAAAGTCTCTTGCATGTTTGGAGGAGTTTATTATCCTTGTCCTGAGTCTACTCCTCAACAGAAAGACTGGAAATTTAATAAAGATAATGCATATATTCAGATTTTGGTATTGTGTAGAAAGTCATGCATTTTACATAGAGAGAAAATGCCTAGGCAAACTTCTACACACAAGCTAGAATAGGTCAAGTAATTCATTACGTGTTTAAGCTGCATGTGTGCTTAAGTGTCTTGCTAAATAAGTCAAAGACCATCCATTAACAAAACCAAATACCATCCAACGAAGAGGATGTCAACTTTATGCATGTGAGAAACTGGTGGCATACTGAAGAAGTTACTGTACTTTTCTCATTAGGGCTTTGACTGTATTGCTCTTACCCTCATAAAATACATAACATTAAATAAAAAATCCCACAATTACATTTTAAATATTAATTTATTCACTCAGTTATTTTAGCATCCATCCTTTGACATTTGTTTATTCAAAATTGATTTTTTTAAAACAAATAGCACACATTTTTAAGTCTCAATAACTTTTTTTAATAGTGGAAGGACATTTGTTCTGTTTTTGTCATTCCTGAAGTACTAGAAATTGGTTTCTTAGAGCTATAAATGACTTAAAGGACACTTAGAAATGAAAAGATTTGCAACTTAGTGACAGCATTTCTTTTAAAAAAAAGCAAATGCAATGACAGAGCAAAGATGTTGAATTATTTGAAAAAACTACCTTTAAATTCTTTGAGAACACTCCCTTTTTTTTTTTAGCTAGCCTCCCATCCCTCATTGTTTTCCCTCATGTTTTGCTCTTCTAAACTCCCTGGAATAGAGACCATAGTGTTTTAAATTGTGAGTATGGTGAACATGTTCATGAATGCATAGATAATATCACAAGTCATTTTAGATATCATTATGAAGGTATTTACAATATATGCAAGGCATTTAAGCTTCTGTTACAGAGTTGGAAACATTAGCATTTAGGACCAAAACCTATTTGTCTTTCTTGTAAAAGGAGACTCAGTGGAAATGCTTCCATGAGTTGGAGAAGCAGTTTTAGTTATTTTATTATTTATTTAGTAGTTTAAATTCTTTATTCTCATACTCTCCATATTTTTGTTCAAATGTCTTGAGCTTTTTCTGATGCCTATATGATACAGCTTTGGCAGCTTGGCTCTCCAAGGCTGAGAGTCTGAAAGCATGCAGCTGCCTAGCTTCCCTCATTCTGACACAAGCTGCTCATGCATATGGCCCGGACCACCCATCTTCTTGGGACACAAAAAAAAAATTAAGTATAAAAATGTCAGGACATTTGAAGAAAGTGTCTTAAGTCAAGCAGGATTTAGACAGAAAAAGTATAGCAAAGAATAATAAACTTAGTTGACTTCTGAGTTATATAGAGCATTCAACAAAAATAGTAGATGCCCTGACATAGACTCAGGGAAGCTTAATGGCAGTGATGAATTATATGCAGTGTAATAATGAGGGAGAAAAAAATAGCCTAAAACATAAAAAATAGGTAAAATCCTCTAAAAATGGGAAGAACCCTGATGCACTTCCGAAATCAAAGATAAAAAGGAAATATGAAGTACACAGAGAAATATTCTTTGCTTCTGCATTTTCTTCTGCAATGACTGGCATGCATGAAATTCTTTCTCATAGTAATTTAAGGCCCCATTCTCTCTTCTGGCTGAAATGCCTCCTCAAGAATTCTCTGTGGCATCAAGTCAGCTAATCAGTCGCAGATTTTTTGCGTGCTATGTGTAGTTACTCTTTAAAGTTGAGGATAATTTGTAATCATTGGGGACGCTGGAGTAGTGGTTATATGGATGTATAAACAGTTAGCTCAACTTTCTTTTCTTACATGTTTGTGCTTAATGATCTTCAGGTCCTGGCTGATCCTGAAGGCCAAGCTGCAATGTAAATATTTACTAATATTTTAATAATAAGTTTCTAAAAAGGGGAAAAAAAAAAACCCAAAAGTGGCATTTTGGCTTTCCACAGTTATCTAGAGTAATTTCTTTGCACTCTTAGTGGGATTCTGAATCTACGGTGACTTGAATCCATAGCCCGGCTCCACATTTTGTTCTGGTAGAAAATTAGGGCAGTAGGACTGAGAAAGAGCCTTGTCAAAGTTAAGAAAAAAATATTATCAGGTCTGATAGATATAACCAGCAACAGACTGCAAATGAATTCCTTGCATTTGATTTCCAAAGGAAAGGATGTAACAAATCACACGCATTCCCAAGGCAGAGAAAAGGACATGTTAAAACATATTACAGTGGGCTCCAAATTCAGATGTTAGCACTCCAGTTTGCTTGGGAGAATAGAGAAAGAGAGAATTTGACCTGGAGACCTAGCAACTTAATTCTGCATAGAAATAGGAAACACTAACACAGACAGTCATTACAATCGATGCCAGATGTGGTAACACCTTGAGTCCCAATGCAAATCAGTAGGAATTAAAGGTGCTTAGCAATGCTGAAAATTGGGCTCGATATTTTTACAGGACATTTTGTTGCAATGGAAGCCCTGTTGTGTGGACTTAGTGTCAAGAAATGTTGGCAACCACATTACAGAAGTTATGATCTGGTCTAACTGCAAATGGTGTTAGGTTCATAAGTTAAATTTTATGGCAAGCATTATACACAGTCATACAGGGTGATTTCTGCACTGCAATAGAAAAATGTCTCTACAGTTCCTGTAAGCAGATCTGACCCACCTTTATATTAGCGTAGGTATTGGAAACAGTATAGCTACATTTGCTTGAGAACTTACCAGTTTTCCGGAAGGTTTTTGCTATCTGAAACTGAACTTTGTTCCACCACATATGTATTGTTAGCATTATGATACTGATTATGATATGATTAGCAAAATGATACTGCATGATAGGAGTTAAATTCTTCTCATCTAGTAAGTGTTTGATCCATGAAACTGATGCCTGACTGTGGCCAACCTGTGCAGAAATCTGAGCATTTTAGAAGATAAACTGAGTCATTTAATATTAAATGGCTCAGAAATGGAAGGTGGGAGATACCTCTTAAGAGCCATTTTCCAAGATTGGAGTCACTTCGAGGTCAATCTCTTTGGTTTGGGGTATGAACAGGAAGTAACATCTGTAGATCTCTGAACATAAAGATACATTACAGATGCTGACCTTTAGGGTTACAAAGAGATACGTGAACAGAAATCTCAGAAGTTGTTGAAAATAGCATAGCACATGGTTATTATTAGTGAGAGATGGTACATTCATTGCAGTCTGCAGTTGAAAGGCAGAGACTTGCAGCTTGTGAATATAAAATAAAGAGTAGTTGTCTTTGGTATGCTGTAGCCTCAGATGACTTTTGTCTCTAGCAAGAGAAGACCATCACCGGCTGGTACAGTCGATACTCATTTTCTCATCTACAAAAACTTAAAACCTTGGTGAGATAATAATAAATGGTGTTCTGCAAATGTTGGTAGGCCTCAGGTAATAAAGTAAATGAAACAGAACAAAAATATAAAAATTGCGTGAAAAAAACAGTTGTTGGAGAAGAATAAGACATTTCTTTTAAAGTTGTTTTCTAAATGGAAATGGTAATATACATGCTATGCAAGAGATGCAGGACAAAGTCTTCCCTTTTTCCATGTCAACAGAAGATTGATCCAAGATACATGGGGTGATTTCTTTATGTTAAAGGAGAAATATGTTTCTGGAGACACATAGAGTGGGTGATCCTAGTCTGTATGCTGCACAGTATCTGTTTCGCTAGCATCTATTTCCAGGAGTTCCAGTATTTTTCAAAAATGTCTGGAGGCTTAGTATAGAAGATAAAAGTCTCTAGAAATAGGTCAGTATCCTGGATGGGGATCCCTGATGTTATTTATCAGGGAATACTTCTGAATAAATCAGGAAGTCTAATAAAACTAGTGATAATTGGCTCCTTTGTATATAAGTTAGATACAAAAAGAATAGCTAAAAATTTCATATAGATTAGACTTCCTGCGTAGAACTTGTTTGAAGAGGTTTGTTTTTGGAAACGTAAAAGTTTCATAGTTTTTCTATGTAATAGACAGTTCCTAATGACATTCCTTGTCTTCCATGTCTTCACTCTTTCGCTTCTCAAATCTGTAATTATTAATGAAACACCTCAAAGGAGACCTTGATTTTCATTGGAAAAAAAAAAAGTTGTTCTGTGATTCAGTGTCACTCTAATCATATAAGTTATCTTTGAAGTCATAGCAGCATAAATTGTCATGTAGCAAAAAAATCTTTATAATATTCTTTAGTATTTCATTACCAAGTACATTAAAGTGGTGCCACTTTTAAATAAAGGAAAATGCAAGAAGAAATTATGTCCATAAGGTCACGCCTATTTCTATCAGTCTCTGCTGTAAGGAATTCAAGTTCTGACATAAACCCATTTGGGGTTTAACTACATAATTGTTTTTTTGTCTTGAATTAAGAGTGCTCTGGTCAACAAAAATTTGAAATCTGTAGATTTTCATGAAGCCGTTGAAAGTAATGGTCACCACATAACTGTGTCTGCTGAGAAAAATGCAAATTTCTTTGTTTTCCTAAGTAGCCAGGATTGGAAATCTCTTTCATTGTTTCATTTTTTTTGTTTTTATTCAGCCTGTGAGATTTCAGGAATTTGCAAAATTTGAACTCCAGCCACACTCTTCCAGCATTATCAGTACAGTGTCCACATCTGGATTCCAGACAGTATTTACATGTGCTGATTTTTTCAAGATGATATTTCCTCTATGCGCAGTGCTGTTCGCTGCCTAATTGTAGATAATTTATTAACCATATGGAATAAAGTGATAACTTTGTTTTTCAGTAAAGTTTAATTTATTGATATAAAGCACAGAGATATTTTGCTGTGACTATCAAAATACATTTTTACAAAATCAACATTTAATTCTCCTTCAGATTAGAGAGTTTGGGATCAGAACACAGTCCTGTTCCCTGGTGTACAAGCAGTAAAAATCACAAAGCATTGTCAGATCCTTTTGCACTCCTAAAATAGGAATTTATCAAAGTTTTCACCTTCCTATTGTCTTGAATATGGCGGTTGTTCATGCACCTAAGAGTGACTGCACCATTTCAAATGCTGTCGTGTACCATAGCTGTAGCCATAAAGCCCTTACTGGTAAGCAAATCATAAAGGCAGCAATTTTAAGATATTATTGGGTTGTAGGAGATAGTATTTTGTTCTTCCAACACAAACATTTGTGAAAAGCTCTTTCAAACCCAAATTTTGGAGAAGATCTGTAAATGTATTTTGCTTTGTAAGAGTCCTGGTCTGTGTCCTATGGTATTTCGCACCGTGCTACTTTTCTTCAGTTTCTTTCTTTCTGAACAGGTAGGAAAATCTAATTTTTTGCTTCCTCAATTGAATTATTTCTGCAAAGAATTCTTAACCCTTGTACATACTTCAAGCAAAAGTCAGAGGATAAACTATATGCATTCCACTGAAGAGAATGTCTTAAAAGGTGCTGTAATTCTTAGATAGAAGCTTTAATATACAGGCATTGGATATTATTTACTATCTTAACATATTAAATGTAATTACATAGAAGACCATGTATTGATTTTTAAGATTAATTTTTCGGTAATTTTTTAGAGCTTGAGAGCCCTTGGCCACCATGGAAAAATAAAGGAACTTTCTGTATCAGAATGCAAAAACATCAGTGATACTGGGATTCAGGTAAATCTTCACCAGTTTTCTTGGTATTTCCTGGAAGCCTCTCTATTTCTTCAAAGTAACCATGTCCAAAACCTGATCTTATTTTACTCTGTATGTCATCATTCATTCTTCATTACACTGTTTTACATTCTCACTCTTACAAATGATTCTCCCCTTTCATTCCTTTCCATTTTTTTCATTCCTTTCATGAATTCTAATGTCTTGAATTCTGCCCTCTGCTTGACTCTGAAATTCACTCCACAAGAGACTTAATTCCTAATGAATTGTACTGTGCAAATTGCAATCTAAATGGCTGGTACTGTTATTTCTTTCTGGCTCTACAAATCCTTCACCAATTTCTATCTAAAACATACTTTTCCCATCGCTACTGTGGGCTTTCAGGTCTTGCTTTCTGCTTCTTTAGTCTGTCATTTGTTTCATGCCGTATTTAGATGACAGCATGCCTAGCTCAATGGAATAGTTGAATTTCTTTTAGTCTGTTACACTTGGTTCATCATATGCGGCTGATATATTGTTACACATCATTATCTGTTAGTGACACAAAAATATGTCTCAATATACCTCTAAAGGCATATTTCTTACCAGCATAAATGTTATGATTATTGTGATTAAAAATAGCAAATTATATTTCAATAAGTAATGCATGTGCATCTTCTTCAGATTGAACAGATGTCTTAGCTGTTTTATGGGAAAAATAGCACACATTGCACTGTGTCATTATTTGAATAAAACCTTTAAAAATGTCCTATGAAAACATCAAATGTATAATTTATCCATATGTAATGATGAAACTAATAATCTGCTAGAAATTGGACTAAATGTGTTTTAAGCTAGATGTTTGAAATGCTGACTTCTTATTCTGAAGATATCATCATGCTGACAGCAAGACATCTATTGAATCTCACTAAACTTTATTTTTTCCATTGTTTTTCTTTTTTAAATTATTATATACAGTGGTTTTGAAAATCAAATATTGGATTTGGGCAATATAAAGCTAGATATTGTTCTTAAAATAAGAAGATTGAGTCTGATCTCAAACTTAGGCTATGAACTTAGAAATTTCCCAGGATCAATAATCTTTATAAAGTAATCAGAGAGGAAATTAATTAATTTGTAGAAAGACAACTTACAAATTGAAGTTGCCACAAAGGCAATTATTTACATTGATGCTAAGTTATGAAGTTACACAGTGAGAAAATACTTTTTCTTTTGAATACTCACCAATTATCATAGAAATGTTCATCCTAATACAGTATTTTAATTTCATTTCACAATGCTTATAAATTTTACATTTCTGATTTACTGACTCTTGCTTTTTTTAAATGAATGTCAACAATGAGACTTGCCATTCAAATATTTATTAGACTTACACTATCATCACAGCAGTAACTACATACTAAATTCTAATTTATTAGTACTCATTGTCTTGTTTTGGTAAAATCAGTTACTCAGTGTTACTGTAATTCTTTTTATGGGTAAAGCTTAAAGGTTAACGGTTGGACTCGATGATCTTAAGGGTCTTTTTCAACCTTGACGATTCTATGATTCTATGATTCTGTGATTCTATGATTCTATGAAAGCATTGCACTGGAAACTGGAAAAGATTCAGAGAGGGTAACAGGAATGATCAGAGGTATGGTGTAATCTCCATAAAAGGAACAGATAAGTAAGCAAGGAACCTGCGGTCTGGAAAGGAGATGGCTGAGGGAATACGACGGAGATCTGTTCAATCGCAAGTGGCATGAAAAGGGTGGATAGGGGTCAACTTTTTGCTGTTTACTTCCATACGTAATCTAATGCACATGAAATGAACCTAGTTTGAAAATTCAGAATGAAGAAAAGGAGATGACTGTTTCCAAAATGTGTAGTTAAACTGTGAAATTTCTTATCATAGGTTGCTTGAAATTTACCTAAATCCTTATGGAGAATTGACAAATTCAATATGATTGCATAGATTTACTGCTTTGTGTTTCAGAACAATATAAGAAAGAAACACTAGTTGTTAACTTTACAGCAGAAAAAAGAACTATCCATCTTGTTAGGAAGGAGAGAGGATTTACATCCAAATAAGAGCACTTGTTTCTGTAACGGAGAATTGTTCCTAACCATATGTAACAGAAATGCTTAAATCATGTTTGTTAATGGTATCAATTTCATGCCCATAAACAGCTGCAGATCGTAAGGCTGCAGGTACAGGCAATGCCATCACGTAATCCCAGTCTTCAGCTTCTACATTTTTTCCATTATAAAGCTCTAACATCCATCATTTTATAGCCATGTATTGTAAAAATGAGTCAGTTGTTGCTGTACCACAAGGGATGCATCTGGATTGAATCTTGTTACCCAACATACACGTCAGGCCATTAGGATTTGCTTCTTTAGGAATAATTCTGACTTGCCTTTCATGAACGTTCTGTGTGAAGGTCCATGTTTTTAACCAAAACAAGGACCAAATATGTACATCTTGTGTACCTCACGGACCATCATGTAGCGCCAGCGCTGTTGCTCTCAGAAGAGAATATTCACTTCTGCGTTGTGCTATGCTTATGGCTGAGAAGCTATTTCAGTGGCCTCACTACATAGAGGAAGTTCAAAAAAAGACTGTGAAAAAAGAAGTGTTTATGCTTTCCTTGTCTGCCATATGAATTTGAGCTTTTTGAGGAAGAAAGCATCAGCAGGGAGTATGTGTAGGAGTTACAGAAGCCATGTTGTCATGGATCTAGGGAGGGCAGGAGAAAAAAGAGGTAAGAAAGTAATTCAAAACAGCAAGTCCTTTTTTGTAGGTTGAATCTAAGGATATTATGGAAAATTTGTAGAGAGTAACCCGATTGCATGCTGCACATCTTGGTTATCCTTTGATTATATAAAGAATATTTAAATTATGTGAAAAGAAAATGCATATTAAGAGGACTTTACTAACACTGTTAAGGTAAATTGCTGAAAGTTATAAAATGCCAAAAATAATGCTGACTGTACAGTGTTAATTGATTTACATGTTCCCAGGCATTGTAACAGTATGTGAATGCTTATATGATCACATATTTTATAAATAGGATCTTTGCTCATTCATAACTCAGATGATGCTCACTTAATGAGCAGCAATTTAGTATTTTATATTTTCATAGAATAGAACCATAGAATCATAGAATGCTTTGGGATGGAGGGGATGTTTAAAGCTCATCTAGTCCATCCCCCCTGCAATTGGCAGGGACATCTTCAACTAGATCAGGTTGCTCAGAGCCCCGTCCAGCCTGGCCTTGAATGTTTCCAGGGATGGGGCATCTACCACCTCTCTGGGCAACCTGTTCCAGTGTTTCACCACCCTCATTGTAAAAAATTTCTTCCTTCTCTCTAGTCTGAATCTACCCTCTTTCAGTTTAAAACCATTACCCCTTGTCTTATTGCTACTGGTCCTGCTAAAAAGTATGTTCCCATCTTTCTTCTAAGCCCCCTTTAGGTACTGAAAGGCTGCAATAAGGTCTCCCCACAGCCTTCTCTTCTCCAGGCTGAACAACCCCAGCTCTCTCAGCCTTTCCTCATAGCAGAGGTGTTCCATCCCTCTGATCATTTTTGGGGCCCTCCTCTGGACCCGCTCCAACAACAGCTCCATGTCCTTCCTGTGCTGAGGACTCCGGAGCTGGATGCAGTACTGCAGGTGGGGTCTCACCAGAGCAGAGCAGAGGGGCAGAATCCCCTCCCTCGACCTGCTGGCCATGCTCCTTGTGATGCAGCCCAGGATACAGTTGGCTTTCTGGGCTGTGAGCGCACATTGCTGGCTCATGTCCAGCTTTTCACCCACCAGTACCCCCAAGTCCTTCTCAGCAAGGCTGCACACAATCCCTTCATCCCCCAGCCTGTATTGATACTGGGGATTGCCCTGACCCAGGTGCAGGACCCTGCACTTTTCCTTGTTGAACCTCATGAGATTCACACAGGCCCACGTCTCCAGCCTGTCCAGATCCCTCTGGATGGCATCCCGTCCTTCAGGTGTGTCAACTACACTGCTCAGCTTGGTGTCATCTGCAAACTTGCTGAGGGTGCACTCGATCCCGCTGCCTATGTCATTGATGAAGATATTGAACAGCACTGGCCCCAGAACGGACCCCTGAGGGACACCACTCGTCACTGTAATTTTCATTGATGCTTGTGTGTGTCCTCAGGTCTTATTTACACAGAATTAAAATTGTGCAAATAAGTTAGAAAATGTTATTTCCTTCATATAGTATTCAGTTCTTTGTAGTGTCTAAATGTTTTGCAAACATTATTTATCTTCACAAGCTCTTCTGTTATTTTCTTTATAGGCATAGAACCAGGGATACAGAGATGAAGACAGCAAACAAAGCTCCATTTCCTTTGATTGCAAATATAATTTTAGTGCTATTTGCAAAATAATTTAGGGGTAGACTTAAAGTTAGGAGCAAATACAGAACCTAACTTTGAAGGATATTTTAAATATGTATGCAGATAAACTATGCCAGTAAAAACAAGATAATCGTATCTCACAGGCATTGAAATCTTGGCTTCAGCTTGTGCTACATACCCTAGCTGAGAATGTAGTGATTAAGTCATCACATCTGAGGCCTAATTCTGAAGGGAGTGCAGCTTCTCTTACACAGGGATAAAAAACATTCAGTTATTGGGTTTAGAATATTTCTGTATTGCAGGTAACAGCCTGTAAAGCTAGCAGTGAAATAGGAAAGCGACAGAAGTCAATTTTTATAAATCCTGAATTGTTCACTCTAACCAGTCCTAAGTTGAAGCATTCACATCCTGCTATTTGTAAAATAAAACAAGCCCAAGCAGCAGTGACTTGCTACAGCTAAACTGATAGATAGAAAAAAAGAGATGAGTGAGGATAGACAAAAAGTACTAAAATTCTGATCCATGAAACAAATTTCAGACTTAAGTTTCTCTGCATCTGTTTAGGTAAGACTTATGAAAATCATGCACAATCACATACTTTTTGGTCATCAAAGAGCTAACATTTACCAGTGATCAACCATATGTTAGTGCCTGAGTTCCTGTTTTACATAAGGAGAAAATAGCTATGTGTCAATGGCAATAGTCTGGTTACTGTGGATTTTTTTTCAGAATGATAAATATGTAGTATTTGTGCATGATAAATATGTGCATTTGTGTGTCTCTGTGTGCATGCACATATGTTATTTATCCATGTAGCCCTTAGTCTGTTTACCTCAGGACTAATTATTGGAAGTTTGGAAAAGCTTTGTGCAACCAGGGTTTTTTAGTCAACTACTATATAAGTAGTTCCTTCTTTCCCCTATAGAGGTAGAATTTTCATTCCAGTAAATGACAAATTACACTGGCCTTAGGCCAAGATTAGCAGGCCTGGAAGATCAGCTTAGTGACAAATTTAAGGCCTCTCACCATCGTTCTAGGCTGAACATCACAGAAGAGGAGAGAGTCTCACTGAAGCTAAAGCTTTGCTTGAGCCGCAAAATATTCTGTGATGCTTACATCATGGCACCATTAGGTGAAGAAATACAATTTTAGGTTGTTTGGTTCTTGAGTCAACAGATCTTCAGGGTCTTCAAGAGAAGGTTTCCACAAACACAAATTATGGTCTACCTTCTCCTTTGCTTTGTAGGCCTAGAAGTGATATTTTCACGTTTGAAAAAGATTCAGGCCAAAAGGTAGACAAAGTTTCAGAGTGCAAAGGAGAAAAGTACATTTTATGAATCTATGTGGCCTTTCATAGGAGCTTCATTGCAAACAGTAAATGTGCATAATATGCCAAAGTTATAACTACCCATGTTGCATGAGAAGCAAAGTTTTATGTGGGATTCTCTGATGCTATTTAAAATATACACTTCAATGTCCATTTTGCAAAAAATTTTCATTCATATGATCACCTGTCAGAGGCGCAAGTATCAAATGTAAGATGTAAAATACATTACGACATTGAGTTGGTCAAATTGTCCCTTTGGTCTTTTCGATTGGCCTTGTAGAAGAGAACATGGAAAAGGTATTCATGTAAAAATTAAAAAACACATGTAGAAGCTGGAACGTCTTAATAGTAGTAGTAGTAATAATAATAATACCTTACACCTATTTATCACTTGCCATCTGCAGGTCACCAATATGTTTTGTAAACAGCTCTTGCAATTTCATAATGTGTGAAGTTATCTCCACTCCATTTTATAAGCTGGGAAAGGTCACTGAACAGTTTGGTCTGTTTTTTCCCAAAATGATCTGTTTTACAGGGCGTACAAAAAAGCTAATACCTGAGTTACAAAGGTGCTGGAACTGAAGTCAGTGGGATCTGCAAGTGCTTATTAGCTCTAAAAATGAGGATAGAAATTGTAGTCAACAGGTATCACAGCAGGAATTACATGGCACTTCAGTCACAGTTAACTGGCCTGAGCTCCACAGAGCGAATCAACACCTGGAACTCCCAAGTGACAGTCCTGAGATTCTTACCCATTCCTTTCCAAGAAAATAATGTAATTTATACAGATACAGTTGTTTGTTCATTTTTGCAAAAAAAAAGAGAAAAGTTAATATACCCAAAAATGGGCATTTGCAGAGGGTAGAAGAATAAATGCTTTTGGAGCTGGTCCTTTAAGCACAAACCTTTAGGTTCTGGGTTGTGCTCAATTTAAAGAACTCAAATTCAACATATTTTAATATATACAGTGGAACTTACATGAATGTTAGTCTAATGAACACATAGTATAATATATAAGCAATGGAAAATAGCCTCTTTTAATGCATCGCTTCTTTTTCTAGTGACATTCACAGCCAACGGCTGAATGACTTCACTACTAATAAAGGGTACCTAGAAAACTGAAGTGCCTGAAGTAGATCAAAGGATTGATGTAAATATATCATAAATTGAGAAAAAATAGAGTAGGCATGCCACCTAAGAATGATTGCTTTGTCACTCTTTCAGGAGTTCTGCCAGGGCACAAAATCCCTGGAATACTGCCATGTCTCTTACTGCCCTCAGCTGACGGATGAAGCTGTGAAAGCAATGGCATTTCACTGCCACACACTAACATCTGTCAACATAGCAGGTTGCCCAAAGGTATGTATAAGAAATGGGGCAATAGTTCTGAGGTTGCTATTGCAAAGAGGTATTTAGTATTTCATTCAGAAATTCTACCTGCTGGCCTCTGCGTCTTGTCACAATTCTACAACGTACTCAACTAATTTAGAAATCAGAGCTTAGGTTCAGCTGACTTTCCATGAGTTTTAAGTTCTGGGACTTGGTTCTTGAGAGTGTTTGGTGTTCTTCTAATGGTTGCAGTTACAACATAAAGGTGTCAGAGCTGGATCAGGTAAAAGTTTGTCTCGCCAGGGGTTGATGTCTAGGGAAGGGTGAAGAGAGAAGGGCTTTTAGTGATACTTCCTGCAAATTCTCTCTCAGCTTCTGGTGTTTTGGGTGCTTCCAAAGGGTGATCTCTTTGTTTTAATAATTCTAGGTATTTTCATTCACGGAAAAAGTTGTTGTAGCGTTACTTTCATCACTATCAAGTGGGAATACACTAAGTTTATTACTAGTTTTGGAAAAGTTCATCTTGAGCTAGCCTTTACAATTTCATCATACTCATTGGACCAGTTTCCTCCTCTTTTCGAACTGACGTACCCAATATCTTGTTTCCTTCCACAATAGGTCTGCAGCCATCGCTTGTCCCTGCCTTCCTCCTCTCCAACACCCATCTCCATAACCCTTGACTATCCTTTCTGCCCGCCACCCCCCCCTCCCCCCAGTCCTCATGTCCTTTTATTCACTGCAGTGACTGAACACCTTAGCCTCCTGGCCAACTGGTTTGAGCTGACCCAGCTGAGTAGTTAGCCAGCCCTAAATTATATGTATTCTGATCGGTTCATTAGCCTTCCAAAAGTTCATAAGTTTCTCAGCCTCTAGGCCAAACCCCACAGGCTGTCTGTCAGATCTGGCAGGCCAAGGAAGCTGCTCTGTGTCTTACAATAGCCCCTGGTTTATATCTTACAGATACCTACTGTACAGCATTAATTATTATATACATGAGTCTCAACCTCCTGTATCCTTTGCTTTTAAATAGATATTAAGCTATTTTCCCATAATAACTGATAATAGAAGTTGTGCATGGAGATCTTCCCAAAGTGGTTGAAGTTAGGTAGTTTTGCTAACAGTCAAAAGCTGCCATGCTTTCCATTATACCTTATAGACTAACACAGAAAAAAAAACAACCCCAAAAAAACTATAAAATGGCAGGCTGGAAACTAGGAGAGTTTCTGATTATCAGAGCAACGAATTGTAAAACAGCATCCTGGGAAGGGAGACGGGGGCAAAGTATTAAGGAATGTTAGGATGGCTCTTGATAAGGGAATGAACTGGGTCATATTTTGTAGTTCCTTCAAATGGGAACAAGAAGTAGACTCAGTGACCTAGTAATACCCTTCCAACGCTTTGTTCCTAGATGGTATCTTTTCTTTAAACAGTTATAGATAGTATCTTTTCTTTAAACAGTTATAAACCCAATCTGTTAACTGCTAATACTCTACTATTTTCAGAAAAGAACATCAAGACTCTTTCAAATAAACCTACACATAAGTTTACACGTCTTTTTTTGTCTTGAATCCAGCTTGCAACTCCATAAAATGAGATGGGTACACCTGCGGATGTTAAAACTAATGGGTCTTTCAAATCCTTTGGCAATCCCAAGTGTAAATTGAGGGGATCCAGCTGCTAAGTAAGGAAATATTTTCCACTCAGATACTGTTTAAAAATGGTCAGGAGATTAAAGTAAGAATGAACCTGTTCCAAAGGTCTGACAGTCATGTCCTGCAATATCAGCTATATTTTATTAAAAAAAAAAAATCATAGCAAGAGAACATGGAAAAAATCAATATATGAATACATGTCCATTAAGAATGTTTTGGCATGTGCTATGCAGGTTACTCTAAAATTAGAAGAGCTTATCACTTAATCATATCTACTGGGGCAAATTAATTGTCTTTGAAGAAACTCCACTCAGTGAAAGTGCAGTGAGCTTCCCTGTCACGTTTCTGTATACCTAGGACAGGTACAAGTCATTTTGCAAATGCTGATACTAAAATATTCAGCAGTGCAGTTCTGAGTCTTACCCAAGGAATGAACCTTATTCAAGAGTAATTCTTATTTCACAGGAAAAAAATGAAGTTGCTGTGGGAAACATATCCTACACATGAAAAAATATAGCAAGAACTGAAAATAAATCTCTGGTTAAATGAATGAATCAGCTATTTAAATAGCAAAGTTCTGAAGACACAGTTCAATGGACGATGAATTCTGTAATTCAGTCCTCTAAAGGGAATAGGATTGAGTGTACGATGAATGTAGATTTCTCTTAAGTGCATCTCATAACCGAATACTGAGATCAGTTAGCAACTTTGGTTTATTTCAATAGGCATATTAATCTATTTATTAATATTTTAATCTACTTATTAATCTATTGCAGATCTACTATTGAGCACATAGCTAAATCTGGAATAAGCAAAGCCCAGAATTACCTCTATATTCCAGGAGGACTGTATCATGAGACAGTGTGCTAATTTTCTGTTCCACGACCCAAGGACCCAGCTTCATCTTGCCTGCTTGTCCCCTTTAAGATTCTCATGAGATTGGCTGTTTAATGCAAGTGAAACCCTCATCTCTCTTTCCACCATCCCACTCTGCTGATTTTAATCAAGTCTCTTTTAAAGGTCTTTAGCATGTCCCCCCTTGATTTTTGGTCCTGACTGAACAAGGTAATTGAAGTATGTACAGAATTTATTCCTGACTGTTTCCACTGAGGTCAGTGGAGCAATGAAGTAGCTTGCATGACTGCTTATGTGCCTTAAAGTGTCCGTCTCATGTGTTTCTCAAATGCGACTTCCAGCATTAATCGCAGTGAATGTCAGTTCAGAAAAATGGAATTGTGAGGTGGAACTAAGCAGCTCTACTTCAGGGCTAAAGAAAAACAACTATACATTAAAAAGGTCTTGCTGTGAAACACTCATTTGTAATAGAGAACTGAGATACAAAACTGCTATAGCTGCACTATAAGTGCAGCCTAAGAGTTTACCAAGAACAATGCAATAGCAGGTCAGGCTAAAGGCTTATATGTGCTACGTGCAAAATGATGAGGTTGGGAAAGTTAAACCATTGTGATTAGGTGGAAAAAATCCCACAATACTTTAGACTGTACTGGAATCACAGTTAACTAATACCTAATAGGCTCCTGATATTTAAGTGACGGTTCCTGTAGAGCCTCTTCCAGAGATTCAGAATTTTGCTGTGCCAGAAATTTTACTTCCATGAAGTGTTTTAAAACATAGTTTTCCAACAGATCAGACACTAAAATTGTGCTCTGTGTTTTTTTCTTTCAGTTATTCAATAATCTTCTAACTTCTGTGTGTCTTGTTGCTTCATTTACAGATGACTGATACCTGTATCCAATACTTGGCTGCAGCCTGCCATTATCTCCACTTCTTGGATGTCTCGGGTTGCATTCATCTTACTGACAAAGCACTGAAATATCTTTGGAAAGGTTGTAAGCAACTCCAGATTCTGAAGATGCTGTACTGTAGAAATATTAGCAAGTAAGAGGATATTTCCTAATCTTAATTCAGAGGTGGTTGTGAACCCAAAAACATGTGGCTTTTTTCTTCATTGGCATCATGTTGCCATGCTAGGTATCTCTCTTGAGCCATCTTGCTCCTTTATCTGGGGGGTGTCCACACTGCTGCCTTAGGGTTCCTGTGGCTTGGTGTGGGTATCTACATATTCTAGTGTCAGCCAGAAATGAAGGGAAATAGAGACTCCATCTATCTTTATGGTGGCCAACATCCTGTTACGGAAATTTCTGCAGACACAGGATAACACCTCAAGGGCATGTGGGAACATGAGGGAGAAAAACAGGCTGGGCCTAATGCTCTCAGCCATCGCACTATGTACTTGAGCTCACTCTGAGGGTTTGTGGGAGCCTGTTTCCCCATGACTGCATGTCAGTATACGGCAGAAGCAGATTTAAGCATTGATGTGGGCCTGTGCTCAAAATGCAGCATGGTTACAGCGAATGAGTGAAGGTATCATAAGCATAGTTTCATGAAGTACAAGTGAAACATACTTGTTATGTATCTACAATTGGAAAGAACAGGTCATCTACCACAATGTAATCCAACTTCCCTACTGGTGTAGGTGGACCCAGCCTCTTGATTCCCCATGGCATTTAAAAGCCAGTCAGTTCTGGTCAGGTTTAGAGCTGAATTTTCAGCTCTGTGTCTCCAAGATGCAGATCTGATGTCCGTCACCCTTCCATGGGGGTTAAGAGCATCACAGACCAGGAGCCGTACACCTAGAACTGCACAGTGGCCGGACATGCCAAAGGGACTGAAACTGTTTGGAAGAGAACTAAAGTTTAAGCATGGTTGATATCTCTGAGTGTATAACTTAATCAAACTTTATGACTTCAGTAAGAAATACATACTACTCTATTATGTAGAGAGTATCCATACTAGGAGAGCTCTAGCCCCACTCTAACACGACCACTGTAGATGGTGCACTTCAAGCTAAATCATTCCAGGGTTTAATAGTCACTTCAGAGACCACAAGACCAATGCAGATGCTTAGTAACTTAAAAGCTATTTCCAGTGTGCTTCATGCTTTCCAAACCCTCCTTGGTTTATTTCCCTCTAACTGTCTTGCCACAAGCAATTCTGCTGTCATTACTTTTATTTTCTCTACTTCTCTCTGACTTAGTTTTCTTTATGTCATCTCAGAACTTCCATCTCAAAACCTCTACTTCTCATTGAATACTTGTTAGATACAGAAAGTGTTTTGAAGGATTGGTATGCACGAGTACTAATTGAAAAAATTATTCTAAATGAACTACACTGCTCATTCTCAAAAAAAGATATTTAAAATATGATTAATTTCCTCATAACTTTCTGATTTATGGTTTTTCTTGTATTAGACGCTCAAGGGATTTTCTTTTACCCCCAGATTACTGTTGTTGACTTGCTTTTTCTGTGACTTCATATCTCTGTTTAGAGCACTAAACAGTGTGTCATCCCTTTCGGGCTCTGGTTGCTTATACATCTGCCCATAGAAGTGAGATGTAGTAGGAACAGAAATTTGGGTTGAGTTCCAATTTATGTTGGGTTAGCCATCATAAGAGCTGACCTGACTTCTCAGAAAACCGGTTGCATTATTGCAGCCTTTGCAGGATGGCCCAGGATAATGCCTCTGCCTCAGAGTGCCATGTGCTATGGGCTCTCCAAACGTCTTGATTAAACTCTTCTGACTCAGCCAAGGAATTTCCCAACCAGTTTTTTACTGTAAAGAAAGCCCTGGAGAGTTATAGATCTTTACAAAATGAAAAGCAACCATGAGACACACATCTCCACCCAGTGTTATCTTTGCCCTTTTTGTGATTTTTAGAACTAGGCAAACTTCGCCAATTTTACTTTCTTGAGCCTGATTTTCTGGTATGCGATGGTGGATAGTTCTTTCCTCTGCCAGCCTCAGTCTCTAACCCTTTGCACCATATGTTCAATGACAGGAAACTCTTACCCCATGCCAATTGAGTCTGGGACAAAAACTATCAGGTGGATCGATCATGTAGAACAATTCTGCACGGAAGATGTTTTGCTTGTTGCTTCCAACAGGTCTGAGGAGCCTCCCTAGGCCTAGGCAGGCTGCAGAATAGGCTGACCACGTCAAGATCAGAGGGGCTTTTCAATGCAGACTCTAAAATTGCCATTAGACAGAATGATATTCAGAAAATAAAGGAGTTCACAGCTAGATTCAGCTATATTCCACATCCTGTATGTGTCACGCTTTCGAAAAATCTTTTTTATTGTAGTTCAAGGCCAATATTGTGACGATGATAAAAACACGTTTGTTTTCTGCCAATACCTACATCAAAAGCACAGTAAAACATGGCAGTGATGCTACACCGTTAGTCATCTTGCAGCAGATTTGCAGTAATGACATCAAAAGCAATGGCAGTACTGTCACTTGTATGTCACAATATCTTTTTATAGAACTACGTATTTCATTCACAACCTGTATGTTTTTAGTAATGAATAATAAGCAGCAGACTGTCAGAAAACTGAACAACAGGGCCTCATTCTCTGTTTTCAGACTAACTCTTACAACTCACAACTCTTACAACCTTATTTGAGTTCTTAGATTTTTCATACAATGTAGAGGAAAAGGCTGGTTTTGGGTATAATTTATGTTCTGCAGGTATCAAACATACATTTCAGAGCCATTTCATTCCCTGTTGAAGGAGATGGAAGAGGACATCTATGTAAAAATCAGATTAATCTGGAGTACTAAACATGCTAGTGGCTTAGGTTCTAAATAAGCAAAAGAAGAAATACGTTTTTAGTTTAAAGTTGCCCTACAAAATCATGTATACTTCATTTCGCCAAAGGCATTCGCCATTATTTATTATTAAACACTAACCAGTCCTAGCAGACATCTCTTAATAGACTGAGCCTTGCAAATATTGAGGCATATCTCTTGTATTGTGTCACATTCTCTTTCAAAGTTTTATTTTTACTGTTTCATTATATTAAAATAGAAAACATATGGAGACACACAGTTCTTCAAGTTTCAGTCCAATGCAGCTTCATAGGAAACACTTACGAGCATATAAATTGTCCATTCTTTCCAGTATCAGGTAGCATTCGAGATTATATTTGCCAACATACTAGCCTGGTTCCAGGTTTATTAAATGTTAGAAGGAAAAAAAGGTCTATGGCCTGATATCTTGCTGCATATTTCTGTATCCAGAGGCTAATGACCTTTCAATTAATCCTGTTTCTAAATGCCATAAAGAATCATGGATAACCTGCCTGTGGGAGTAAATGATTCTGGTACAACTGATTTCTTCTACTAGAGGAAAAGCAAGCTAACTAATCTGTAGGAAAAGGCTGTATTGGTTGTGATTCCCTTGGGACTAATCCTAAGAAATAACACACTGGCATCTTTAGAGAAACACTTCCCTGCAAAACATTCCCCTTAAACTTCAAAACACAAATACCGTTTAAAGTCAGCTGCGGTGCTGAGCAAGGTGTGGTGCTGTGTTGACATTCTGGGTGCAAAACGAGACCGGCAATCTGCCGTTGCCTTGAGAAGGCAGCCAGCCTCGTGCTCTCACAAACCGCATCTCGTCTGTAACACTTCGGGTCCACCAAAAGCTGTTCTTTGAGAGCAAAATTAAATGCTTCCTTCTTTCTGGTCTGCACTAATATGAAACCAGTTACATTTCTTTTCAACTCATGACTACTCTTGTTAACGAGTGACTCATGAACAAATACTGTTACAATTTTTGCCTTTGAAGCGGAAATTACATTGGGTCTTAATAGCTACAATGCATTTGACATTTGGAGAACATTCTGATTTGGGGGTTTTTTTGTTGTTGTTGTGTTAATTGTGGTGGTGCATTAGAAAGGAGACTGCAAGAACCCTGTTTTCTTAAAGAGCAGAATTTCTTAGATATTATCCAA
Organism: Nipponia nippon; assembly: GCF_047370975.1. NCBI lineage: Eukaryota > Metazoa > Chordata > Aves > Pelecaniformes > Threskiornithidae > Nipponia > Nipponia nippon. Next base: position 14,240,853 of record NW_028262347.1, on the reverse strand, counting down.
ATATTCAGGTCTCAAGGCAGGAAGGGTTTGGGAGTCCAAGACACATGTAATCGGAAATGAAGACAGCCTACACATGATTTGGTAAAGGACTAAGAATAATTACTCTTAAGTTTTCTTTTGAAGAAGCAACAAAAACAATATAGTACTGTCTTCTCACTCACTGTGAATCGCTCTTCGGAAGTGACGTGGAGGCTCCTGGAGCCCCATGTTTCAGCCATCGTGTGCACTTGAACTGGACGCCATGAAATGATACAACCACTGCAGCTGACCGAGACCTCAGAATACTTCAGATTTTATGTAGTCTTATCACTTTTTGTAACCTGGAGCATGCTTGCAGGAGGCTTTCTGCTTTTCCCATTAGCTGCCTGCCTCCACTTGCTTCTCCGGCTTAATTTCTCCCGCGCTGGCACTCTAAACAGTACTCCCATGTTTAAGTTTTTATTTTCCATTACTTTTTAGTCTTGATTGGGTTTTGTAACCTCATCTCAAAAAGTCTTTTTCAAAACCTCTGCTTTTCATTATGACGGACCCAGTCAAATATTTCTGAATTTTGGAATGGCTCAGGATTCAGACCGTGCTGCAGAACTGTATTTCCTCGCTACCCCCCTTAGTAAAAGGGACTGAAACGTTGGGTAAGGATTCGGTGATATATTCCAGTGCTGCTCAGGCCGGGTGTTTGGGCCAGTACTTTTGTCTGACTTACACCAAGAGGTATTTGCTTTGCCAAAGATAATTGTAATTATTTGCTGAAATGCTTTTATTCATCAATGTGCTCATTTAGGACACTATATAAATAAATAAGCAGGCTCTATCATAGCACAGTATATCTTAAATAAACGATCTATTTTGCCATGTGTTGATGATTAATGAATGGCTGTTTCTGGCAAACTAATCAACTGTAGCTCCAGGCATGGGACAGCATAAATTCCCAAAAAACCAGTAACAGCTCCCCTTATACATGCTTCAGACAGCTGCCATACATTGCAGTTTCCATGAAAAACAGGAATTTGGACTTGGATGAGTTGATCTTTATTTTATAGCTTAGAGCTTATAGCTCATATAAATTGTGCACACATTCCTCAGTGGCACAGGCCTCCCTAATATAAAAACAGATACAGCCTTGTGTTCATGTGCTTCATACAGTGTGTCAGTGTTAGATTTCAAAAAAAGTGTCACGCAGTGGTTGAGAAGGCGCCCTCCTTGCTTCACCAAGTTTGCCCCTTTTCCACCCCTCCCCGCCTCCCCTCTTGGGCTGCGGTGGGGCGAGCGTTACAGCTGGGCACGTCTGCCTCTTGTGTAACCATCTGCAGCGTTTTCGCTTTGGGAAAAAGAAAATACTGTAGTAGCAGATAACAGGCCACTTTCGTTTGGGTTTTTTTCTAGTATTGTCTAGTTGCCATCTCTCATATCCTTCCAGAGCTCAGGAAGTTGGCCAGCAGGGAGAAAGGCTGCGGTGCTGCGGCTGTGCCGCACCAGGTCAGGCTGACTCTCCTGAAGGAGCTGGCCCTTCCCGCGAGCCGCTGGGCCCGGGGCAGCTTTCCGGAGCGCCAGAGCCAGGGCCGGGGGTGGCTGGGGCGGCCGGGGGCGGCGGTGCTCGGCGCAGCCCGGAGCGGGCTGACAGCCAACTCGCACAAGCGATGGAAAGAAAGAGACATTTGAAAGACTGGAAGTGGCGGGTTACGTGTCTTCAGCTCGGGAAGGCAATGAAAGTTGCTGGACTGATACTGCCTGGGAAGGAGGGACAACTTCTTTTTAGGGCGTCGCACTCAGCAGGCCCGATTTCCTCCTAGTTCTGAGGCATTTTGCTCTAGTTCATTGTTTCCGTGTTCCAACAAAGGGGCAGCGGCCACAAAATGCCGAGGTTGATCAGAGGGGTCATCCTGGTTCAGTGATCGCAGAAGCTGCAAAGCGCAGCCTCAGGGCGAGCTCGGGGCCGGCGCCAGTGGCCGTCAGGCCCCATAACGCTGCTCGTTCCGTATTCGGTTCCGTTTCAGAAACAATACGCTTTAAGAAGAGGTGGGTGACAGAAGATAACTACAAGAGGAGAGGTTAGCCAAAGAGAAAGCAGAAGGTGTACCAGGAAAGGGTGGAAATACCTGGAGGTGCCACAGAGACTGTTCAAAGAAAAAAATAGAGATAGGGACCTGCACAGTTACTACGGCCTTCCGATATAGCTATGAAAAACCACGCTGGAGACTCTGTGGTATCTTTTGATGTAACTGGTTTATTTATCTAGCTTGGCGTTATGCTTTCTTCAAAACACAATGCTATTATTCCAATGGCATCGCCTACTCCGTCCCAGAGATCTGGGTTTAGGCACTGACAGGCGGCAGCAAGCACAGGTGAGGGGCGGAGACCGCGGAGGGGCTGGAGCACGCGATGCGCGAAGGGAGGCCGAAAGCATCACTTCGCTCCGCCGCCGGAAGAGAGGGCTGGGGCTGGGGAGAGCCCACTGCTGTCTGCAGCTCCGGCCGGAGGACATGGAAGAGAAGACACGGCCGGGCTTTCCTCCGAGGTGCACTGGCGGGACAAGTGGCATATGTCAAGTTCTGATTACATACAAGGAAACTATTTTTTCATCAGGAGGCTGGCCAAACACTTGAACGGGAGCCCAGAGAGGCTGAGCAATCTTCATCCCTAGAGATATTCAGAACGCAGCTGGCGAAGCCGTGACCCACCTGGTCCAGTTGGACACATTTAGAGCAAGACCAGGATTAAACGCTCTCCAGAGGCCCCTTCCAACCTAATTTATTCTGTGACTCTCTGGCCTAACCAATTATTTGCTTTTTTTAATTTCCACAACACCTCTTAAAATAGTGATAGCTTCAGTTAGAACAAGGAACTTTTGCTCATTAAACAGCTTTTAGTGTTCTTTGTAGAAACAGCCTCTGCAAATTTTTTTTTTTTTACTTTTGTCATTTTTTTTTCTTTTAACTCTTGTTGCAGACAAGCTGTCTTGAAATATACAGCCAAACTGGAGACACAAGAACACAGTGATGCTGACCCTCCTTCCTGGCTTGGATACAACCGGGACGGTAACATACTCACCTTCACATCAGCGCCTGAATAAACAAATTACTCAAAATGAAAGATGAAGAAATTGCACAACATCTTCTACAGTTCAAGGGTTTTTCACTAGAGCATGAAAAGAACACTATATTATTTGTCTTAAAACTAATCATACTTTAATAAAAGGCTGTTTGTTGAATTAGTAAGGAAGCATTGCAAATCCTTCTCGCAGGAGTATGTACGCCTTCAAGCAAGACAGCCGCAGTGAAACAACACTGCTAACTTTCAGATGTTGATTCAAGCTGTCTTCATCTTTCAATAACGAGAAGTTCTGTAGTCCCATGCAGAGTAAGCAATAAATAAATCTGCGTGTGCTTGGGGTTCCTCTTTGCCATGAAGGTCCCCTCCGGGACATAAACACTCTGACTTCCCACGTGGCAGGGCTGGTACTCATCAAGTGCAGCGCTCTTGAGCACTAAGAACAGCGAATGGGTAGTGACTGCCGATTCCTTAACCTGCAACTATACTTGCACACTGAAGCACGGTTCTCTACTTCTCAGCAGTCGCTTGTGCGCCCAGAGCCCTACCTCTCATGAAGGCCCCTCGGGCCGGGTTCAGCTCTCTAGGCGAGCCGATGTTTGCACGTGCAGATCGGAACTGCAGGCTAGCTGGCAGCTGACAGTCAGGAGAATCAGATGAAAAGGAGCACAGATGAGAAAAGTGGTAAAGGATACATTTTCTCCGGTTACCAGAACATGTCTTCTCATCAAATGGACAAAAAAACACGAGCACATATTTTGCCATTCAGATCCTAATTACTGATAACCCCCTAATCTTTCCTTGTCTAGAGAAAAACACAAAGTTTCACCTCATTATTGCAGAACAAGACATTACTCAAATGCCTTTGGGGAAACTCCCAAAGGTTCGTCTTTCTCCAGCTCATTCTTGACCTTTACGTTAAAGTTCTGGCTGCCCTCAACATTTATTAGCTTGGAAGGAATATAATCAGAGCAGCTTTAGTGGTAGCACAATTTTTCTGATGGCTTATTTAAACTTCTTTAAGCAAATAATTACCAATCCGAATGTTTAATTCCAGCTGTGTTTAGCATATGAATGCCTTAGCTTGCTTACTTTTGAACATGGAAGAAACGACGTGTTTTCTTACTGTGCTCTCCCTTAAATTGCTGATGCAGCAGTTCCAAGAGGCACGACCTTAGTCACAGAGGCTGACAGGCTTTGTAATCCGGGTGAATAACGGAGCCATTAAATTGACTCAATTTTGTGAAATATCTACTCCACTGTTTTTATTTTCAATGCAGCGTGAATTTAGAGGTGCTTCTTTCGCTTTGTCTGCAGCAGTGCACAGAAATCATTAGTTTCAAAAATTTTTCAGGAAATCTAAAACCATTACACATTTATTAATTTTGTGTCTTTTAAAAGTAGTATAATAAAAAGTACTAATAACTAGTAATATCATATTGCTTTTAGCAATAATATTTGTAATGTTTTATATATTAGTGTTTATATTAAAAATATATGTAATTGCCATACACATCAGTGCCCACCTCATCCAAACAAACAGTACACGCAACAGCAAACAGAATGTGGAGTTTTTAACCACCCTGAACTATAGTAAAAATGCTGCCCGTGACTACCGAAGTCCATCAGCCAGGGGCAATTACACCTCCTGCGGACTCCTGTGGGAAAAGGAGAAGTTCCTTTCATAACGTGCCATTCTGATCCAGAGTACATACACACATATAGACAAGTGAAAACCTGAGCTGACACTCTGAACTCTTCTTTGCTACTCTCCATCCACTCAGCTGGCAGGAATTCTTACATTTCAGTTTTAAAACACAAATTTCTGTCCTTCTTTTATAAGGGGAGATGTATATGTGGAAAGGCTTTTAAAAGCTCCATTTACTTTACTGTGCGTTTGTATTACGGTAACACAAAATCCCCCACAAAAATCACGTATGCCCTGGTGCGGGGCTTACACATTCCCCTCACCTCCCTCTGCCTTTCTGCCTCAAAGGGCCGACGGTCCCCTCATGCAAGGCTGACAGCAAGTCACTGGAAATGTAGCAAATAAACAGATTACAGTCCTTATTTATTAGGCCAATACTTCCATTCTTTGGTAGCTTTTACTTTAGGGGAATACTCATGTGGACTTGTTCGAAGTCCAGTTGGTGGAGCGTTCCTCGAAATCAGCCAGACCCGTTGCGCTTTTCAGTATTTATTTTAAAAGCTTTTCTTTGCAGATGAACAGCGGTCAACATAGCTAGCGTTCTTATTTCTATCCACACGTAAAGTGGTTCAGGATGACACGGGGCAGGTTCTGTCATTTCACGTAAGTAGTTCTACACATACGGTACCCACTGACAAGGCAGGAGCTCCTTAGGGGTCGAACACCAAACGAGAAGACCAAATAAGAAGTAGAGTTTTGAAAGTGGTTTTATCCTATCCACAATACAAATAATTTGGTTGAAGAAAATTCTCTGCATTTTGCATAAACCAGTGGAATTTCCACAGTACTGAGACATTTAATTCAAAAATACAAAATAGCTTGCAGAGCGTGTCATCTTGGAAGTAAATTTGCATATTTTCAAATACCAGATGTGGACAATTATTTTTATTTTTAAATGACGACTCCAAACTTCTGTTTGAAAGTTACCAGCTTCTAAACTGACATGGTAAGTGGGTCAAGTTACACAAACTCTGAACATGTAAGATCTTGTCGTTCCTGGAAGGCACTAAACCAGACCTGTTAAGCACCAGCCACGGGCAAATCTTGGGTTAAAATGCCCTCATTTTTAATATTGTTTCCGTCTTATATTAAGAATATGCATCAATAAAGTTTCATAACTTTACAGAAATGTTCCTTTACAATTTCTTGATTCAATCTCTTTGGCCTCTTTCACCTTTAAGAACTCTTCAGCTTGACAGACTGGATCCAGCTTTGGCTTTTAAGACACACTTTGCCGCTTTGTGTGTCAGCCTTAATCCATTTGTCCGTTTCGTTCCTTTGATTCATGTGACCTGGGAAAGAGAGTTCTGTTTAGTTTAATGTGACACCCAGTAAACATATCCTCCTCACATCGCCTTTTTTTCAGGCTCCCTGGAAATACTTATAAGACTTTCATTTGGTAGAATTTTTATATTTTTAACAGGGGCTTCTGACATTTCATTCTTGATACAGTTTTTTGTGCATTAATCTCACTTCCCATAATATGTTATTACAATAAAGTTGTGGTTTTTATTATGTAGTACCGTAGTTTTTATTACGGGCTAGGAAATACGTCTACATTAGACATTAATCTGGCTAAGTAATTTGAAAAGTTTTCACCTTTATTGTAAACATGGAAAAGAGACATGGGTAAGACCTGATTTTCCAGATGACCAGACATGTTGCTACTATTACTGCTTTCTTATAATAATGGATTAAGAAACCCACCACCCCGAGATGTCTGTCTTACATGTTTCACAGAAACTTGGTATGCATGGTCATGCTCGGAAAAGCTCACTGTATAACAAAGGAGAAAGTTCAACTTACCCTCATTTTACAATTAAGAAACTGAGGCCAAGAGAAAATAAGTGACCTTCCAAATTTGTACAGATTTGTGACCAAATTGGGAATTAAACTGGGATCTTTTAGGTCTCAAATCAGTGCCTTTATCACAAGATCAACCTTCACTTTGGTTTATCTTCACAAAATATCTTTTATTATTACTTTAGTGTTTGTGTGACCGAGTGAGTTCTAAGTTTAGAACTAATTTGAGCCTGGAATAGCATGAGGGATGGCAGGGAAGCAGATTCTGAAGCAACTTTGCAAACATGCTCTGCTCTGACCTGTAACACAGCTGAAGTTAAATTTTGGCCACGTCAAGAACAGTGGCGAAACTCCAACTGACATCACTGCATCGGTTTCCACAACTCAAGCCTCCGTGCCAGAGCTTTTCAATAGTGTTTCAGCGCTTCGGTCCTTGTAATCTGGGGTTGTGGGCCAAACCCACATGAATTCACTACCAGGCTGAGGTACTGTTTAGAAGTACGGGATTTTCAGAGGAGTCCGACACTCGATGGAGTTCTCCCACTGAACGCAAAGGTCTTTGAGTGTCCTTTGTTACCAGACTACAACACGCCGTCAGGGATCGCCGTGTGGATGTCCTAGTACAATTTCTGCGCTCCTGATTGCTCCCGGCAGCAGCAGTCTCAATCACGCTCAGTCTCAATACCGTTCCTACTGCAAGGCAGAATCCACAGTTCTGCTCCCCATCTAATTATGGACTTAAATCTATGATGATCATCACCAAGTTGGACAAATGTGTTGTACATCAAATCTGTTAAAATCTGAAACTTCCGTTCCTCAGAAAGCTTTCCTGAATCATCGATTTGCAATAGTATTGTATCAGAGAATACAGAACAAAAATGGAAACAAAATCTAACTTTAAGTAGAGGTAGCCCTTAAAACCCTAGATCGATCTGAATTTTAACTAGGAAATAGCCTCCAGGTGTCAAAAAAATGAACCTACAAAGAAGCATAGACGAAAATTTCAGTTGATCCCTTTCAGAGTTGTAGAGCACTGAAAATACAGCTTTTTTTTCTTAAGGTGAGAGGACACAACAAATGTAGGGCAGAGAGAGATTTCCAGGAAGGGCGCATTGGAGCGCTTGCTCCCAGTTCCTCTCTCTCATGTTTTTATCGCCGTGGCTTGTACTTCCGTACAAGGAACAAACACTGAAGCACAGGATCGACCCCGTACACGAACAGATCCATGCACTGCTTACACCCTGCTACACTTCTGCTAAAGAAGAGTTTTGAAGAAACACACAAACAAATTAGCAGGAGCTGCTGTAAAGCTCAGTTGTTGTCTGAGCTCTGTTTTTCATTTTGCGTTTGCTATGTGAACTTAGAAAAATGTTTTGTTCCTTATGCTTCTTCTGGAGATTTGCCTGTGAAGGGAATGCAGAAAATATCAAACTGCCTGCAAGAAAGTGAGTGTCAAGTTCCACTCCCTAGGGATGAAGATCTTCAAACTATTTTAAGGTTATTAAGCCTATCGCCAGTAGCAGGTTCAAACCAAGCTTAAGATATTTAAACAGCTTTGTGTATGAGGCGCTGATCAAGCAACAAGTTTTAGTTGGAGACCTTTTGATGACAGTTTGGTCTTAACTGTACCCACTGCCTGTACTCTGAATACTGTGGGAACATAAGTGGATTTTGAGGATGACTTTGCTAGTGTAATTAAATCACGAAGGCCAACAGCCTGCTGGATTGAGAATAAGGAAAAGGCGGGGGGGGGGGAATTCATTTTCATTTCAAAACCCACCAGTCGAGACGACAGCGTAAGCTCCCAAGAAGACAGATGCACCAGTACGCTGCGTGGCACCTTCTTCAGTTTAATGCCCAGGAAAAGTTCTTTTTTTTCCCCCCCATGTGTGTCCAAAGGCAGGGAACACCTTTGCTAAACATCATGCAGTGAAGTACTGACTGTTTAACTTCTCCAGTGTCCAGGAAGGCAAGTGAATAGAGAGCTCAATTCTATCGTAAAAAACATGAAGATAAGCATATTTTAAATGTTTTTCACCGGTATTGTTAGGACTGTGGTATATCTCACAAAGGCTGTGAACAGCTTGAGTTAAATGCAAGCTGAAACCAATAAAAATCTGTAGGATAGCATCTCATCTAATGTGTTTCATAAAAGTTGGATGAACTTTCTATTTGACTTGAAGGAATGTAATCTTTTCCAGATACAACCTGCATCTTTGTTTGTTTGGTTTTTTTTTTTTTTAAGATACTGCTTAAGGATCAAGGCTTCACAGAGGGACAGTGTTTAGAGGGACACTGTAAAACTGTAAACCAAAGCTCTTCCCACTCAATTCTAGTGGCAAAGAGTCAATAAAAATTGCTTCTAGGAAAGAAGGAAAGTTTTGAAGAAATGCCTTGAGAACAGAGAAAACAGGGAGGGACGCGGCAGCGGATAGTGTTACTCCTGGGATTAGAGCCGTAACTGAATGCAACAGGCCCAAGGCAGCTGCACGGTGGGAGAAGCAGTGCTACGCTCGGACAGCTGTTAAGTTTCAGAAGAAACTTAAGTTTCAGCAGACTGCCATAATACAAGCTCTTCCAGTTATTTCCCTTTTAAAGGCAAGTTGCTTGCCGCACATTATTCACTGCCCTTTCACCTGCGTTCGTATTTAACCCTGGAATGCCATGCAGCTAAAACCACAGAAATTACCTTAAAGTAAATAACGCAGAATTTCTGATAACAAAGGCAGTTAAACGCATCTGTAAAGCCTTGTAGGCAGTGTACGAGACCCATGCAGTCAGCTCTCCTTTCACGCTGTCTTTGAAGCAGTCCTACAGGGTAAGTCCACAGCACCTCATAGGCTGCTCTCCCAGTACCACTGGATCCGTTCTGTGAGCAGTGAGAAATAAGTTATTCCCGAAGGACATCGAGGTAGGAAACATCTAAGTCCCCTATGTTCCAGAGGGGAGTCCAGATCCAACCTCACGCAGACATAAAAGCCTTATTATTTCAGTGCACGCCTGAGAGAATGATTGTTGTAAGGAGAAAGGAGAACCAAACAGTGAAAAGGCCTGAAGTTATTAAGAGAAACCCAGAAAGTCGGAGATAGGACAGTGGTATCAATGCCCATCTTTTCAAGGGAATCTGGTAATTAGGCAGGCTGTCTCTCTGCAGAGGCACCTGAGGAAGAAGGCCATCAAAGGAGTTTCTAGTGATCAAAAGAATAACTGGATGCTGGATCAACCCAAAAGGTAGAGGCAACATCTATCTGGAAACTTTCACAGGAAAAAGGGGGATAGAGAAGACAACAGGAGATTCCTCTCCATCCTCAGGACAGACATCTGAGGGAGGGTATAAGTTAACATGAAAGACAGCACCCTATTACTGGTGTGCATGGCCACCAGAAGGCAGGGCTCTGAGCAGAACACTGTTCAGATGTGGCTCGGCACAGCTCTAGCGCTGTAGATGGGGTGGGGTTAGTACCAAAGGCTAAAAATCCTGTTAACTGCTGCAACTGTTGTCATGCTGGATGAAACAGGGAGCAAGAATGTCTCGACCTGGGAGAAGACAATCATTCCCAAAGAGTATGTTCTCTGTAAGAGGATGGAAATAAATATAGGAAGAAGGTGGTTTGCCGACCTGAAAAATTAAGAATAGGGAGACACAATAACCTACAAAGACAAACATCCACGGCCTCTGAGAAGCACCTGTGACACTGTGGGACTTCTACCAAGCAGACTCACGCAAGTGCTGAAAACCAGATGGAGTAAGTGACTGCCAAAGTTAAAAGCTCACTCGGCACCAAGCAGATGGATGGCATCGGTCAATGGTTGCCACTGGATATGAACTTGGCACTAGAACTGGGGCCAGGGATGGAGAAAGATCTGGAATCAGATGAGTCCCTGGTACCACTCAGAAATGGAAGATTTACATGGTTTTTTAAAAAAAACAAACAAACAAACAAAAAAAAGGCGGGGGGGAAACATTATATTCCAGACAATTAGATTTGGAAATTGATACCATCAGCTACAAGGATCCAAAGAAAGTCTCTGAATGATTGCAAGACTTTTTCCAGCAAGCTTACGGTTACCAACACACAAGCTGGCAATGGAAGCGGGCGGAAGCGTGCCCACTGGCTGCATTCGTTTAGTCCCCAAATTTATCCATCCACGTGCCTCATCGCCTTCCTTTGCAGTGGGTGGGAGCAGACGGTCACACCAACTTAGGACAAGAGAAAACAGGGCTGAAAGCAACCTCCTGAGGATGCGCTGTATTTAACCTGACATGCTTGCCTAGCCTGTTCTTCACAACCTGCAGCACTGACACTCCTATGGCCTCACCAGACAAGTGCTTACTACCAGAAAGTTCATCTTACTATTTAGCTAAGTTTTCTTTACCACAAGATCAAGTCATAATTTCTAGTCCTATCCCCAGTGGACAGAGAACAATTTATTTCTTTCATCTCTACAGCAATTTCTTATGTACTGGAAAAGTGCATCTTCTCTCAGTCTTCTCTTCTTTAGACAAAACCAACACTTTTTCAGTCTTCCCTCAAATAGTTTTTTTAGGCCTCTGATCATGTGTTCTCCTTCAGCGCCTCTACAGTTGTCCACATCCTTTTTGAAGCCCAGTACTCAAAACTGGACACCTCCCAGCAAAGTATTACTAATGCCATGTGAAGCCAAGGGATTATTTGGAGTTTTACAGAACAGTCATGTTAATACACTGTTTATTTTTTGCAACTGTGTAACATTATTGTTTCCTGTTTACTGATGTTTTTATTGAAATATTCCTCCTCTTGGGACCACACAGTAATTATTCCTACCTTTGTACTTTGAATTTAAAAGGACTTATTAGAAAAATGGCCTAAAAAGCATAAAAATAAAAGATTATTTGAATTTTAACCCTGGCCTTCAATATGTTTGTAACCCCTTTGGCATGACAGTCTCCTAAGCTCCTTTTCTGCTTGAATATTTGACACTTTTTAGCCTGCTACCCTTCCTCTTACCACATATAGTTCCAGATACAGTTAGTGATCTCTACAGACTTCTTAAATCAGCTGATTTAAGAATACAGGCAGACCTGGAGACACAGGGAAGGCACCGACATCAAGCAGCGAGGCCTAAGCAGAATCCTCTCTTCCTACCCTCTTGGCCAGGGAAAGGAAAAGAATGCCGTGACATGATCGCCATCAGAAATTACTGGAGTTACTCAAGCACTCTCAAACTAAACAGCTGAACAAACGCTTTCACAGATGGAAGCTGGGGCAGCGCTCAGCACAAATCTGTTTTTATAACAGCTTTCATTATACCATACATACTACTCCTAAGAGTGCGTACTGATGTCAATGGAAACAGGTATCTTATCCCTGCAAATTACTCTGAAGTGTGAACTCCCTGGCACTGCTCTCTATAGTTCTTTCCCTTTCTCAGCAAATGTCCCAGTTCTGCAGGAAAGTCCCTTCCTTTTCTAAAAGACCAAAACAACTTTTCACACTCTCACCACTCTGCCTCTAGAGCACTCGCTCCAGGCTTTCATCTTGCTTTGACTAAATCCCGCTCTATTCCTTGACTATCTTGCAAAACCCTGGCCGTGACTGCTTGTGGGACTGCAGCGTACTGACTTCCCCACTCAGCGTGGTACCAGGAGCCGTGAAGCATGGTGATGACGTGCATCAGAGCTGCTGCACCAGCCGCAGGGAAGGCTTTCCGACAGCAGGTCACAGACTAGGTGCGTGTTTACCCAAGTCACAGAACTCCACCCTGTCTTTCCCCTGGAGAGCCTCCTCTGTAACATCTCTCACAATATTCCCAGAGGCAAGTAAAGCTTTCCGAAAGCAGCCGGTTCCTCCGTTATCCACATGAGGACTGGCCAGTTTCTGAAAAATCATCTATTTTTAAACTAACCTTTGAGCTCAGAAGCATAAAAATCTAAACTACCATGCTCTTGTGATACAGAGTTTTCTTCCACTTGGCAAAACCCTTCTTTTCCCTCCATTTTATATTTCTTTAGTTGCAGCAGCAGGACAGCTAAAGGAAGCTAGAAGGAAGGAAGCTAGAAGGAAGGAGCCTGTACATAAAATTTCAACAGTGGATAAAGATTTAATGATACAGAAACAGTATTAAATGATTTTTAATTATTTCAGAATCTACTTGCACAAGAAAATTCTCAAGTATCAGCTTTAAGAAGAGATTGTTGAGAAGGAGGGGACAAGTGCTTGACCTGCAGAAAGTATACACTGTCCCCATGGGACACGGTAAGGAGAAGGAAAAGCAGGCAGCATCTCCCTTGCCGTGCCAAAGGAATGGTACTGACTTGGCAAAGAAAGGGGAGGCACCGTTTCCAAAAGGGTAAGAAAAGGAGCAAAGCACAGGTTAAAACCAATTACTTCATCTCCCTTCAGGTTTGTCGCTTCTTACCTACCAGTGAAGAAAAGGAAGGAGAGAGCTGCTATAAATCATTGGTTACATTATGTGAGAAAACACTCAGCAAAGCTAAATGCTGGGTATAAAGACAGATGCAGATACATTGCTTCCAGCCAGTGCTAGTTTAGCTGAATTGTATCCTGCAGAAAATCCATTCCAGGGTGTATTTTTCATTCACCTGTATTATGATCAATTTAGATTTATGTTTAATAAATTTTTTGTGCAATGCTGTAGCCTCTTTAAACAACTGATAATCAGTGGCCTAATGCTGTTGCCTCTGCACAATTCTTGCTGATTTCCATAACTCTGGGATACGTCTATTTGAGGGTTAACTAATTAGGGCTGCTTTTGGCCTCAACTGCCAAGATCACTTCCATACAGAATAGTGGGTTGAAAAATTGCATCTGCTTCAGTGATGACTGTCCTACATAAACACTGACTGGGTTGTGAAACCAGAGAAGCCATTCAGCTGTGTGTATTTGAAACACCACTCTTATCTTTAATGTTGCCAGAATAACAAGACGATTCACTGGCCAGTGGTCCTCCTTCGCTGGGAGATGGGTTGTTTTATTGCTGAGGCAATGCATTCCAGCCTTGCTGGAATCTGGGGTCCTTCCACAGGTTTCTAGCTTCAGAAGTTCTAACCACAGTTTTTAAAAAATTTGTATTTAATAACCACTAGTAAATTTAAATTCTAGTTCCTGTCTTCAAGACAGGAAGGGATACACCTATACATTTCAAGACTACTATTTTATATAAGCAGGCTACACATTAAAACTATGTACATACACTTCTAACATTTCCTGACTTTGAGATTATCATCTTACATGGGGGAGGAAAAGAAGTTTTGTGCATATTTTCTTAGGTTTAAAACCAAAGAAAAACTCAAAGTCTCACCCAATCTGCTATCATAGCAGGTCACGCTGACATAACACGTTCAAAAACAAAGCTGGAGCCTTCAGACACATTACGTTAATGTTCCCTCTTGAGCAAACTGAGTAATTGGTAACAGCAACAGCCCTAACTTCTAGATAGGCACGTCTGGAGAGCAAGGGAGAAATACACACCCTGACAATGAATTGTACAACTGTTTTCTAAAGCAGGAAACAGCAAGACTTGGGATTCCCAAGTTCGATTTTAAATGCATTAGAAGAATGTTTCCAGTAATCACAGGCACCTTTCCAGGCATGCTCTATTCCTCCATGCTCCAGCTTCTTCTGCTCTTCTCCTAGCTGTCTCCCACCCATCATTTCTCAGCCTACCCTGCGCTGCTTAACATTTATACTGCACATTTATAGATCTGCCATATGCCCCTTTTACTTCCCCCTCCCACCCAACAGAGATACACAGAGAAAACTTTTCATTATATTTTTAACAGGCATTCCCTGGCCATTTATTATATGTGACTGTCTAAGCCAACAAAGCAATGGGTCAAATTCCGCCCTGGATTACCTCCCACAAATTCACAGGAATGATGCCGAGGATGAATTTAGCTCTAAGACTTTTGTTAGAGAATCAGTTGTTGCATTCACAAGTCATTTACCAAACAAAATGAAAAAGTCATCTAGTAACATGGGGAGTACAATGCACAAGCAAACATTTGAACCTGAAACAGATGAAACAAGAAGAAGCCAAGAGCAATAAACTCATAAGGAAACGCGGATGCCTTTGACTAAGGCCAGACAGACATTTAGTGGAAGCCAAGATTAGTAAGCCTTACCACTTATAGTTACGTGATCGTCTTTGGAGGCACTCTGTGTTTCTTTTAACTGGATCTCTGAGCTCACATCCACTTTTCTTCCAGACAACTGTAAATAGGCTTTGAGAGAGGCAGGTACCTTGACTGTAATAGAACCTGGTATAAATTTAAATGAAAGCTCGTTAGTTTAACATTGAGATCAAAGCATGAAACAGGCAATTATTTAGCTAACTTGAATCAAATCATTGTTTGTTTGGTTTTTGTTTTTTGGTTTTTTTAAGAGCCTTCAGACACGGTAACCTCTTTTTTTGTTTCTGAAAGGATAAATGAAGATATCTTCATTTATCATAACCAGAATGCTCTACGTCACATGTAGAAAATAGTGTCTCAGTATTTCCTTGGCAAACATTAAAATTAACATAGACATATACTGCTAGCAATGGCTCTGGTAGGGGATCTTATTACACGAATGATCAAGGAAGGCAAATCTAACAGATCTCACAAGTATTATGACTTCAGTTTCACCTTTAGTTGCATATTTACACTCCTAAGCAAGGACAGGAGATCGGATTTGAGGATTAATCCAGCCACTGCATGGCACATTATGAAAGAACTGCTCCTCTGGAATGATGAGACACAGCTTACATACTGTTAACGCTAGCATTTGTCTTTGCTTTACTGCACAGGGCCAGCTGTTCACATCCTTGAACAGATGCAGTCTCAAAAGTGACTAACCAGTTTAGACTATTGTGCTGATTTTGACTGGAAAAGAGTTAATTTTCTCCACAGTAGCTAGTATGGGGCTCTGTTTTGGATTTGTGCTGGAAACAGTGTTGATAACACAGGGGTGTTTTAGCTATTGCTGAGCAGTGCTTACACAGAGTCAAGGCCTTTTCTGCTTCTCACCCCACCCCACCAGCGAGGAGGCTGGGGGTGCACAAGGAGCTGGGAGGGGACACGGCTGGGACAGCTGACCCCAGCTGCCCAAAGGGATATTCCACACCGTATGATGTCATGCTCAGCATATAAAGCTGGGGGAAGAAGAAGGAAGCAGGGGGACGTTGGGAGTGATGGCGTCTGTCTTCCCAAGTAGCCGTTACACGTGATGGAGCCCTGCTTCCCTGGAGATGGCTGAACACCTGCCTGCTAATGGGAAGGAGTGCATGAATCCCTTCTTTTGCTTTGCTTGCGTGTGTGGCTTTTGCTTTCCCTATTAAACTGTCTTTATCTCAACCCACGAGTTTTCTCACTTTTACCCTTCTGATTCTCTCCCCCATCCCACTGTGAGGGGAGTGAGCGAGCGGCTGTGTGGGGCTTAGTTGCTGGCGGGGGTTAAACCATGACAACTATATATTGCTAAAATGTAAACTACTAGCAAAACTGCGGTTTTGGTGGCCTGAATAATTCTACCCTTGAGATTAAAAACAGAAATTCTGACTTCTGCTTCCCCTAAATATGTGCTTCTATGCATCAGACTGAAGGCAGACGCTGGGCCCCCAACCTGCCCATGTCAGTCATATTTGAAACTATTCAGTCACAATGTTTGGAAGCTGGACCCTACACATTAAAAGAAAAACCAACCAAAATTCAGAATACACTTTCTGTATATGTGCTCCTTAGTTTTTGCCCAATTCCAACATTGACTTTAGAAAAACATAAAGAAGTTTCTTTAAATACACGCCAAAAGCTGAAGCAGAACACAATAAGAAAACAGATGTTATAACAACTGAGTAGCAGTGAGAAAGCAACCCTAGCTATGCAATTTAAATTCAGCAGAATCACTTGCCTGTGACAGTCCTGATGAACAATAACTGTCAGTAGAATTTAGGCCTAAATTTTGCTGCATGCACAAAAGCCTTAGAATAAGAAAGGGAAAAGGTCTTCATCTGTGGGTCCTCCTTGGAGAGTTGCTCAGTGATGTGACTCATAAAATCCAACACACATGCAGCTAATTTATCACGAATGGGACATTTTCTATGCTGCAGCTGTCAGCAGTTACTCTGAATTTACAGGGTAAATGAAAACAGAACTTCAACTTTGCCTTTACTAAACTGTGCTGCCAAAAGAGATGTCAGGCAATGTTTTGAAAATAACTTAAATTAGTTTTTCTTAAATACATTCCTCTTTGCTACTAATTCAAAGAGACGTAACGCAGTATTAAGTGATTCAAAAGGTAACAAGGAAATAATATAAAAATGTCCTTGCACCAATGGAACCAGAATAGCTTGTACAGAAGAATGGCACACAAGTGATTTCAATGCATTTCCATCATTATTCTCCTTCTGTGTAACTGCTAGGATTCAACAGGGCGTAGGCATTGCCTCCCAGACAACAAGAGAAGGGTACCAAATACCATGTTCCTTTAAACCACCTGAAGTTATGATGTTAAAGTCCACTATAGAAATGCTGTAGTGGTTTTTTTCTTTTTGCAAAGCTATGACTAACAAGATGTATTCAGGACTTTGTTATTTGCCATTCAGAAGATATGCTATTGTAAAACTATGAATCCAACTTTAGGAGTGAGCTTTTAATTAAGAAGTGAAATTCTAGTGAGTAATGAGGAGAAAAAAGGAAGAATGGTAGGGTAATGCCCCCTCATCTTTGTTTTTCTGCCTTCCAATTTCAGTAATGGGACATTTCACCAGGAAAAGGCAGGAAAAAGAAATGTAAACACGTGATGGTTGTGACTCTGTACATACATATATCAGCACCATGGAGTAAACTGGGCTCAAGGCAAAGGAAGATTGTAATCCAAGTCAACTCTGAAGAATTCTGTTGGGTAGATTGCCAGGAAGAAAAGAAAGTATTGAAAAATAAAAAAATTCTGCAATCCATTTTAAGTACCATTGCCCCTTACAGAGTTTACTGTATTATAAGTATTTACACACATTTTCTAATAATGAGGTAAAAAAGAATGTAGATAACCAACAATCACAAATTTAACAAATTAATTTTTTCCAGACAGGTAAACAAAAAACTCCTTACCCCCTCTTCTTTTACATCATAAGCTGCCACAAAAAAATATTTGTTTTAGTTTGCTAACCTTTCTGGGATTTCAGATCCACTTTTCTTAATTGACTGACATAAACATCTATTGCCCCATGATGCGTAGAAGCTTTTAGACTTCCATCTGATGAATCTAAAAAAAAAAAAAAAAAAGAAAATAAGAACTTGTGTATCATTCACTTTTTTAAAATAAAAATTTGCTAGACTCTTTCTTTGTACTTTGAACTGATTTTGTCAATTCTGTGTTTGAGCAGTATCTTATATTAATTTACTGAATCTCAGACTTCTCATAGAAAAACAGGTTTCTGAACAAAACTTATCTCTGCAGTCCAGAATTGCGGCATACACTGGTCCCAAGGCCATAGCCCTGCAGTTGGTACTGGACTTGCAGCATCTACAAGGCTTCAACAACGCTCCCCTCTTTCTACAAGGATGAATTCATCTTCATGTGAAGATCAAGCACAAAATTTGAACACTAAGATCTGTTTTAGTTTCCAAAAGAGTTCATTTGCTCAGACTCTGCACAGGGAGGACTTTCCCAGGAAAGCTACCCCATGCAAACACCAAGCCGTTCTGCATTGCAACATGTTGTTACACATAAGAACTGTGTTATCAGGCTTTGTAAAGTCTGATTCACTACATCTGAATTTTAAACAAATGTTTGAGATAAGTATTGCACTTTAACATACATAGGAAAACAGCATTCGTTCTTTGCCCTGGAATAGAGACCTACATTTTCTACTACACCTTATTAGCTGAAATTTATGATAACAAAACTTTCTGAAGAAACCTTTTTACAAACAGAAAGCCTTTAAGAAGCCTTAATTGTATACTTGAGTCTTTAATTACTTGCAATGTATTCCAGTTTTAAACACACAAATTTCCACAATATTACAGCAAAGTCCTAAAGAGTTAACTTTTGAACTACTGAACAGACCTATAACTGATAAAAATTGCAAAGAAATTATGAAGCAACTCAAGAAGCATAAAAAAATTACATATGTCCATGAGCAAAAGGCAGTCAGTGAAATATCTTTTTAGATACACGGCTAGAAATGAAAGTATTGGCAAGAAATCTTGAAATACTGATAGAGACTGTTTTTCTTAGTTTCTGGTTGTGCATAGAAAAAGAAAGACAGTCAAACTTTCAGAATGAGCTAAAATAACAAAATCAAATGTGAATGAAACTTCCCATTTTAAAAAGTAAAAACATTAATGAGAGAATGAAGTTGATTAATCATAACAAGGCTGTCTAGGATTAAAGCCTTAAGTTTGCTGTACAGTTTTAGCTCTAAATACACTCATCTGGAGCTTTTCTGTTGCCAGATCTCAAGCACAGATGTGGAAGATCAGCATATTACATGCAAAAGTAAAAACATAGAAAGAGATTATCCCACAGCTAAAACTGATTTCTTTGGAGGGGAAGGTAGTTTAAAAAAAAAGTAGCCAATCCATATTTAGTCAGCTGAGAAACTGAGACTGTCTTTGACTAACAAGTAAACAATAATGACTAGAATTGGATGGCAATATTTTTCCCATCTCAGTAGACTGTGTTAAAGAAGTTCTGTTCCAAATCTGTAAGAAAAAAAATGAACTGTTCATTAACTGAAATTAATGAACTGGAAAAAAAAGTTTTGCTTGTATAAGTCACAACGGAACATTTTATTGATAACTTTTTAAAATGTTCATAAGCTTGAAAATGAAAGTCATTGAAACAGAAAAATTTTACCTGAATCAATCTGTTTAATGAAAGTTTTTTGTAGCCATAAACCAACATTTTCATGTAAAAGCTATTTTTGCAGATATTCCAAATCAAATTTACTAACAGCCAATCACTGAGACTCCACATAACCTTGACAGAGATCTCGTGGCAACAAATACAGGAAATACCCAGCCGCTGACTCTTCTGCTTTCAACAAAACATGTAATTAGTTCCTTTATCTGCACTGTGAAGAAAGAGGAGTCTCCTGCGATAGGACAGCAACCCTTCTCCAGGGAGAACAACTGCTAACAGTCAGCGACCAATGTTTATTCAGTGAATCCTTCCTCTTCCCACTCTTCAAATGCAAAAGCAGCTCTTGTGAGATTCTTCACAGTGAAAAGATGCCTTTTGTAAATTACCTTTTGAAGCCTCACTTCAAGACTGAACAGAGTTCCTTTCTAGATTTTCAATTTTATACATATATATATATATGTATATACATAAAAAAAAAATAAAAGAACTCTGATTTCATGAGAGAGACTGGATTCTGTTTGCAGAAGGCATAAACAGAATAAAGGATGCGGGAAGAGGGCAGTAGGCATGGGTTCGCCAAGGCACAGATGTACCTTGAAAGCAAAAAACCAACCAACCAAAAAAACCCCAAACCAAAAACAACTTGAGGGAAAGCGGAACGCTGTTTTGGGAGGATGACTTGCCAGATTTTGACTCCCAGAGTACACCACTGAACAGAAGTTTCTGATGGCAGAAGAAAATACAGCAAAGCTTCAAAAACATTGAGAACCTCAGCAGCATTAACCAAACACTAAAGCTGACACTACAATACCTGTTTAGCTTTGATCTATGGAAATAACATGAAATGTATTTTATGGAAACAACTGAATATGATTTATAGAAAGAACTTTATGGATATGATATTGAATATAAATGCATAGATACAAATAAGAATGCCGAGAGACTTAAAGTTGTTCATCACTTCTGCAAAGTCTACTAAAGATGCTGTTTTAAGTTTTGTGTCTCTATAAACAAATGAGAAGGAGGAAAAAGGAAAATTAATTAAAAACAGCAAAGATGAAGTTATATAACAAAAAAGGCCAAATATAAATAAATAAATATTTCAACAAGAAAAATTACCCTATATTAAGTAACACAATCTGGTAGGATAAAATACATAACTGAAATAATAAGGGAGACAATACATATTTTACAGTTATGACAGAACAAAACTAAGGCGATTTATTTTTAAATATACACCCAGTGTTAGCTGGGATCCATGTGAATAACTGAAAGTAACAACAAGAAAAAAAGTGTATAGTTTGAAGTCAGAGTTTGCTAAGGACTGACAACCCAAGGGGAAATCAAGCATGAGTTGTTCTACTGGAAACAGAGCAGATGGTCACTCTTGAGCAACTTCAGCTATTTAAGAATTTACTAGTACAAGGGGAAAAAAAGGGGGAAAAAAAAAGCAGTGAAGCAAGATGTCCTTGACAAAGTTTTTGTTAAGCTTTATGAAAAATAAGTACAGCTTGAAGAATAAGACCTAAGTCACATAACTTGAGAAAGACTATACAACTGAAATCACTGAAAGGCCCACAAAGGTGACAAAACTGAAACATCATTCGCAACATTTAGTATCTCTTCTTCCTTCATTTTATAAAGCCAAGTACTGAAGAAAGGATTAAACACAAGTGATCTTTCCTTAAGTCTAAGCAAAAACATATTTACTTTTCCTAATAGTACATAATGACTGACCTTGCTCATGTTAAAATCAGTGACAAAACTGATTTCAATACGAAAACACAAAATATTTATTGTGATTTGGTTAAAGATAGAAGAAAGTATAAGATTCCAACATCTCTGAAGTGTGAGGAAGATTTAATTCCTACTTAACTGGCTACCTAGTAGTGTTTGTTGATAAAGACTGGTCAATTTTCTTGGTTTAGTTCATTGTTCTAAAACTGTCACATGAAAAATATTATGAGAAATTGAAATGCATACATTAAATACTAATTGCACATACTACTAAAAAATCATTAGCAGTCCTTACCATATTCACCATCCAGTCCTCGCAAAACAAATGATGTATCACAGAAAGCAAAGAAATCTCTCATTAAAACAATTCTTTTGCTAACTAAATTGTCCAGATTACCCTTTTACCTCTAAATGATCTATTTTCTACCTAGATTTTAAAGTTATATCCATTGC
Organism: Nipponia nippon; assembly: GCF_047370975.1. Classification (NCBI taxonomy): domain Eukaryota; kingdom Metazoa; phylum Chordata; class Aves; order Pelecaniformes; family Threskiornithidae; genus Nipponia; species Nipponia nippon. The sequence continues at coordinate 14,219,259 of NW_028262347.1, read as the reverse complement.
TTCTAAAGGCCAGAGTCTCTTTTGGGTAACTTATTCTGTTCCAAAAAAAAACCCCCATGACATGCCTCAATCCTGCATCATAATACAATGTGCCAAGTACAACTTCACCTTGATAAGCCTCTGACCCCCTATAGATCAAATGGGATCTTCCCCTTTGAATATCCTCACTGTCCATATCTATGCATCTTCTTCCACAGTCTATATCACACTGTGCTAATCATCTCTGCAAACCAATTGGCTATAAGTCTCTACTATTTTAAACGTTTAAGAGACTAATGGGATGGAAGCAACTTCTGAAGAGATATGTGCATCTAGTCAGGAACATGACATGAAATCCCCACAAAACCTCCTGTGGAAGTTTCAATAAATTATGTAAAACTGTTCATTTGTGAGCCTCGAGTTGGAGGCTAGTAACTAGTGGTGAACTCCAGGGTCAATACTGGGTCCAGTCTGGTTTAACACCTTCATTAATGACCTGGATGATGGAGCAGAGCGTACCCTCACCAATTTGCTAATGACACAAAACTAGAAGTGGCTGATATGCCAAAAGGTTATGCTGTCATCCAGAGGGAACTGGACAGGCTGGAGAAATGGGCTGGCAGGACCCCCAAGAAGTTCAACAATGAGAAGTGCAAAGTCCTGCACCTGCACAGGAACAAGCCCAGGCACCAGTACATGCTGGGAGCCACCGAGCTGGAAAGCAGCTTGGCAGGAAAGGACCTGGGGGTCCTGGCGGACACCAGGTTGAAGACAAGCCAGCAATGTCCCCATGCCGCAAAGAAGGTGAAGGGTATCCAGGCTGCATTAGACAAATCATTGCCAGCAAGTCAAGGGAGGTGATCCTTCCTCTTTATTCAGCACTGGTGAGGCTACAGCTGAGTACTGTGTCCAGCTCTGGGCTCCCCAGTACAAGGGAGACATGGACATGCTGGAGAGAGTCCAACAAAAGGTACAAAGATGATTAAGGGACTGGAGCATCCCTCCTATGAGGAAAGGCTGGGAGAGCTGGGACTGTTGAGCCTGGAGAAGAGAAGGCTCAGGGGGGATCTTGTAAATACCTTGGTATACTGGCATATCAGTGGAGGTATTCAAAAGCTGTCTGGCCATGGTCCTGGGCAACCTGGTCTAGGTGACCCTGCCTGGAGGGAGGAGGGTGGACCAGCCAACCTCCAGAGGCCATGTTCGTTAAACATTACGCTTTCTTTTCTAGGACTTACTTTTTATTACAGATCAAAACATAACACCCTCCTTTTGACAACAGGATTTAAGGATTTCATTTTCACAGTTTTAAAATTCACAGCTTATAACACTTGTAAAGGAGTAGTAAGAAAATGTTACCCTTAATTTTAGTATGTTTAAGGAGAATGCTGACCTACTGAGGAAAAAAACCGTCAAACTACAGAGTGATTTCTTCAGCATCAGGGTATTTTATCCCAACAGGAAAAGCACTTTTGGTTTTGTATTCAGATCTAATAAATAAATAGTATTCTATGATACTAAACACAGCCCTGTATTTTAATATGCATAAGAGACATGCAGTTCTTTTATATCATGGCTGCTTCTTTCCAAGAAGGACAAATACCTTAATCTAGCTCTGCATAGATTCAGACTTTCAGATTTGTTCTCTTGATGTAAATCCATGGAAATTATATCTTCATTAGTCAAATTTTTGTAGATTAAGAGTGGTATACGTGGGAAACGTATGTTTGAAATAAAATGAACAGGCCTGATATTTCTAGGATACTGCATTTCTTAGAATGTACCTAATATATATTAAATAACAGTGATAGTATTTAAGGAGAGAGCATTTTGGATTCAATTATCAAGAGGTTTCAGTGCACCCCAACTAGTGAGGGAAGGAAACAATTCTTCAGAAAAATCAATTATTTTTCCACTTGTGGCATCCTGTGAAAGACTTTCAGATATCATATCTGTAGGAAAATACTGCCTGTTAGAAGTTATTAGAATTGGATCATACTTGGATGTCTAGTTATATTTCTACTGTCTGGAATGTAGACTGGTTAGCTCTATACTGGAACAGAAGTATCCATCTGTGGATGAAATGGATGGTGTAGTCCTTCATTTTTCTGCTATGAACAAATAGGTATTGACAACTGTAGCAAGATACACATTCTACAAGGATAAAATATATATCTTATCAAGAGTTGAAAAAATAAAATATTGTTCCAAAACCAATATAAACTTAAGTACTACTGTAACATCCAGAATCTTCAGCACCATTAGATGAGATGCTATAAAACATACATGATGTAACATCACCAAAATTGTTTATTGCTAATAGAACACGTACAGAAGTAAAAAAGTTTATTCTTTTAAGCTGCAAGGAAAACCCTATTGTTCTCAGGCAGCAGCTACTTTTTTTGTGTGCTCCAATTTTAAGTATTTTCTCCAGGACATAAGCTCTGTCCAGAACGCAATATAATCTCTGTTCAAAAGGACACAAAGAGAAGGAAGGGGAACATGGAAACAAAGACTGATGATAAAACCAAGTAGTAACTCAGCAGATATTAACTCATAGTGGACTATTCTTTAACTTTCATTTTTCATAGCCTGACACCTGAGGGATAGGAAAAAGCAGCTGTTTCCAACCTGCCTGGAGAGCAGCACCCTTAGTATAGCATGGTGTGGAAGAAAGCATGGGAACAATGGGGAAAAAACATTACAGGTCTGTCATCAGTCCAACACAGAAGGTCAAGTTCTGAGGTACAAGCCTGGAAGATGAAGGACACTTAAAAATGAGAGCCAGAACATTAACATACTTTCAGCAGATGGCAAAGACTAGATCAATAGAACTAACTGCAATTAAGAGACAAGTGTGTGCATGGGTATTTTTTTTTAAAGTACTTAAGAGCTGTACTTTATGAAGTACAGTAAATGCCTTTAATGGATTTCAGAAATGAGGTTTTTAATTTAAAAATTCCCTAGATCACATATTTAAAAACTAAACCCTCAAGACAAAACTCACAGATGCAGCATTACTTCTAAATACAGTTAAGTTGTTTATTGTTTTATTTTTCAGTCATCCAAATCTGTCTTCAATACCATAATTGTTTTCCACAATTGATTCCCTTTGTAAAACAGAACTTTGGTGTTTTGTCTCAGTACTAGGAAATTGCCTTATGATGACACTCTCTCATCACAACAGAGGATCTCAGACACCTCAGTTCACTTTCATGTCAGGACTATACTAAAATTTATGTTTTTGAGAAAGTTTGAGTGTTCTTAATTGTTAGGTTTCAATTGGTTTAAGACAGTGAGCATCACAGCAAGTCTCTGAAGCCTTCAGGTTGTCTAGTGTGGGTTACTGAAGAAAGAAATTAGCAGAATAAGGCAAACTGACACTGACATATTAAAAAAAACAAAAAGTTTCTTGGATCTCAGAGTTTTCCTTGCCAGACTAAGTTCCTGCTGCCCATAAGCTGGTTAAGCTTGTTTTCTCCCCTCTGAAACAAAACAACCACCATAAGCTTTATCATTTCTGACTATACCAAACACAGAAGATGCATTTCTTCAATGCATAATTGAGTTAAACATAAGTAATCCAGTAAGGAAAAACAATTTTCTTTTTGAGCTGGTAGGGGAAAATTTGGCTTGGCAGCAGATTAAAGAATACATAATCAGACCATACCAATAACATGGAGAAATAAGCAAAATCTAGCAGGACTGAACATGAGCCAGCAGCGTGCCCTGGCAGAAATGAAGTCCAACAGTATCCTTGGCGGTATTAACTGGAGCATGGCCAGTGTTACCAAGGGAAGGTATTATCTCCCTCTACTCAGCACTTATTAGATCATACGTAGAATACAGCATCCAGCGTTGGGGCTCCCAAAAGAAGGGACACATCAATAAACTGGAGGGAATTCAGCAGAGAAGCACCAAGATAGTCAGGGTATGGAACACCTTCCCCATCAGGAGAGGCTGAGGGATGAGGGCTTGCTCAGCCTGAAGATCAGACTGCTTCACGACCTGACAGCAGCCCCCTAGTATCTGCGAGGAGGTGATCAAGACAGAGCCAGGCCCGTCAGAGTGGTGCATGATGAGAGCACGATAGACAACAGACATAAGTTGAAAAAAAGAGAGTTTCAGTCTGGATAGAAGGAAAACCTTTTTCACCCTGAGGACAGTCAAGCATTGGAACAGTTTGCCCAGAGAGGCTGTACAGTCTGCATCCTTGGAGGTTTTCAAGACCACAGGGTAAAGCCCCAAGCAACCTCACAGCTGGCATGGCTTTGAGCAGGAGGCTGGAGACCAGAGACTGCTTCAGCAGGGGGCCTGGACAAGACAACACCCAGAAGTCCCTCCCAACCTCAATCATTCTGTGATTCTGCAACTTCCTGAGGTCTCTTCCAACCTGAGTTTCCCTATGAATTCACCAAATAAAAATGTAAAAGATTAAGCTAATTCTAAGAAAAAAGTACTCCATTACTTTTTGTAAGATTATTCAGATTTCTAATGACTATTTGAACTTAAATTAGAAGTAAAAATAAGTCTGGTCGTTTTAAATTAAGTCGTCACTCAAAACCCATAGAACATTTGTTAGAAGTAGGAAGCTTCTAGTACAGGGTTGGAAAACAATTTGTTGGTGACTAACAAAGCCCACAGTATAGAAAAAAAGGGAATAATCCCTACTTTCTTATTTTAACAATGTCAGTGTGACACGCTCCCATATGCCAGATGCTTAAAATTGGACTGAATTTTGGATAGAGTCTTCAAAAAATAAAAGCAGATTTACACAAACAAGTAATACCAAAATAGAAAAACAAATCAAACTATTCTATAAACAATTTAAAAAGGCAGAAAATTAAAGGGAGCGAGAGACAACAGCATTGGTTTCCTGTTTTAATGAAGAATTATACAAGAATAAGAAACTGTCAATACAGTCACTTGTATTTTCCAAAAAATATTTTGAAAAAAACCCCCAGCACTCTCAACCATGTTCTAGTTTGACTTGTAAATAAATCTCTCAAAAGCTAAGGATACATCCCCAAAAGCTAGAGAAAAGTGCATTTTTTCAGTTAACTGATAAAATTCTGCCTCCAGTGAAATAACTAACTACATCCCCGTGAAAACCCAGCCAAGGAAGTTGGAAGATCTGAGTTGTTCTTCCTATTTCTATCAGCAAATCCCCATCAGGTCTCTGGCAATCCAATACGCTATCTTGTGGCGTAAATTTCTCATACACGAAAACTTTTCACACAAAACTTTACGTTTTCTTTATCAAGTTTTGAGAGTTGAACCACTGGATCTTAAAAGTCATTTGCCTTTGGAAAAATCCATGAAAATCTAAAGGATGTTTAATGCTCTTTAAGAAAAGATTAAGTCTAACTAGTGCTTTCACAATTGAAATCTGAAAAATAAAGTTTATTCAACTGCAAGATGTGTCTTAATGTTTAATCTGAACCTGATTAATTAAGGAAAATAATCATCATCTGTTGATAGAAAAAGCTACCTCCTGTGTTAAGAAACCTTTATTTAAACACTTTTCATATTCTAGGAGTTTATTTAACAGAAGGAAAAACAGACCAGCATGCTTAATTTAATTCTGTGGTTTAATGACTAACTCACAAGAATGTGTATTGCACTCATTTTCCAGTGATGTTAATATAGATCCCTTAGAAACATAAGAAGAGTTGTAACAGTACAGCTCATCCCTGAACAATGCTTAGTGAGGGACTACAGTTACTGCCATTAACAGAAGTCTTTGAGATTTAGGCCTAAAACCAAGTTTATTTACAGAAGGGGAAATCCTTCTATGTACATTCAAGAGACACTGAGCCTTGTCAGTGATTCTCTTCAATTTTCTGCCACAGAAATAAGCAGAATTTGAGTTTCTTACTTTTATGTTGATGTACTATGAAACGGTCAAAAAGGGGCCCTAATATTTTCCTAGACTAATACAACCAATATAGTGTATACCATAATTGATAACTCTGAGTTACCCTGTTGTATAAAAGCTCAAGTTCCTGAAAGAAAATTTATGAGCTGTTTTTATTTCTGAAGGGAAAACAATGATTAGCCTAATAGTTTGGAAATGTTTAAGTTATCACAAGCCTTCCCCTCCCCCAATATGTAATACATCAATGATTAATGCTTCGTGATATAAAAACTAAACATAGCTAAACACTGATATCAATAAATGTAAGATAGAGAACTAGGTTAAAGGCAAAACGATTGCACTTGATGCACACTTAGTCTTTTCTCACATCCTTTTATCCCATCTTAATCTAAAAGATGACACCTAGACTCAGTCTAACTTGTACAAAGCCCAGGGGGTATTGTGGTATCAAAAGCTAGACAGTGTGCCTTGCCTAACTGCAAAAGGCTGACAGACAAGTTTGGAAAGGATCTTCTTCAGCTATGCAGCTATCAGTGCTACTCCTGAAAAGAAAAGAGGGCAGAAACATCTGAGAGGAATCACCTCCTTTTTACTTTCCCTGTGACTATTTAGCTTTTAGAAAGGAGAAGGGAATAGTGAGAAAAGAGATATCTCAGAGAGAAGGTAGAACCTACCTACTGTGATACTCCCTGTTTTGGTCTGAAGGCTGGTGTTACCTATTAGAAAATGAAAAGGGGAAAAATGTTAAAAGCATATTATTTAACTGGTTTCTGAAATCATAACAAAGACTAAAGTAATGTGATCCTATACAAGAGCATTATATTTGTATATCTGATTTGCATATAAAAGCAAAATAGCATAAACCAGTTATATTGCTTGAATATTATTGCTTTACGAACAAAAATCTCAACACGTGGGTAACAATGAAGTGATTCCAGACAAGAAAAACACTCTGAGCAAAGCTTAAAGGCACAGACTGGAGGTGAGGGAGAGAAAAGCAGAGAGGCATTGTGAGGCTAACGCACAATATTTTCTTATTTTATTTTGGGCCAAATTTTTAATTTTTTTAAATTGCTCTGATGCCTGCAACAGCACTATAGATGATTTAAGTAGTTCAAGAGGATGAGTAAGAAAAACTGTTTTATTTTCCTTTTTTCTATACATACATATGCACATGCCCCTTCCCTCTGCTGGGTTTTTTTGCTTTATGCTCAAAGGCTACTTCCTGGGCAATTGCCTGAAGAATCACTGATTGTCACCTAGTCCCTCCAAGCTTATTCTTATGTGCATGATGAACCACTGTCAAAATTTTTCATTGGATTCAGCAACATCTGAGGGTGTTGGGCACACTGGAGAACAGACAATGTATAAGGCATAAAACATAGAATAGTCTTCTACCGACCTCGCATTACTTTGAACAGGCACTGGTGGTTTATCCTTAAATGTCAAAATACATACTCTTCCCCTTTACCTATGGCATCAAGAGAATCTGGAAGGAGGACAGATGTACCTCATAACAGTAAAGCCATCTATGCTGCTAACAAGTCTAACAAAGTCGGTAGAAACTTCCATAATTCCATGTACATTACACATGTATAACTGCCTCCCAAAAAATGCTTTACATTAAAAAACTAAACCACAACATGTCATTCCTGCCAATCCCTCATCCTCCCGGGAGGATAACTGAAAAATAAGGTTGATCACAGTCATTTAGTAATACACAGTATTAACAACAGTTTTCAGATCTTTTGGGAGAAGCCTTTAAAACTTGCAAATGGATCAAGCTCTGCTCCTGTCTTCTGTAGTTACACAGTAGTGAATATCCATTAGGGTAGAATGGATTCCATTGTACATGACCTGTACAATGTGTTTTTCTTAGCAGTCCATGGGCTGAAAGCTAGAAAAAAAGCCTATTATCAATAGTCTTAAATTCATCATTTCAAGCACATACTGTACAAAATACTTAGGGGTTCTGAAAATCAGAGTTGAAACAAAACCGTATTTCAATGAACTTGAAAGACGTTTGGCTTTACTGTTTGCTGTTTTTAAAAGGCACACCCTTTTCCCCATTTTATTATGACTAGTACTTATTTTTGTACAACCTACAAAAAAGCCTAGGGTTTTGTTAGCTAGCAACTCCCATGGAGCTGAAGATAGATTATACTCTGTCTGAATACAGCCCGTGGGACTTGCGGTCTATTCTCTTTGTTTTCCTGGGTTTTTTGTTTTTGGTTTTGATAAGCAGGGTCTTGAAAAAATATTAAACATTTAGAAATCAAACTCCTATTGACCACAAACTTATATGGCAGATATGGCTAATGTTGTGCAATGTAAACATATTAGTGTGATAGGCTCACTTCAAACATTTAGCTAGAACAAAAGTTGCTTTTAAAGCAGACAGCAATGTCCTGCTGTGTTGTGACCTGCAGTGTCTACAGACAGCGCAAAGAAGTGTACTTCTGGTCATGTAATTGTTCCATGAAGGCTAACACTTAACTTACAATTTTTAGGCTAGCCAAGTATTTTTTGGACATGTCAAGGGCAAAGAGAGAAAGACCTGACTAGAGGTAATTACTAGGTCAACTAGAAATAGCACCTCACATCTGTAACACCAGTTACAGAAACTGATTACAAGTACTCAAAACCACCTTCTTCAAAATAATGCATTATTCATTTGCCGTAAAACTACGAAGCATGCAAAAGAGCAATTAAGAATGCCTACGTGCATATTCTCTTACCTTTACCTTTTTTTCCTTTGTAAGACTGAATAAATTCAATAGGGAGCATTTGCCCCCTTCCCTTTAGTTGTGGGTTGGACTACAGAAAGAAATGTGTACTCACTGGTATTTCCATAGAGATCTTAATCCCCCATTCTAAGGGCATCTTAAGTATTGTAGTGACTTCAGATACATACACTGGGAACAGCCCATTTCTGAACATTGCAATCCAGCTGTCTTATCAGATATATGAATTACTTAGATTTTACATTAAAAGGTGCCTGCAAAATGCAAGCTATTTTGTTGTTTTAATACAGCATTACTCAAATTCCCTGTAGTGTGAGTAAAATTTACACCTTTTCAGAGATAGTAATTTTTAATATGAAAATGCTTATAGAAAGATACCTTTAAGTAAAATCTTAAATTCTATTAAGTTTTTAAATTACTAGTAATGTACAAACACAACAATTATGCACTGAAAGGAGGGAAATCTAGCCGACATTAAAAAGTGAGCTAAACTCAAGTTAAATTAAAAGTCAAATGTTCAAACTACCATTTGTATTCATCCTGCTACCAGTGATACAGGCATTCTATAAAAAACCATGACAGTAATTTTTGTTCTATAACAAAAATACCAGCTTCAACAACATTAAATACATGGTGCATGCAATATACACTCATTTTCTTTACAAATAAAAGGATCTGACAGTCTTTTGTCTGTAGTTTGCCTGTGTCGTGCTGGTGGATGGTTTTTTTTGTCTGTTTGTTTTTTGTGACAGCAAAGAAAATTTACCTTCTGATTATATGCTCATGCCTCCATAATCTGAGGCATTGGTCAGCAAGAATATTAGAGACAGTATCACTGTTATGGGATTGCTTAAGGACTGCAATACAGAATCACTATAGTATTTCTATACAAAGTCAGTTTTAGTCTTTCAGTTCCTAATTTTAATTCCATTCAGGCCCTTCCTGAGCCAAGTTTGCACTCAGGCTTAGGCACTGCCAGTGTTGGAATTGTATGGCCCGAGTTTCAACTACAAAATGGGTCTTAGGCAGGTTTGTAAAGTTTGTGTTGCCCTGACTTCAAAGTTCTCAGTGCAAAAGCAATGAAGTCTAGCTCAGTTTTGTGCACAGATGTGCTGATTTTATGCCAACTATAATATCAGCATACTGTCAGCTATAGGGAAATAGCGGGCTTAATTGCCCAAGAAACAATCTCTCCGAGTGTTTACAAACAAAACTACCACTAAAATTGAGCTACTTCATGAGCAAAGACTAGAAGTGAAAGTGACTAATTTTTTTCTAACATAAAATTATAATCTGAGTTTACCTTTTCCACAATATATATACACATGTGTGTATATATATATATATATATATATATGCAATATAATAAAAGACTTGAAAAGTATTTGCTCTTACTATTAAGACGTGATTGAGGAGCATATTTTGCAGAAAATATTTTTCTGAAAAAATAAACTAGAAGGATCAAGCAAATGTTACTGTGCAATTGTTTTTACAAGAAACAGCTAAAATAATGTTAGAGGTGTTCCAGACCCATTTAGTAGAAAGCTCATGAAAATAACCCTGAAGTAACGTAAGAAATGTCTGTATAATTTGGATACAATTCTATTTGTTTTCACAATGTTTCTTCAGCTAAATGACAACGAGGCATTACCAAGGAAGTAAGTCATTAACCTCAGCAGTTATCATTTCATCTTTGCTCCAAGAAAACAAAAATAAACTTTTGGATGTGCACACAGGCATGAACATGCTCACAAACTGATCACTCCATAGTATCATATTGGTTTGAAGTTAGGGGAAAAAAAAAACAACCAAAACAAAACAGCTTATCAACAGAAGTACCAGTAACAATACAGTCTACATGTTAGAAGAATACAATAACAAGAAGAAAAAAAAAAAAAATCTTATTTCTGCCTATGCATGCTGAAGTGAACTTTACCTAACAGGTTTAGAAACCAGTCTTAAATTTACTATAATAGACAAAAGACTTGCTTCTTTAAGGAAAAAACAAGAGTCATTTCTCAAGCAAGATGACAGCACAGAATTGCTAAGAAATAGCAGCAAATTGTTTATAAAGGCATACAGCTGGAAATCTGGAACTATGACTGACCTGAGTAATTTTCATCCTCCAGTTTGTTTTAATGTTAAATCACCACAAATGCATTACAGCACAGTGAGAATTCAGTGGGAATTTTGTTAAATTAGAAAACCACACCAGATTCCCACCCTGACTGCTGTTGATATAAAAGACACTCAGGTTAATTAGTTTTAGTTCTAGGCGAAGGACAGTAAAGGGTGGATGGATTAGAGACCTTTTTTGCCAATCACAGAACAGAAACTGTCACCACTCTATTAGTATAGGGTGCCAGCACACACACAGACCATTTCTACTAAAAACTTTGAAATACGGCCGAGTTCTACCACAGTTCTTAGTAGACGCTGTAAGAGTTAACTTCTCCTATGAAGAAAATAAAGGATGGAGAGAGGGGAAGAGAAGCCTCTTACTACTTTTCGTATAAGTTTAATTGCTGAATTTTAAAATATTTTTAAATCCTTAGTATGTGTCATACATTTCTTTCTTATAACATACACTTTTTGCTATTTCACAAGTACACTTATAAAATTGTTTTTAAAAATAAATACAGTATGCTATATGGTAAGTTAATTCTCGTCAATCCAGTCTCTAACAAATACAGAACTGTTTTGTTCATAAACTGCGCACAGTTCATTCAGTGACAGTCTATAGCATTAGTCCATATGTTACTGTGAACATTATGAATACCTTCAAAGCAGCAAAATTTGTGACAGCTTCCCTAACCATGTGACAGTATTTCCTTCTTACCATGAATACTTCCCAGCAGAATATCACCAGCTACTGAAGACAGAGATGATGATTCTGCATAGAGATACTTAGTTTTCAGCAGCCCATCCTCAGTAGATATGTTGATGGATGTCCCCTGCAGCTTCTCAATATTCACACTCTAAGAGAAATAAACTTAAATAAACATAATGGAAAACTTGTCATCACAGTTTGAAAAGGCAGAGGGAAGTAACACTTTTAAGAGGCAAAACAAATGAAAAGCAGTTGTTGGTGCAGAACAAACAGAATCAAGTTCTTAGTTAAAAGCTACACAAGACAACAAAAACCCTTTTCATCCAAGAGCTCTGACCAACAAGTTAATAATTCTTTACAACATTCCTATGAATTACTACATCCATCATACAGGTGAAGAACCCAAATAGTCACAAACGGATGAAAGAAAAACTTGATTTATTTTTAAAAACCAAAATGCTTCATTTTGAAAAGTAAAAAAAAAAGGCTTAGCTTTAATAATGTAGACTTAATGTTCATACAGCATTATGACAGTTAAAGCATTGGTAATCAGTTTTCTGCCACCACATACTGAAACATCCACTGTCTTTGTTACATACAGCTATTTATGCAGATTTTTAACTGGCTCACTTTGTAGACATAGCTTTGATGAAAGTTTGCAAAAAACCACAGCTGCTCTTTTTCTCAGTATAATTGTTCATATTACCTTGGTTATTCAGGCCTCAATTCTTGAACTTAAGCCTCAAGCTATACAAAGCCTTGGAAAAATGACGGATAAGATCTCCATTTCTACTTCTTTTCAATAGAAATGGAGAAAAAGGATAAGATTTGAAAAGTTGCACTATGGATAGATTTGGGGAATAAAAGGTGATAGATGAGATTACCTACGTACAAGTAACCAGTCCTGTGACATAACCTACACCTATCTGAACAAAGCAAAACAAATCACGTGCTTGTGCAACTACCATATGAATTTAATTCTGTTCTTCCTCAGTTAAACTTAATTTATGATGGAATCATGCAACAGTTCATATTTAACCCCCACTCAATTTGTTTTTATTTTGCTTATGCAGACTTTAAGTGAATTGCACAAAATCCTTATTCATTACATGAAATTATATATGGACTTCTAGAACAAACTGTGCCTTATGTCAATTTATCTTTAAATCCACTTTGTCATTTTAGCATTATCATCTTGTGGAAAAAAGTTAATAAAAAATAAATAAATCTGCTGACCCTTCCAGTGTTATATTATATAAAGAATAAGCTATGGATGAAGTAAGAGATATTCTGACAAACAGCAACTAGTGCTGCACAAACTCCATGCTATATTGTGCCCCAAGAAGTGAGCTAAAGAGGCTGGTTCAGTATGGACTATATGCCAGCCAAATTATACTGTGACTTTAGCAATCCACACATACCGAGCTTTATGCTGTTGTTACACCTTAAGTCATAAGGTTACATATGGACTCTTGTCTTAAGACTTTTGACATGATGCTACAATACATAGTAGGTCTCCAAGAACGTAACAAGATACATTAACCTTTAAGAAAATCTAGTGATCAAGGTGCCGTGCTAGAATTAGATACACGCGACAGTCAATATCTGCAATCTCTGTAGGTGATGCTGCTTAGAACTATGCTACAGAATCTAAGCATCAACAGTAAACAAACCCCATGATATTAAGGCATAATTTGTCACTACTGAAAGTGACAGCAATCCAGCTTTTCAATCTCTCAATGCTTCTAACAAAACTCTAACAAGCAGAGACCTTAACAAACATAAGTTTACACTGCATCTGTCCTAGGAATGTTTCCCACAGAGTACTCCACTACTGCCTCACCCGGGATGGCAAAGTGTAAACCTGCTGTGGCACATGGCCAAAGCAACAAGTAAAAGAAAAGCCACTGTCAGTTTAGGCTCTGTGATCTAAACCTGTTCTGAAGAAAGTTAAATGACTTGCAAAGAACCTTTCCAATTTTAGCAGGGCCATCACTGCTATCAGCACAATGAAAACAGAGCAAGGCACACTTAAAAAAGTGTATGTGTGGGGGGGAATAAAATAAAAATATCTGCAGAGCTTGGGTGCAAACTGGCTGCCTTGTGGCATCCTGAATAGGAAAAGGAAAGCCCAAAAAGCTACATCTGTTACCATGGGATGCAAGTTTTGGCTCTATTTAAACACTCCTTTAAATATTATGAAGTGCTTTATTATAAACAAGCTCACATACCAACTCATCTTATTTACCAACTTCAAGTACCTTTCTTATAAATGCACAGCAATAAAAAGAGTTGTCTCAGCACATGGTGACATGGGGTTGAGTGTTTATGGGTAAGAATCAGGGGGAAGGCCAACAAGGCAGATATCATGGTGGGAGTCTGTTATAGACCACCCAACCAGGATGAAGAGGCAGATGAAATATTCTATAAGCAGCTGGGAGAAGTCTTGCAATCGCTAGCCCTTGTTCTCATGGGGGACTTCAACTTACCAGACATCTGCTGGAAATACAATACAGCAGAGGAAACAGTCTGGGAGGTTGCTGGAGTGCATGGAAGACACTTCCCGACACAGCTGGTGAGGGAGCCGCCAGGGAGGGCACCCGCTGGACCTCTTGCTTGTGAACAGAGAAGGCCTGGTGGGCGATGTGGTGGCTGGAGGCCATCTTGGGCACAGCGATCATGAAATGATAGACTTTTCGATTGTTGGAGAAGTAAGGAGGGGGGTCAGCAGAACTGCCACCCTGGACTTCCAGAGGGCAGACGTTGGCCTGTTCAGGAGCCTGGCTGACAGAGTCCTTGGGAGGCAGCCCTGAAGGGCAAAGGAGTCCAGGGAGGGTGGGCATTCTTCAAGAAGGAAATCTTAAAGGCACAGGAGCAGGCCGTCCCCATGGGCCGACAGACGAGCCGGTGGGGAAGAAGACCGGCCTGGCTGAACAGAGAGCTTTGGCTAGAGCTCAGGAGAAAAAGGAGAGTTTATGACCTTTGGAAGAAGGGGCAGGCCACTCAGGAGGACTACAAGGATGTTGTGAGGTTATGCAGGGAGAAAATGAGAAGGGCCGAAACCCAACTAGAAACTTAATCTGGCTACCGCCATAGAAGGCAATAGAAAATGTTTCTATAACTACATTAGCAACAAAAGCAGGGCTGAGGAGAATCTCCACCCTTTATTGGATGCAGGGGGAAACATAGGGACAAAGGATGAGGAAAAGGCTGAGGCACTTAATGCCTTCTTTGCCTCAGTTTTTAATAGCCAGACCAGGTGTTCTCCGGGTACCCACGCCCCTGAGCTGGAAGACAGGGACGGGGAGCAGAATGAAGCCCCTGTAATCCAAGGGGAAATGGTTAGCGACCTGCTACCCCAGTTAGACACACACAGGTCTACGGGGCCAGATGGAATCCACCCAAGGGTACTGAGGGAGCTGGCGCAAGTGCTCATCAAGCCCACTTTCCATCATCTATCGGCAGTCCTGGCTAACCTGACTAAATGTGACACCCACCTGCAAGAAGGGCTGGAAGGAGGATCTGGGGAACTACAGGCCTGTCACCCTGACCTCGGTGCCAGGGAAGGTTCTGGAGCAGATCATTTGGTACAGATCATACAAGGTGACGCGCTTAGTGGATGAGGGAAAGGCTGTGGATGTTGTCTACCTGGACTTTAGTAAGGCCTTTGACACTGTTTCCCACAGCATTCTCCTGGAGAAACTGGCTGCTCATGGCTTGGACAGGCGTACTCTTTGCTGGGTAAAAAACTGGCTGGATGGCCGGGCCCAAAGAGTTGTGGTGAATGGAGTTAAACCCAGTTGGTGGCCGGTCACAGGTGGTGTTCCCCAGGGCTCAGTACTGGGGCCAGTTCTGTTTAATATCTTTATCAATGATCTGGATGAGGGGATCAAGCGCACCCTCAGTAAGTTTGCAGATGACACCAAATTGGGTGGAAGTGTTGATCTGCTGGAGGGCAGGAAGGCCCTACAGAGGGACCTGGACAGGCTGGATCGATGGGCCGAGGCCAACTGTATGAGGTTCAACAAGGCTCAGTGCTGGGTCCTGCACTTGGGTCACAACAGCCCCATGCAACGCTACAGGCTGGGGGAGGAGTGGCTGGAGAGCTGCCTGACAGAAAAGGACCTGAGGGTGTTGGCCGCCAGCCAGCTGGATATGAGCCAGCAGTGTGCCCAGGTGGCCAAAAAAGTCAGTAGCATCCTGGCTTATATCAGAAACAGTGTGGCCAGCCAGTTTAGGGAAGTAATCGTCCCCTCTGTACTCTGCACTGGTGAGGCCGCACCTCGAGTACTGTGTTCAGTTTTGGGCCCCTCCCTACAAGAAGGACATTGAGGTGCTGGAGCCTGTCCAAAGAAGGGCAATGAAGCTGGTGAAGGGTCTAGAGCACAAGTCTTGTGAGGAGCAGCTGAGGGAGCTGGGGTTGTTTAGTCTGGAGAAGAGGAGGCTGCAGGGAGACCTTATTGCTCTCTACAACTACCTGAAAGGAGGTTGTAGCCAGGTAGGGGTCGGTCTCTTCTCCCAAGTAACAAGCGATAGGACAAGAGGAAATGGCCTCAGGTTGTGCCAGGGGAGGTTTAGACTGGGTATTAGGAAAGATTTCTTCAGCAAAAGGGTGGTCAGGCACTGGAACAGGCTGCCCAGGGAAGTGGTTGAGTCTCCATCCCTGGAGGTATTTAAAAGACAGGTAGATGTGGTGCTTAGGACCATGGTTTAGTGGTGGACTTGGTATTGTTAGGTTAACAGTTGGACTTGATGATCTTAAGGGTCTTTTCCAATGTAAACGATTCCATGATTCTAAAAAGAAGTACTGAGTCAGCTAGTTACTATAAAAAACAAAACAAAAACTACCAATACAATGAACATTTGTTTCAGAATATCCCAAATGGTGGGGCAGGGGGGAGTCAGACTGCTCAAGTATAAGACTAAAAAAGTATTCTAGATAGGGAAAGCATGAAGAAAAAAAAAAACAGGATTGCTTTTTACTGAGACTAAAAACATTTTCAATCCCAAGTTCTTTAACTTTTATGAATTTTTGGCAAAACAAAGATGTTTGTTTCTGCTAAGTAAGTGTTACAGAAAAAATCCCTGTGGCACAGATTAGCTAATGATTCCCCAGTCAAACAAATTTGATTATTTTTGTCCATCGAACCACCAGTTTTTCTGGAAAAATTCCTTCCTTGAGAGTAGAGCCTTGGGAGTTGCAGTTACTGAGACTGACCACATGCTCAAGTTCCATCAGTTTCTTACCCTTTGAAGAAAAAGGGTCAGTCTATCTTCATAAATCAGACTGAGAATGTTTTTGCACCTGAACACATTTTCAAAATGAAAACTAACATATTGCTATGTTTAAATAAGACATAAACAACTCCTTCCCCACATATTCTTCTTCTTGGCCTTCCTTCTTATACTATCCTTGCTCAAATATTTTACAAGTGTCTTCTCTATTTTCCCCCTTAAAAATATTCTGTTTCTTAAGGGTTTAGTGTCTTTTACCACATCCTTTCCCTCCCCACCTCCAGGAGGGGGCTGGAAATGCTGACAGAGCCATAATTACATAATGATGACTACAACTGATGGAAGAAACATTTCATACAGACACACAGAGGAGACGTAAGGCTGACTGATTATTAACAGAAGTGGCCAATTGAGAAAAGAAATCTCACACTGTCCTTCCTAAGTACACAGCAGAGTTTGTTAATGAGAAGTTAAATAACATAAGCCAAAATATTGTTCCATAGCTGTAAATTCCTGTTAAAATGACTCACTTCACTCAAGTTACTACAGTTTTACAACTGTACGAGTGACTTCTAGCAATATTACAGACTATATAAATATTTATGGTCACAAAGAAGCACTTCAACTTAATCTGCATGAAGTTTATTTTATTGTTTCAGGACAGTGTCTGAAAAAAGTGAGATTTTTAAACAGCATTTAAAGACTCAAAGCAAAACAATTATATTTCTCATTTTCATGAACTACATTTTCATGTAGATATAGATCTAATTATTTTTCTACCATCCACTTGTTTTTATCAACACAAGCAAGATGCTATTTGAAATGAATTCCATGGACTGCACTGGTGTAACAAACTAGTTTGGGACAAATGACTAAGCAGCACAACTCTAAAGACCACCACCATGCTAGTACGGGGTAAACAGCATGAATTCACAGCAGTCAAAGCCCTTCCTAGATTGCACTAAATCTTTTTCACTGGTAGAAAGCAAGGATTCCAGTTTTCAGCTCCTTCCACCAGAAGCCCTCTGCAGGAAGACAGATGACACACAAAGAAAGCTGTAAACTACCTCTGCCCTATTCTGCTCCCTGTGGCTCCTAGTGGCTTAGGATGGATCCTAACTTCACTAACTAGCAATAGTCCCAAGGGAACTACCAATCGATTAGCACTGATCAGGCCAACTGTAGCATCAACAGAGCATATCACAGTCAGACCTTACCCACCCCACTTTATGCTGGGAGGTCTCGCTGGAATGAAATAATGTTCATGAAGAGAAAGCAATCATAGAATCGTTTAGGTTGGAAAGGATCTTTTAAAATCATCGAGTCCAACCGTTAACCCAGCACTGCCAAGTCCATCACTATACCTTGTCCTTGAGCACCACATCTATCCGTCCTTTAAATACCTCCAGGGATAGAGACTCAACCATTTCCCTGGGCAGCCTGTTCCAGTGCCTGACCACCCTTTTGCTGAAGAAATCTTTCCTAATACCCAATCTAAACCTCCCCTGGTGCAGCTTGAGGCCATTTCCTCTTGTCCTATCCCTTGTTACTTGGGAGAAGAGACCAACCCCCACCTCGCTACAGCCTCCTTTCAGGTAGTTGTAGAGAGCAATAAGGTCTCCCCTCAGCCTCCTTTTCTCCAGACTAAACCTCCAACAATAGTACAGCTACAGCAGCCTCCTGGCTCTTTTGTACATAAAAGGCAGGCTAGCATCCACTACAAAGAAATGCAGGTAATTTAATGTTGACAGGGTTTGGAAAATCCAATGGCAAGTTGCTTAGTTTACAGCAGGATGTTAAAAACAGCTCACAGCTGGCTCTATGTAAGTGAAGATATGATCTCAGAACCCAATCTACAAGGCGTACAACAGTGCCAAATGGCACTTCACAAAGGCAATTCTGGACTCCTAGAACTTAATAGCTTGGTCTCAAGTCTATCCTTGGCTAGGGAGAGCTACCTGCACTCTTTCTGATTCTTCCCAGTGCTGCTGGTTTTAAGGGTACCTATTGATTCTGATAGAGTACTGCATGCATCCAGGCTACTTTCAGACTTGGCTTGGCTCCACATGTTCATATAGCAATGCTTCTGATCTAATGAATCCTAATGCAACTAGTTGCATGGACATTATGACACCTAAACATTCAAGTTGAGCCTAAAAACCAGACTGGATGTGAGAACTGTAGTATTATGTAAGGGAGCCTAGTTCTACATTATTTTAAATAATGGAGAATTGACTACTTACGCCAAGAAACAAAACTAGATTAGAGTAGTATGAGGTTTATCTCGTACTGCCATCTACTGAAAAAAGCAAGCTACTTCTCTATGAAACCGTTTTCCTGTTCATGATTCTTCTCACTGCATATCATAACAAGATTATATGTGATTATATTTCCTCAGCTGCAAAGAAATATACAAAACTTTCTACTCTTCCATTCTTACAACCATATAATGCTGGAAGTGTACAGCATGTACAAATATCAAGCCAGTATTCATGAGACGCTAAAATGAACTCATGGGCCTATTGCAGGATCCAGGTGCCTAGATATCAGCCAAATAAAAAGTTTAAGACTGTTGTGAGGGTCTGCATAAGTAAAGCTGACGAGTTGTATCAGCTAGTACAACCTCTGTGCTGATGGAATGATCGCATGCTTACTACTGTTCTTTCTGTGGAGTCTGTTTACTAATCCAAATCAAGCATAAGATAAGATAGTATAGTTAAACAGACAAATGTAAGTTAATAATGAAATGACAATCAACCAATGAGGGTCATTAAATATTCTTCGGCACATTCTTCAAAATGTAGTCATTTTGCAGACAAGCTGAATAAGCCATTGAAAAGAAAGTTTTACTTCTTACTTACACCCTTCTCTGTTGCACGAATATCTGTATTTCCATAAAGAGTTCCAAGACCAATTACTTTGCCACCGTTTGTCCGTATATCAATTTTATGGCTCTGAAAAAAAAGTTTAAAAATCATATGGTTAGGATAATCATAATTAGAAAACAAGTTATCTTGTTTTTCAAGCTGTACCACAATAACCACCTTGGATCACAAACCTCCATTTTACTGTGAAGGTTTTTTCACAAGTGATTGCCAAATGTGCTGTTTATTTCCAGTGGAGTCGAACTCAAAACAAGTTACTTTTCTTTGTAACCAGAAACACAAGGGAAAGAACAATGCTGAGGAACTCTTTATTGTCCATACAGGTGGGTTTTTTGGTTTTGGTTTGGTTCTTTTAACTAGAAACATTCACTCAGTATACATTAAAATGAGCAGCAGGGGAGGAAAGAGGGAACTTTGTGCTTCATTTATAGTCCATCCAGAAACCAAGGTATGCATATACCCAATGCTGCAGCAGATGAGAAACACGAGCTGGCAGTGAGAAATGAACTTGCAAACTGGAGCCTTCCAGTGACCTGGAACCTACAGTGTCACAGAATTCTGTAGGATAATCATATATATACAAACACACCACAGAGCTACTTACGCTTGGAGTAGTATGTATAGCCATAAACTTCTACAGATGGATACCAGTGTAAACTTTAGGCCTGCAAGTAGAACCAGATCCTACAGTGTTTTCAAATTAGGTATTTTGGGTACATCTGCATTACAATCTCAAGTTTTTCCACAAAGAAACCAGGTTTCAAGTAAAAAAATGCTATAGCCCTTATACCTTTCAGCTGCTGCTGTATACAACTGACAAGAAAAAAAAAAATTTTACAGAAATACACACAACCTAATCTCAGAAAGATAAAAACACCCCAGGTCTTGAGAGTAAAAAACAACCATTTATAAGAAGGGAGAAGGGAAAAAGAAAAAAAAATTAAAAATTAGATTTAAGTGACATCACTATTATAAGCTGCAACTTCAACAAATCTGACTTTACAAAGTCTACAGATCTCAACAGCAAAGCTCTTTTGCTTAAGTTCACTAGTGTAAACATTGGAATAATAGAATTAAAAAAAACCCTCAGCATTTTTTATACTTAATGCTGGATAAGCTTCCCACACACACATCCTTCATTTTCCCATACCACCACCTCCATTTTCAGATATATTCGTTTCTGTTGGAAAGGGTACTACTCCTGTAGATGGTATTTAATTTAGGACACCATCCATTACATTTGACAATCAAGCATATCAGAAATATTCAAGATATTTAGATTATTAAAAACCTGTCTGGATAAGCCATACTAAATGGCAACAAGATTAAGGACTTTTTTTTAAAAAAATAAATATATGAAATCAAGTTTTGAATATGGAAAACATGGACTTATACTGCTCTGACATTTCTGATGAAGCACCAAGAACCAGAAGTTTCATGGGGTTTCATAAAACAGGAAGAACTCTAGAGCAATGTTTCTTAACCTTTGTGTCCTCAAGTCTTGCTTTCTCCTCTTCATTTAAGAGGCTTCCCCACAGTGAAATGCAACGCCCCTAACTTGAGACTACAGTGGCGATTCAGACCTTTTAAAGGTTGTAAATAACTTGGCTGTTCAGTTAAGCTTCTATACAAATATAATAGATGATTCTCTCCATATACAGTAAACAGGATAAAGTTAAATTAGATGCTTCAGCCAGACATCACAGTTCCTCTGAGACAGTTACACTAGGCACATTATCAGAATTATGGTTAAAGAGCAAATCCTCCAGGCATACAACTTGAGGAAAATACCAGAACTCATAAGATTAGAAGAATTAGCGTATAGTGATGGCTTACCAGTATGGCCACTGATAGTTAAGCAAAATAAACCCATGACATACACGCTTATTTCCTCAATTTTTTTTATTCTATCATTTTTGGGATAGAAAAGGGTTTGATAAGACACAGATCCCTCAACTTTTTTTCCCCAGGATTATTAGACTATCCCTATCCTCTTAAAAAGAACAGGCTTTAAGAGGTAGGTATCAATAGAGACACTTAACAGACAGCAGGATTTGCTGAGAGAGGAAGCAAGTTACAATGGTCAAGTAGCTTTTTCGTTAAGAGGGAATATTCCACTAGCTGAAAGTAAGAAGCACTAATTTATCATAGGGCTTCTCCTAGCAAGGGAGAAAGGTTTGAGTAAGGAAGAGGTAAAAGGCTGTCAAGGCCATGACAGATGTTAAAAACAGAAAAATTTGTTCAGTTCCAACAAAGGAAGGACAGTGGTGCAGGACTAACAAATCAGGCTCAGACATGGTGTGTGGTGAGGAAGCATGGCAGGTCTTCCACTGATCGTGCATGAGACACCTGGAAATTCTTGTTATCCCTGGCACAGTCAGAGAGTCAGAAGTAATCGCTGAACATACAAACAAAATTAAAGGGTCTCCTTGATCCCGCTGTCACTGCTAACCTGATGGACTGTAATAAAAAGCAGCAGAAAAAATTAAAAAGAAGCAGCACTGCTTTCCCAATAAAGAATTTTGGAATAATTTATACTCTGAAGAAGACCTAGAAGTCGTAACTGTATTTTGGAATTACTGCTATGTCCTGGTTTCAGCTGGGATAGAGTTGATTTTTTCTTCCTAGTAGCTGGTATAGTGCTGTGTTTTGGATTTAGGATGAGAATAATGTTGATAACACACTGATGTTTTGGTTGTTGCTGAGCAGTGCTTACACCAGCCAAGGACTTTTCACCTTCCCATGCTCTGCCCGGTGCACAAGAAGCTGGGAGGGGGCACAGCCAGGGGGGCTGACCCAGACTGGCCAAAGGGCTATTCCATACCATATGGCATCATGCTCAGTATAGAAACTGAGGGGAGTTGGCTGGGGGGCAGCGATCGCTGCTCGGGAACAGGCTGGGCATCGATCAGTGGGTGGTGAGCAATTGTATCATGTATCACTTGCTTTGTATATTATTATTGTATTTTATTATTACTACTACTACTATTCTATTTCATTTTACTTCAATTATTAAACTGTTCTTATCTCAACCCACGAGTTTTCTCACTTCTACTCTTCTGATTCTCTCCCCCATCCCACTGGGGTGGGGGGAGTGAGCGAGCGGCTGTGTGGGGCTTAGTCGCCAGCTGGGGTTAAACCACGACATGCTACTATCAGTTGACCTAGAGACTTGAAAGGGATAGAGTGAACTGGGCTTTAGCCAATTACAAAAACAACAATCAACAAAAAAAACCCTCAATAAAACAACCCTCAACAAATGTCACTGGCTGGATAATGCCTACCACACCAAAAGCACCAGCTAAAATCCACTAAAAAACCCATACAGAATACTCATCCTTTCTGTTCAATTACTAGCACGCTTGATTAATGAAAGCAGATGTCAAATTTCTAGGTCTTCTGTAAAGACCCTACACAGTATACCAAAAATCAGCAAGTTTTTTGAATTACAAGTTATACAAACAACTTCTTGCAGTCTGTCACAAGTTAAGAGAATTAGCAGTTGTGAAGCTGTTGGCTGGTGCTCTTGAATAATCCCCACATGACCAGATTTTTTTTGTTTAAAGTCACTGATCAAAGATCTTTTGCTCTCTACTGCAAAGAAAGGATCTCCTGCTTTGCTAGTCAATGAGGTTTGTGGACAGCATGACAGTGAAGCAACATTAAACAGCTCTTTAATCCATCCAGGGGAGGGCAGTATCACTTCAGTTTGCTCAGTAAAGCACACTCCCTAAAGGGGAATGGGCTCTTGCGCTGCACTACAGAATCTAGTCTACAAGATTTTCAGTAGCCTTAAAAAAAACAAAAGGTTAATAATTCTGCTTCTCACTAAAAATTCTACTTCTCCGCTAATAGAGTATAATTTCTGAATCTACATTAGAAAAACTGGGTTACAGTTGCCTTACTAGAACTACAGTACTTCTTAACAACGTTAGACTAAAAACTGATTGTATGGCTAAGAGATACTGTAACTGAACAATAGTTTGCTCTCACAAACACCTACATGGTCAGTAATTTTAAATTAAAAACCTTCATCTCACTACTTCAGAGTCAACAAAATCAAGAGTGGTAACATGTCCGCTCTAGTACTGTATGCTGAAGCCGCCACAATAACCAGAACAAAGACAACCAATCACCACTCACAACCCAAAAGAATACTTCAGGTAACTATTTTGGTTAAAAAAAAGCCAAAGCCTTATAATCTACCACAGTTTTGTTTTAACAAGAGTTTCAGTTGATATCTGCAGTTCTTGATACTTTAAATTTTAAATGCTTTCTGCCTTCTGCAACACGGCTGTTCCTCTCACCTGAGGCTTAAGGGAGCCTCTCACCTGAGGCTTAAGGGCCACTAAGTGTAGTGGCCACACTGAGGCACATGCACAGGGGAAGAATCATCTGTCACACCTGCAGTTTTCCTGGCATTTTTGTGAATCAAGCAAGGCTCAAAGTTGACAGAGGAAAAAAGCAACACCAAGCTCCTCTAAACTATACTGAGGCCGCAGAGGTGTTGCTCTCAGAAGCCTCAAACTGGTGACTTTGCAGCCTTCTTTTCAGTTCATTAGAGTGTTACTTCATTGCTACCTGAAGTCTCAAGGAAAATAGAATTTTAAAAATGAAAAAGCCAGTTCAACGTTTTGTTGAATGAGAAAAGATGCCCACAAAACTAGTTAGTTTTCTTTCCTCAAAATCCTCTTTTTCCATGACATCACAAAAAATCCTTGACAATTGTGATGGCATGCTGTGATTACTGTCACTATTGCTGGCCAAAACTACCTTGTTTTCCCATGTTATGCAGTTTCTCATGTACTGCTGTTTGCTGCTATTATTATACAGCAGAGTCATTTTTAACCAAAGCTTTGGACAGCAGTAACACATATAGTACTGTTAACTTTAGGTTAGATTTTGGTTACCTTTTTAAGAGTAATATGGTAAATTACACAGAATCTGGAAGATACAAATTCTCTGTAGTTCATTGAATATGGATTAAACCTAGCTCTATTGTATATTAAATTTCCCCTTAAGTTCAGTTTCCCACATATGCACTATAAAATCATCTCTTACCACGATAGAGAAAAATATTGAAAGATTTTTCATATCTCAAAAATACTTAAACTTAGGAATTACCCTATTTGAAAAGCCCTTCTTTTGAATTTATACCAATTCCTGCAGGTACAATCCCAATTATTCAAGTGAATTTGATTCCAAACAGCACCTAAGTCAGATAGGCTTTTGTAGAAATAATCAAAGTATATCTCAGCAAACCTGAAGTCTTAAGATTGAAAAATCAAGGTCATGACCATGATACACATGGTATTTATCAGATATATTTCAGTCATGTATTTTGTGTAACTTCTGATTGAAAATTAACCTAAAGAATTTGTCAACACCACTGATATATGAGAATTATTAAAAAAAAGAAAAACACAGAAAAAAAAAATAAGCAGCATACTGCACAGTCCCGACTGAGCAAGCATAACTATTAACCTACTAGACAGGAAATCCCAGTCTTTTTTTTTTTGAGGTGTGGGGAGAGCAGATATCAGGCCAACTGCTGTCACTGTTTCTGCTGGCTTTGGCTATCATCAAAGGTACTTGGACTTCTGACTCCACATTATTTAGTGTTATTGACTTTGTGTTTTAATGGTATGCAATAAATAAAGGTGAGGTCTTACACACATAGTAACATTTAGAAATATCAGAGTACTTCTCATCTCCAGAACGGGTATTTAAGTTTTTACACTATATTCCACCACACAATCCCTTTCAAAACACCGATGGAGTGGGGGAGGGTTCTTTGTACCTTTATTGACTGCAAGACACTAGTCCCCTTCTCCGTTTCTATTTTGCAGTTATCACATTCTATTTTCTGAATCTTCACACAGCCAGTCCCCGATGTTTTGATATCCAAATCTAGAATTAAAACAGTTTTATTAGCAACAGAATGAGAAGAGTCAGATCTATTTAACATAGTACTTGATTACTTTATACAGTAACTACATATAGTAGGGAAAAAAGCAGCTTCTTTGTTACTAAAGAACCTTCTTGCAAAGTTTGGCCCCATACTTTCAATTGCATGACTAGTCACTGTCAACAATCGACACTGAAAACTGTAAGCCCGTGAACAGCCATCCAGTTTCAAGAAAGAATATTAGAAGGCAGCAGAGTGACTGTTACTGCTGGCAAGGAATCAGCAGGGTGTGATCCTTTAGTGAAGTTTTATCTTTTTTTTAACCTACTCCCAAACTCCACCTCCATCTCATAGCTACCCTAGTCATCAATTATTCTATTAGCAATGCTACTGAGACATTTGGGTACCCTGACATGGGTTTTGGGGTGGGAAGGCTGTCAGGTTGTTTGAGGCCCCACATAGAGTAATAAGATTCAACAGCAAATACATAGGTCTTACTTAGACCTATACTGCTTCAACTAGCAAGCAGCGTAACACAAAACCATGAGTTTGCATGCGTCATTCTTCCCTAGCCTTCTCAAAGGCCTGAATTACCCCTACAACATGAAGAAGCATGTTTGCCTCTAGTCTGAATCACCTCACCCTATTACTGTTCATAGGCTTCCACAAAGAAAAGTCACTAGGTCTTGTAGGTAACTCAAGCGTGTAATTTATGGGCTGGTATTTAAGTTTTTATACCATATTCCACCACACAATCCCTTTTAACACACCAATGGAGTGGGGGAGGGTTCTTTGTACCTTTATTGACTGCAAGACACTTGTCTCCTTCCCTGTTTCTATTTTGCAGTTATCACATTATTTTCTGAATCTTCACACAGCCAGTCCCCAATGTTTTGATATCCAAATCTAGAATCTTATTTATCAAGGGAGTAATTTATGGGCTCATAGTTCTCAAAAAGCATTTTTCTGCCATTTGAGCTCACCCCACTTCCAAGAAAGAAATACCGTGATCAAGATTTTAATCAAACTACATGTTTCTTACATTTAAGTAAACTCTAAGATAGACTTTGAAGCGTGTAAAAGCACAAAACCTGGCAAACTGGGCTGGTGACTATCATCAGAGGTTTGAGGGCCAGCACCACAAGGTTTTATGTTGGTAAAGCCTAGACAGTTTCACCAGACTAAAAATATCTGAGTGGTATCTGAGCTATTTCAATTTGATTGATGCTAATCTACAGGTTCTGAAGTTGAGACCAAACTTTTCCATAAGGTTTTACTTCTCAGGGAGCAGTTGGATTGTTTAAACACAGTTCCCAGAGACACAAATAGAGGCACTCTCCAAACACCTATGCTTGAAACAGTATGTCCCTGCACAGCACAAACCTGGAGAGTTTAAAAAGAAAGAAATATTATTTTTTAAATACAAGCTGTCTTGCTCAAAACTGCTCAATTCACCCACTGGAAAACTGCACGGTCCTTGGGAGGATCTACATCCAAGACTTTTGCTATTTTGCTTTCTGAGAAGAGAGAGGTCCAAAAGCCATTTTGCTTGTGCAAATCTTTGAATTCAATCAGCTTGATACCCTCTTGCCCTTATTGCTTCTGTCAAAAGGGGCAAGGAAAAGGCTTAAAAGGAGTCAGTTTAGCCACAATACCAACTTAGTAAGACTTTTATAAGAATAAGGTTAATAAAAACTTCTGATCCTGCAGGGCATATTATGGCCATCGTTTGAAAGGTAGATTAGTAGTGTAATCCTAGTTGTATCAAAGATGGGTGCCAAAAGAGGACACAGAAGTCTAGGGATTCATGAGCATGCTGTGAAGAAACACAAGGAATTCCTGGAAACATACTTTGTGCCTTGATCCTCTGCAGAGTGACGGCGCTTTGCTAGCCTTCATGCAGCAAAAATTAGTGGAGAAGGAATAGAGCCCCTCTGTCTCACAAATTGTCTTCCTGAAGCAAGGATAAATGACTCCACAAAAAGGCAGGCTAAAAGCTGGATAATATTGCTAACAAAATTTCAAAAAGCAAGGAGGAACAGGATACAATCTGTTTCAGTGCCAAAGCTCCAAATATAGCTAGTTTGATTTCTCCTTAGCAAGGATGAGGGCTGAAGCCAAGTTCAGCCACACAAACCTCAAAGAATGCATGAAGATCTTTGAGGTGCAAAGGACTTGTATTGGAAATAAAGGTACATAGGGAAAAAAATAACTTTGGTATCAGAATGTAGGCAGGAGTACCCCAGAAATACCACCTTAAGCTACAGTATTTTAAATAGACTGGAAAATTACGTCTTTTAAAGTGACTCAGCAGCCCTGGACTACTAGAAGTACTTCATGATGATCCACTTCTCTGCTCGTAGAGGAAGCTTACCAGTAAGTGAGCAAGCGTGTAAAATAATTCAGTCTAGGAAAAACTACTTATTGAGGGCATCAGATTATAGTATTTGCTACTCTGAGGCTGTAAGTCTGCCATACTTAGGAGCAGATCACTGATGATCTTTTTTCCAACTCAATAATATGTTAAAAGTTCAGAAAAATACATTGTTGAAAACATTCACATTCGCTTTCCACTAACATTTACGAAAAACAAAAAGCAGAAACAAGCAGTCCCAGTAACTTAGGTTCTCCCGTCATATTAGTAGGCAGAAAAATTGTTTAAGTGATACCATAAAATTATGATTTTGGTAATTCACAGAAACATTCCAGACCCATACATTCATTCAGTTTGCCTGGTTAGTTCCACAAGAATCTGCAGTATTTAGCCAAAAAGCTAAGTGATCTCATGAACTTAAATGAGACTAATGTGGAAGAGTTAAGTTTTCCCAATGAGAGAACTGATAATAAAAAATAAACAGCAACAACAAAAAAATTAAAAACCCATACTGGCTTACAAGTGCACCTAGACCAGGAGTGCTTGATCCTGTGCCAGAGAGGACAGAGCTTTGGTATTTTACTCCATGAAGCCTGGCCACCACTTCAACACTCATGGTTCTCCTCCTTGACTTCGGCATAGAAACCTCTGTTGTTTTCACCAGGGTATAATACAGAAAAAGCATTGGAACAGTTTGCCAAAGGAGGTTGTATAGCCTTCATTCTTGGACATTTTCAAAACCAGATGGGATAAAGCCCTGAGCAGCTTCCTCTGACCTTGGAGTTGACCCTGCTTTGAGCAGAAGGTTGAACTAGAAACTTTGAGGTCCCCTCCAACCCAAATTATCCTATGATTCTAACATAATATGCATGTACCAAAGCAAAACCTAAGAACCATATGGTAAGACAGGACAGAGGAATATCAAATTCTGGTTATGCAAGTTGGGTTTACTTCTGAGTACTCAATAATCACTGTACAGTAACCAGAAATCAAAGAGCTGGTTTCAGGTTTAATTAGCACATGCAGCTTGACATGCCAAGACACAGGGTTCTCTATGTGCTGAGCAGACTCCAAACCTACAGCCATGTGCCTACACCATCCCTGGTATAAATAGCTAACATATACATGCGACCTGAAGGAAAATAAACAAGCTTGATGAAAGAGAAATCCATTGACATCTATCATCTATTAAGGTTAAATGTATCAGAGAGGATTATCAGATTGTGTATGATATTGAAAGACTATACACAGCATAAAACTAGACACTAAGACAGAAATAGAGGATCCTTTAGGATTTGCCCTACTGGGCTGCTTACAAGTTGCCTTTGGTTTAAAATGCATACTTGAGCTCATCATCTAGCATCTTCTGCTCATGCTCTTCATGGGCTAAGGAGTTTTAGCTAACTTAGAGCTTCTTGGATAAGCTCCAACCTAAACTGCAAAAGCTGTTATGAAATGCCACAACTTCCAAAACCAAGAAAGAAGCTAGAATACTGTAAAGACATTCACATCAACTTCGCAACTTCTTACAGCTAAGTGACAGAAAGAGAGCTCGGATAAAACGGTCTAAACAGAACAGAGTTAACACCCTCCTTACACGTTCAAGGAAGGCCAGAGAAAAGCCGAAGTGCTTGCAGAGCAACAACAGTTTATTTCTGGTCTGAGATGTGTTTTTACAAGAGATAAAATCTTTTGCTCATGCAATGATGTTTAATGGATAATTCTTTCCTAAATAAAGAAAACGAACAATCCAAGCACAAACTATTACTCAGAGAACCCAAAAACCAAACCAGAGCTGAAAGGACACTTAAAGTAGAACCTCACTGGCAAGCAGCAATTCTACTTCACCGAGTACAAAAAAATATTTACATTTTGGGAAATATATCTCTGGATATGCCTGGATGATAGCATGAACAGACAATTCTAACATCATGCTAATCACGGGGTGACAAATAGCAAGTAGCGGAAGGGGATTACAATCCCCAGACTGTCCAGGGAACCTGAATTGCATGAGCTTACCACAAACTCCAGTGGAACCGCTTAGAAACCTACAAACTGATAAAACCTATTTCAAGAAGGAAGACTGTAAGACAGTCTGCAGGGTTGGTTGCTATTCAGAATATAATAAGAATCTCAAAGACAAGACAAAAGCTAAATGATTTTTTTTTTCCCCATCACTCAGGATTCATTATTGAGACCTTCAGGAAGGTTCCCCACATTGAAACTCTTTATGAAGGCTAAGATTCTCCAGATCTTAATACAATGAATTCTACCACCCGAGAGTAACCAAGTCTGGAGTAATGCATAACAGTCACTCAGAGATCCTAGAGAAACTGAAATATTGAATTACTAACAGCTACAGTGATCAGACACACCTGGTACCAGAGAAATGAAGGGTAATAGATGGGACACTGGGTGTTGGTTTGATTGTCTGTAATCCTGGGATGGACTCTGTGAATGTACTACAGATGACCCAAGGTAATCTTTGCACTTGCCAAGCAGGGGAAAAAAAAAAAAAAAAAAGCTGTAAGAAGGTAACTGACAATCCTTAGGGAAGAGTCAAAACTACAAAAGTCTCTTGGAGAAGAACAGTCCTGCTACAGTTCAGTGAAAGAGTCAATGAATATATAGGTAACAGTTGATCTGTTTAAGAGAATGAACTTGAATTTCCAGATGTCTTTGACAATATCCTTAGTCCTATATTGTCTTTTAGCTATAAACTATGTACCATCTTCAACGCTACATGAATTTGGAAATCAGCACAAATACCAAGGTTGAAAAGTTTCATCAACAACACTGGATTATTCAGACTAGTTAAAAACTCACTGACGAACTGCAGAAAGATCGTGGAATACCACATACTCAAATAATCAAATAGCAGGAAATTGAACGGATAGTATGCCTTGTGGGACTCTTTGCCAAGAGGCAGGGAGTTTGCCAGGAAGCTCTCACCCTGAAACTGTTTACATGTGTAAGCGGACACTCGGAAGAGAGACCCACTGAGGGGCTGAGCTGTATCAGGCTCAGAAAATCCCCTGAGCTGAAAACAGCTGACAGCTAAGAAAACACTTAAATGGAATATTATTTATGTTTGTCCTGTTCTTACTCTTCCCTGAGCATCTGTTTATGACTACTGCCGGAGACAGGACAGAGGGCTAGCTGGGCTCATAGTACAAATCAGTATAACAATTCTGACATAGACAAAGTAAAGCACACTGAGGGCAGGGAGAGGGAGAAGCCCCTGATTTTATTTACAGAATGTTTATCTCTATATTAGTTGTTAGGAAACAAAAGAGTTTACCATAAGTTTTGGTAAACATACCTAAGAAACACCCTTTCAGTTATCAACACTGTTCCAAAAAAAGACCAAGCAAAAGTATATTAAAGTATATTACAGGGATGAGTAAGACTAGAAAATTAAAGAGAATGCTGCTGTGATAAATCCATAGCACTTCTCCATTTTGAATGATAAACAGTTCAGCTCCTTCTAAATGAAAACAAGAAGAAAAAAACAAATCCAAAAAACAACATAGCAGAAGGTAAGAGAAGATAAAAGGTGCAAAATGTCTTTGCTGTAAGGGTTTGGAAAAATGATAACCAAGAGAATATAACACCATGCTCTACAAAAGTCATAGATGACATGTATGAAGTCTAAGTAGAATGAGATTATTCACCATTTCTCATACCGCGACTGCAGCAGAGCTTCAAATGAAATAAAGCAGCAGTCTTGAACAACCACTTGAATCAAACCAGAGGACCGGGCTTTTTGTACGCTGAAAAGTTTTTCCAGCATGGTGAAACTTATTCTGCACTGTACAGGCACCTGCACAAATCCATAGGAAAACAGACATATCAATGACAAAACACAATTCTCTCTGGGTCAAGTACTCCCTAAACCTTAGCTCACCAAGGGGAATTATCCTAGCAAGCTTGCCCTCTTCCTCTCCCCTAAACTTAGGGCCACTATCAGTATTTCAATCCAGCACAGACATTTATTGGTTTCAGACACTACAGCTGCTCTCCCAAGTTGTTTATAGGTTCCGCACCAGAAACCCTGCACAGATTTTTGCCCTGTGCCCACAATGATAACACAAGACTTGTACTAGACAAGGGAGCCCTTCTTGGCACTTCATCTGTGCTGTTACCTTCCAGACTTTTTTGATCCCTGTGGATGGCCACTCAGCATAACAACCACTAATGGAGCCGGCAGGTCCAACAAGCCTACTGGGAACAACGCTTGAACTGCAGGGGTGCGTAGCACATACTGAGGACTGCTGTCTCCCAGCTGACCTGCAGTTATGCCTTTTCTGGAACACCAGCTGTCAGAGCTAAAATAAAAGTGTGCATGGCAACTACCACTTAATAGCACAAGTTGCAGCATTAACTACTGCTGCCAAAAAGGTCAACAGCAAGTCATGTATCCAGACACCTAAGAAGTCAGGAAACACAGAAAGAAACGGGACGCTTTGAATCTCCTTAATGAGAGGGGGCGTGATGCCGTTTCCCAATATCCGCTGCCGACAGCGCTTCCAGCCGGAGCGGCCGCAGCAGCAAGGCCAGCGCGGTCCCCGGCGCGCCCCGCCGGCGGGAGCCATCCCGGCCCCGTGCGCCAGCGGGCCGGAGGGAGAGGGCTGGCAGCCGGGCCTCCCGCCGCCCCTCCCGCGTCACCCACCGAACTTCACGGGCGTCCTGACGTCCACGGCGGCCTTGCTGTCCACGCCGTCCGCGACGATCGCCATCTGCTGCAGCGCCTCGTCGTACTCCACCCGGACGCGGTCCTGCTGCCGGCCGCGGGGCGGGGGGCTGCCGCCGGCGCCGCTGACGGCGACCAGAACGCGGTCCGCGCCCGGGTAGCGCTCCGGGTCCAGCGGGCGCACGCTCACCTGGCAGGGCAGCCGCACCCGCAGCCGCCCCCGCGGGCTGACCGCCAGCGCCCACTCCTGAAGGGGCCTGCGGCCGCCGGCCTCGGCGGAGCCGCTACAGCCGCGGCGGGGGACGGCCGGCCCCCACCACCCGCCGGCCACCCGCACCGCCAGAGGCCCCCAGCGCGGGGGCAGCGCCCTCATGCCGCCCGGCGGGGCCGCCGGCCTCGGGAGCCGCAGCCGAAGCCCCCTGAGGAGAGGCGAGGCGGGACGGGGAGCTGCTGCTGGCGGCGGACGGCCGTTACCCCCGCCCGGTCACGTGACGCGGCTGCACGCGGGGAGCGGCACCGGGGCAGCTGGTAAACAGGCGGCGGCCGCTGGCGCGCGCCCCGGGAACAGCCGGCGCCAGCCCCGCCCGCTCGCCGAGGAGGCCGATGGGAGTCGTAGTTCGCCAGCGCGCGGAAGGAACTACACTCGTCCTCATCGGCCTATCAGCGAAAGGGGGAGGCGGAGCACTTCCGTGGTCTGCTTCTATTGGGCAGCGGGACGGGATGCTGGAGCCAATCAGAGGCGAGGGTGAGGGCCGGCCGAGGCAGGCCGGAGAGGGCGAGGCGGCGTCGCCATAGGAACTGGGGACGCCGCTCGGCGAGGCGGGGCCGGCCGCGGCCGCACAGGTGGGGCCCTGCGGCGGGCCGGGGCCGGGGCCGGGGCCGGGGCCGGGGCCGAGCGGCCTGGAGGAGCTTGCGGCGGCCGGGGCCCGGGGCGGCAAAACCGCGGCTCCGACGTAGAAGCGGGAAGCGAGTCCAGCGGCGCTGGGCCTCGGGGCCGCCCCAGTCCTGTTTGAGGAGTGCCGGGTGGGCCGGGGCCCACCTCCCCGCCCGCGTCCCTGGGTGCCGGGGCCCTTCCCCCGGCTGGTCTCCGGCATCTCCTGCGTGAGAAAACGAGGTACCTCAGGGCGTGAGGGCCGGTTCCGTGGTCCCCTTGGGCTGCTGCTGGTGCAGCCAAGCGGTAGTCTCCGACGGGAGAGCCGTGCTGGCTGGGTTTCAGCAGCCACAGGACTTAGCACCTGCAAGGAGGAGGCAGGGAAACAGAGAGGAACGGGATGGGGGAAATGGCGGGGCTTTGGGTGGCAGCCTGGTCTTGGTTACGCTTAAGCCTTCAGTGAGATTGCGTGTGTTGAAATGTCCTCGGTCAGAGGATAAAGAAGCAGTTTGGCAGATGTGCTGGAAAAACAGTTTTTTTCAAAAGTGGTATTGCGGAGCTCCAGAATTGCTGTCTGTCAAAATGGCTTGGTTAACATGTTATTTGTTGTGACTGCTTTTTAGCAGTTAACATATAGCCTAGCAGTTCTAAAGCAGGCCAAATAAATATTTTCCTGAGTTCTGTACAAATATGTCATGAGACAATTGTCCTTATAGGGTTTACAAACAAGTGGGGAACTACTGAATTAAGTTAAAAAAGAGTTTTATTGGCTTCATAGCGCACATTATCATTGTATAATAATGAAAAAAAATGCGGTGGGGCTTGTGGGCATAGACGATGTAAAGTCAAGGGCTGCAGTCTTATCATAGATGTAGTTTACTGCTAATAATGAGAGTGAAACATGCATAGAAAAGTGCATTGTCATAGCTACATTGCAACACAAGAAATAATGAAATCTGGGGCTGTTACTTTATTGATTTGCTCCCTTTTGCTTTCCATGTGTTGTTTTTCTTCTTTTCCAAAAATAACCATGCAAGCCATGCGATATGATATTTGGTCATCAAGCTCTTTTCACCTCATTAGCCTCATTTCCATTTTTATTACTGTCTGGCATTGATTATTTTTGAATCTGAAATGAGGTCTGAGTGTCCAAGAGGAAAGAAGATGGTCCTAGCTTTTTGGCCCATCTGTAATTTTCACTGTGGAAAGTTTAATAAAGATTCATATTAATCAGTAAAGCCCTTCAAGTTAAATTATTTAATTGGTTTACATTATTCAGTCTCAAAAATCATTAGATGAAACACAAAAAGGGCCAGCCTGCCATATGATAGTTTAGTGTAGAAAAATAGAATTCTAGAAAGACAAAAATGTGTCCAGAAATATCTTGGAACATGACAGGGGATAGAAGTGATTTTTTTCAAGTCTTCAGAAATAGTTGATTTTGGGAAAAAATACTACAAAATTCTCACTCTTGAGACCAAATACCAAATTTAACTGTTTCCCTGACAAATTACCTAACATTTACAGACCCGTAAGAAGTGTGGTGCAATGTGCTATAATTCCGCTAGATGACAGCCAATTCAACAAATCACTCTATTAACCGACTATTCAAAGGGAATCCCGACTTTGGTTAGGTGGGCCTTACCGCTGCCACCCCTTTCGCCCTGAAGTCAGTGCTGCTGTTCCTTAGCCTCGTCTCCTGCCTCCTCTTAAACGTTACCGCTGCTTTCCCACTGCCCCCTTTTCCTCCAGTATCTCGGTATTTGACGCTCCTCGGGTAGGCAGAGGTTTATCAGGTTGGGCTCCGCACTATGCTATGCATCATCTTTAATATTGTCAAGTTTTGCATAATTGAGAACTTTGTTCAAGAAACCATTCAAAGATACTTAAGCCTTAGCTATATATATATGTCACTGTTTTGTGTTGGTTTTTTTCATTAGATACAGTCTAAGCATATTTATATGGTTAAAAATACTGAAGAAAACAAATAAAAAGTAATTGCTGGGAAGTTCTTCTTTCTCCATACGTACATAACCTCATGTTTTTAATGTTTTACTTATGCCATCTATATTTTGGCTATAATATTGATGCAGTTTCATTTTCGTGCTCTTGATTGAATTCCAGCTGATCCCATATCAGCTGGTATGGCATGTAGCAGAGTCCAACAGTAAAATTAGATTTGTTTTCATCTTTAATTTTCTGACTTGTCACTTGCAGGAAAAGAACACTATATCAAATTTATAAATGAAGACTTAATTAGAGCTCCAATTTCAAGATGCCTGCGTGATTCCTTAATGATTCTTACTAGCCGTTTTGCCAGATATTTACTTACAGTGTTGTTGTAAGCCGAAGAATATTCTGTATTTCATGCAAAAGCTAACAAAAACTAGACCTTATAAATTGTTATAAAGTAGATTTTAAAGCCAAGCATTATTAGAGGTGCTTTTAGGCTAAGGTAAGTGAGAGAGAGATTTTAAGGGAAGAGGAATTAAATAAAAAGGATATACAGGATAGGCTGTAGAAGGAATACATTTTTCTAACTTTTATATTTGGAATTAATCACAGAATAAGATCAGACTGCTTCAGGTACCACAGGGTATAAACTTAGTCTGCCTGAGTGGGATTAAGTTCGCCTGTTTGCTATAATTGTAATCAAGAAATAATATGACTTCACTGTTCAGCAAAATGCGGCTGCCCTGCAGGAGTGTTCTTGCTGGGGTTACGCTCATGCTGAGGCTCCTACCTGCAGATGCAAGAACACTTCTTTTCAAGTTAACATCCAGCATTTGGGCAAGGTTCACTGCACGCAGGGCTAGCTACTTATCCATGTTCCTCCATATCATGAGGCTTAAGAATTTTGTAGTCAGGATATTTTTCCAAGTTTATTAAAAATTCTCGCGTGTTTCTATTATGAAAGATCTGTATTATGCTATTTTAGTTCCTTTATTTGTATTTTGTATTTTTTCAGTGATGTATTTCTGATCTGCTTCCTTGAGCCTTCTTAGTTCTAAAGGCGTGTCTAGGTTTCAGTGGGTAGGCAAAGCATGTTTTGTTTGTTTTCCCCTCGGTATTTTAGTGTCTGTGTAGTGATGGTAACCATTTCTTCTCAGGGATGGCAGAGAGAGGCAGTCTCCAAAGCACACAATGGTTTGGATTTCAGAGATTTTTTGTTTGTCACGCTACCAGAAATCTTCTGAGGAAATTAAGTTCCTCATGGAAACCATGTGAAAAGGGAAGTGGCCAATCTTACCATTCAAATTCCCCCTATCTTAGCCATATCTAATTAGAACTCCAGCAGATAAAGTCTGTGTGTGGCTCAGGGTGATTCCATCCCAAATAGCAGAGACTTGAAAACAAGGGGAAACAACAGAACTTATAACAAAAGTTGTAAAGCAGCTTAGGTATGCGGTGTGCTCTCATTTCCCCAAAGTAGTTGTCTGTGAGGTTGTACAGTCTAATCAAACAATCCATTCTGAATTACCTGCATATTATAATGCCTTATTGTACATGATGTAATTTTAATTTTAATGATCATTTAATGTTGGCATAGCTTTGTCGTTTAAAGACGCATCACTTCATGCTGTAGCACAGGCTGTGCCCGGCAGCTGGCTGTGGAAGGAGATCTATGTCTATGGCCTCAGCGCAACTTAATGTGAATTTACACCTATTTGTTTAAACTTGGCTAAACCTTAGACTTGTGTTGTATTAAACAAAACAATGTCCAACAATGTTGGAGCATTTACCTGTCAGTCTACATCAATTTAACTAACCCAGCTTTAACTGAAACAGATCAGATTCGTGTGGCAACAAAGAATGAGGGAGGGAATATATTAAGAAATTGATAATTTCCATCAGGAAGGAAAGTAGCACACATATCAATGTATAATGTACCATCTGTAAATCCAGTTGTGAACTTGCATGCAATACTAGTAATTAGCTACTTCCATAATTATTTCCCACTGGAATTAGTCAGACTACTTCCATAAATAACTGCTCATTGTTTTAATTGACTTCACAGACTTCCCAGTCTGGCCTGATGTTATCAGACTGAAATTATAAATTACTTGGAATGTAATCTTTTTCTAATTATTGGCTCAGTACTGGGGCTGGTCCTGTTCAATATCTTTATCAATGATCTGGACGAGGGGATTGAGCGCACCCTCAGTAAGTTTGCAGATGACACCAAGTTGGGTGGGAGTGTCGATCCGCTGGAGGGTAGGAAGGCCCTACAGAGGGACCTGGACAGGCTGGATCGATGGGCTGGGGCCAACTGTATGAGGTTCAACAAGGCTCAGTGCCGGGTCCTGCACTTGGGTCACAACAACCCCACGCAACGCTACAGGCTGGGGGAGGAGTGGCTGGAGAGCTGCCTGACAGAAAAGGACCTGAGGGTGTTGGCTGACAGCTGCCTGAACATGAGCCATCAGTGTGCTCAGGTGGCCAAGAAGGCCAATGGCATCCTGGCCTGTATCAAGAATAGTGTGGCCAGCAGGACCAGGGAGGTGATAGTGCCCCTGTACTTGGCACTGGTGAGGCTGCACCTCGAGTACTGTGTTCAGTTTTGGGCCCCTCCCTACAAGAAGGACATTGAGGTGCTGGAGCCTGTCCAAAGAAGGGCAACAAAGCTGGTGAAGGGTCTAGAGCACAAGTCTTACGAGGAGCGGCTGAGGGAGCTGGGGTTGTTTAACCTGGAGAAGAGGAGGCTGAGGGGAGACCTTATTGCTCTCTCCAACTACCTGAAGGGAGGTTGTAGCGAGGTGGGGGTCGGTCTCTTCTCCCAAGTGACAAGGGATAGGACGAGAGGAAATGGCCTCAAGTTGCGCCAGGGCAGGTTTAGATTGGATGTTAGGAAATTTCTTCAGCGAAAGGGCAGTCAGGCACTGGAACAGGCTGCCCAGGGAAGTGGTTGAGTCCCCATCCCTGGAGGTATTTAAAAGATGTGTAGATGTGGTGCTTAGGGCCATGGTTTAGTGGTGGACTTGGCAGTGCTGGGTTAACGGTTGGACTTGATGATCATAAAGGTCTTTTCCAACCTTAATGATTCTATGATTCTAATTTTATAAATGCAAGGCATTAAGATGAAGTTTAAATGGGTTCATCAGTATGTGTTAGTGAATTCGATCACTTGAAGTGTAGTTCCCTCAATAGAGATTGTTATCAATTTTGTGTCTTCTTAATTAGTCTAGTTGATGCATTTTCATACATGGAGCTGCATCTCTTCAGGTTCATAATGAAATTTTACTACTTTTTGCATCTGTCACTCTGGAGAAAATCAATGCAGCTGTCACCTTTCTGGATTCTGCACTGACTTGTGTATGAACATTGCTATTTGCTAGACAGATACCGAAGTAAAGATGCTGGCATTAGTCTTGGGAATCTGAGTTCAGACTTTTATTATTATTGCTGTCCTGAAGCTGTTTCACAAGACAGTTCTCAGCCTGATTTGACCCAGGTTCCAAAACAGACTTGTAATTCCCTTTCTCTGCAATTCTGTGTGTTGGATCAAGGCTGTAATATTATTTGCAGTTCTACAGTTCAAAAACATCCATGTTTGTTGAACTATTCTGTAAATTTAGAAATCATACCAACTTTTATTGCTATTTGAATTAGACTGTTTATTTATCAGATATTGGAAAAATACAAATTTTCCGCTTTGCTTTTTGAACTTTATATATCCAATTTTGTATAAGCTGAATTTTAAATTTAATTATGTAGTAGGTAATTGAAGAATGCTAAACTTAATTTAGCTTATTTTAATGTCCCTTTGTCGTGGTTTAACCCCAGCCGGCAACCAAGCACCACACAGCCGCTCGCTTATACCCATAATTGTACATATCTTTTGTTAGTCTGTCCCCTTTCCTCTTAAAAAGGAGGGGAGACTAGCATTTATCACACTAGCTAAGGCTGTCTAATTGTTTTCCTCTGTCTCAGCTGTCTATAGTTATGTCCTAACCTGATATTATAAACTTTTCAGATTCAGAAGATTGTTCTTGTTCTCTCCCTGCCCAGCAAATTGGAGTCTTGGCGAGGACTCTTTTGTACTACGACACCACGAGGAAATATATTTTTTGACTGTCGTCAACTCTATGTTTCACATACAAGTATCGACAAAAATGCCTACACCCATGAAGCTCTCGGGTTTTGGCATTGTTCTGCTTAGAGTTTCTGCCACTGTGCTTTTCCCTCTGTCTAAATTCTTCTCATATGTTTAGAGGAACAAATAAAACAGCAGCCATAAACATGAAATGCATATGCTAAAATATTCAGCAGTTCTTTATAGATGAAAAATTGCTCTCTGTTTCTAAATGTGTATGCATGTTTATGTACAGTATTTCAGAGTTTATTTCTTGGCCTCTATGGTGTTTACAGTTGTTTCACAATGTTTTGACTCCTCCAGGAGGGATCATGAAATTGCTTTTTTTTCCATAAGCAAATGCAGCCGCTGAAATCTCTCTAAAAGTCAAAATGTTCCTGAAGGAATTCCAAACAGCACTGAAGAAAGTCATAAACTTGCCAGTTTAAATTTCACTACCTTTACAGGCAAGTGACTTTTCAAAAGGTGGATACACATAACGCAACATTTTCATATCCATTTTCCCACCGCAATTATAAAAATAAATTATTTTTTTCTTAACTGTCAGCTTTCTGGCTTTGGAATGCAAAATTGCTCTGGTTGTTTCATTGGAGAAATCTGGTGCATACTATTGAAATATTCTCAAAATTTCATCTCGGTTTTATTACAGTTTTAATTTTGGGTGTCCTTGATTTATAATAAAAAGCTCTCTTTTAAAAGAGAAAGGTCTCCCATGTGAAAGGCTGAATAATGTCAAGACTGACTAATTTGAGGTGGGTTCTGCATCTTTGGCAGCTGATAACGGGTTTTATAATGATTTTGTCCTACAGCAGAATACAACATTCTCTGCATAATAGTTATTCTGCATAATAATTAACCTAGAAAGATCTGCTGGTGTCAGGTGAACACTTGCAGAAGTTGGCAATCTTTCTCCCAAAGTCTTGAACTAGAATACTGTGATACTGATTTGTCCATTCATTTAGTCTACAGCCAGCTTCAGTGAACTTGTGAAGGAATTATTGAATTCCTCCATGTATGCTCCAACTCTGCTTTCTGCTGTGCTTTGCTGTGCAAATACTCTACGGCTCCCCTGTCTCACTATGTCATGGCAAGATTTCTGTGTGCCTCAGAAGTCCTTCTTCCCCTCTCTTCCCTCTGTAAGATGCTTATTGCCTCTCTTTAGTCATCCCATATCTCTTGTATTTCTCCTGAAATGTTTGTGTCTTGTTTCATGCTGCCTCCATGCAAAAGGTCAATATTTTAAAACTCTTTGAATATACAGAGCTCTTAAGATACTGTTATGCCAGAAGATGTTTTTGGCAGCTATTAATTGGCA
The DNA here is from genome assembly GCF_047370975.1 of Nipponia nippon. NCBI lineage: Eukaryota > Metazoa > Chordata > Aves > Pelecaniformes > Threskiornithidae > Nipponia > Nipponia nippon. The sequence continues at coordinate 14,178,453 of NW_028262347.1, read as the reverse complement.
TTTGATGTAATGACAAGTACCGACCTGATGGACATTGCTGTCTTATCAGGGTACCAGGAGCATTATATCCCTTTGTATTCCACCTCCCATTTCCCTCTTCCCTCTCAGCATTTTCGCAGACATCGGACAGTTCTGATGATTGATGCCTGGGAACATAATTCTCAAGTGCTGGACCGAGGTAGTAAACACAAAGGGAAGTTACATGAAGTTATAGTAACTTGATGACATTAGGTCTCATCTTGCTCAGAAATGATTAACAAATGTCCTTGATCTACCTGTTCCTAATGCAAGAATCTTAGAGATTTCGGTTCCTAAATGAGAGCTATGAAAGTGGGATTTTCTCAAATAAAATTGTAGGAAAGTTATCTTTTCCAACAACCCTACTTGTTCCAAGTTTCTTTTATTTCTCTCTCTGTGTATTTATTAAAAAACTCTGTTACCTAATTTGAAAAAGAGCTTTCTTCAGGATAAAGCTCATACCAAGCTACAGTTATAAAATTTGGATTTTAGCCTCTTTTAAAGCTCCTTCTTTGGAGGAATTAAAAAGGGATCCCCACACTGTGCTAGGGATCAAAATACAGCTTGAGTCCCGTGAGTTTTAGTATTACTCTTGAATTAGTTCACTTGTATATTTTTCAGGGTCATATTATTTTAGCAGAGGTCACAGATGTCACCTGGTACATAAGTGAAATGTTAGTACTACATAGGAGCTCTGACATGAGGAGATCTTGGAATAATTATTTTTTCCAGTATTTTTCTACCTCCTATTCTCAGATTTTATATCATGTTTTCTCATTTTGTATGGTTTCGGGGCTTATTTGTTGGGTTTGGTTTTGTTTTTGTTTTTGTTTTTTTAAAGTATGGCCATGCAATAGCTTACAGACATGAATAATGATATTACACAAGTTAGACCAGTTCTTGTCCTGAAGATCTCTATATTCTGTGAAGGAGTTCATTTTCTATGTAATTACTGCCTGCAAGGTCAAGGGACACCGTGAAGGGTGGGCTTATGTTGGATGGAGGGAAGGGGAAACACGTTCTTGGATTAGTCTTATGGAAAAGACAGAGAAAAGTTCATAGCAGTTATACCTGTAGGAGTCCCATCCACTTGGGGATTTCCTTTATAAGGACCTGCCTGAAGGCAACGGCTGGACTCCCCAGTTTAAGAGATTTTTAAAACTGAGCTGGTCAAAGCCCTAAGCAAGACAATGTAGTTTTGAAGTTAGCCCTGCTTTGAGCAGGAGATTGGGCTAGATGACCCCAGAGGCCTTTTCCAGCCTAAACCTGTTACTCAATGCCTGTTCTTTAAGAAATATTGTTTTGCATGTTGTTTAGCATTCATGCGATGGTAACGTAGCCAACTATTAGAGGATTTTAAAAATACTCAACCAATGATAGAGTGATAGTGCAGCCTCTTACAAGTCTTTCATGAAGTTGTAACTGTAGACCCACCTAGTTTGCTCACGTTGTGACTTTTGTTGTTTGAACGTGGGTCTCACGTGTCGATGTTGTGTTCGTTACACTACACGTTCATCTTGCACAGTCATATATATCCCTAGATCTAATTAACTGTATTTTGCTATTTTTGTTACTTCCTAGAACTTCAAACAATGAGTCAGGCTGGTGAAGAAAGTTCCAGTTCCAGTGACACAGAATTGGAAATCGAGAAGGAGCAACCTATCTGTGCTCTAGCTCCAACAGTTTATAGCCGAGATGAGGGGTCCACTGATGTAACAGCAAGTCCTGCATTTCAGTGTTTAGATGAGGTACGATGTACCCCAGCTTTCTCTATATATAACAGTGCATATTGTGTCCAAATCAATTAATCTGAAATGTATATTTTGTTGTTAATAATTGAAGGTTGTTACCATAGGCTATCTGTAGATTCCCTATTTCTTCTCTGATTTTTTTTCTAAGTGGTAAGAACATTTTGTGAAGCAGAAACATACATGGGGCATATTCTTGCTGGGGATGGTGTGCGTAATAGATAACCACATTAATTTTTTCAGTGATCATGGCCTTAAGGGGAATGAGAATAGAGAGGTCTTGTTTTTTGCAGTATTCTAGTTATAGAGGTAATTGCATCATGATTTCTAGAAAGGATCAATAGCTGCAGGAAAAATCCAAGGTAAGTGGCTCCTGAGGCACTAACAACTGATCATAATAGAAGAAACCGTTTGGAACTCAGTTTCTTTTGCAGAATTTTCTGTGTTAAGGAAACTTTAGGAATACTTGAAATATTTTAGAATTTAAGATATCAAATACATGTCAAATGGAATCCTAAAAATGTAATGCCAGAAGACACATTAAGAGATCATCTGATCCAAAATTTACACTGAAGTAGAGTCTCTGCAGATATTTGTCTAATTTGTTCTTTAAAACTTTAATTGATGGAGAGAGCTCTTTGGGTATCCTTTTCCAACATTTCATCATTGCTAGAGTTTTAAAAAAAGAAGATTTTCCTAAATCCCAGTTTAAATTTCCTTTGGAGTGAATAATGCAGCTTTCTTCTTGCCTTTCCCACAGTGACAATGGAGAGCAATCAATTTCTGCCCTCTTTATAATAAAAATATACATCTCTCTTACATCTTAAACAGGCTTCACATTTTCCTTAAAGTTCTTATATTAAGTTGCTTTACCTTGGGCTCTTTCCAGCTTGGATCTGTCAGATTGGTTTGCCAGCTCAGGTCTCTCTTTCTGCCTTCGATCTAAGGTCAGTAGAAAGGAGGGGGCAAGAATTTGTAGTGAAGAGGAAAATAGGACTGCCCCTTTCCTATCGTGCTATTAGATCGTACTGAACATAGCATGAAGCTGCACAGTCAATCTCTCCCTAATCTCTTGTGCATTCAGGTGAAGTATACAGGAAAGAGAGAGATTTTCACTTTCAGTCCAGTGCCAGTATATGGTGAGCCAACAGCTTCCAGGATTGTAGCACAAAACCCCTTTCTTCTCAGTCCAAGGCAGTTGCAAAAGTCCAGGACATCTCAGTTCTCAAAGAGAGTTGACCTCTCACCTTACAGAAATCCTCCTGTCTACTGAAAGTATGGAAACTGCACTTTGGGGAGTACTTTATTTTCCAGCTACTCCCATACTTTTTCTATAGATTTTCAGATGTGGTAGAATTTTTGCTATGTCAACAAGAAGCGTATGCCTAGTACAAGATATCTTTACCCCCCGACCCTTCCCCAAATAAAATAAAACTAAATAGTGTAACATTCTAAAATATATTCTACATTCTGCTTTGTTTTCCTTATTTTTAATCATGGTGAAAGCTTATTTTTCTAGACTTACTCTAAAAAATGATGAGATAATTTGGCTGATTTTTTTTTTTCTCCAAAAAATCCAAAGAGGTTATTCTGCATGTGAAATTTAAGGCCAACTTGTTTAACACTGATAACATTGTAAACCATTAATAGGGAATATAGGATAACCTTAGTATTAGAAGTTGTTCCCAACTCAGGAAAAAAACATGCAGTGGAAAACCGCAGTAAGCAATTTGCATAAGATTTCATAAATGAGGTCTTTCGGTCATTTAGTCAATTTTTAAAGGGAACTATGACTCATTATTCTTACCATAGTTTTTAACAGTTCGTACTTGTGCTTTATGGGTCAATTTGGCTTTTCATCACTTATTCACATTTCTTCTCTTCCACTGACGTGTTTGTTTTCCTTTGTTGAACTTTATACATAATTCAGAGATAAATATATTAATTCAGTCACCATAGAGGTTGTTGGATTGACACTGGCTTCAGCTTCTTGGAATAGCTTTCAGAATTTTTCCACAGAAGCAGAATTGCATCATATTACCTCTGGTTCACTGGCTAGTCATTTATGCCTGCACAGCAGCAAATACTTATCAGGACGGACACCTTTTGATATGATAAGATTTATTTGAGAACAGATATATCCCTTCTAGCAGTAAACCTTCCAGTCAAGTTGTTTTTCTCATGTAAACAGCAGATAGTCAAACATGTGAATAGCAAGAAATCAAACATGCACACTCTCTCTCCTGCATTTTTAATGACACATAGTAACATTGTTTAGGCTTGTGGGTGAGGTAAAAATATTAAAAACTGGACAGAGGTTTGAACAAAAGCCGCTCAGTCCATCATGACTTGCTTTTCACCAACAGTTTTTATATATTAGCAAGTTGACATCAGCCTAACTCACTATTTCCACTGCTCTTGGTTAGAGGGCTGTCATACATTCACAAAATTAACTTTCCACTTCTTTTAGCCTTTGTTATTATGTCCTTGAAATAAAGACCTTTGCTCTAACACTTCTAATTTAACTTCTTGACTTGTGAGTCTTTCCTCATATCCTGTTTTCTTCTAGTGTACACCATCAGAAATAAATCAATCTGCATCATGTTAATAACTTTCATGGAAAACTACGTAGTCTAGTACTCATGTGATGAAATAAATATATTACTTGGATAAATACTACATTAAGATGCAATAAATTTTGCTGTTTTCATTTTGAATTTAATGCATTATAGACCATGCATATGTAATTTGATGCTTAAAAGGCAGCAAAAGATGTATTGAATTTTATGTAATGTACATTGTCTAAATTTCAAGAGCTATTAATTTTATAAAATTAATATTTTACTAGTAGCTAGCTTCAGCAAAATGGTCTCTAATTTATACTCATCCTTTGCATGCAAATTTATGATTTTTTTGCAACAGATTGTAATTTAATATATTTTACCTCTCCCTTTATCCTTGTATCATCCTTGTTACAACATTGCTATTACTGCTTAAGCAGCACAGGACATACTGAAATTGCCATTTGAATACAGAAAGCAACAGAACATGACATGAAACTGGATTAAATGCTCAAAATGACAAGATTAGGCAGAATGAAAATAAGAAAGACCGATTAACAAATTGCCTCCTGCACACTCTCATAATTTTTGTCCCCGTAATTTTTGCCCTTCCCTGCACTGTATAGTAGCATTTTTTCCCTTTCCCTTTCCCTTTCCCTTTCCCTTTCCCTTTCCCTTTCCCTTTCCCTTTCCCTTTCCCTTTCCCTTTCCCTTTCCCTTTCCCTTTCCCTTTCCCTTTCCCTTTCCCTTTCCCTTTCCCTTTCCCTTTCCCTTTCCCTTCCCTCTCCTCCTCCAGCTGATCCGAGCTTTCCCGTTTTAATGGGAACATAAATAAATAAAGCATCAGTTGTCATAAGGATGCTGTTGATGTTTAGTTTGTAATCTATTATAGTCTCCAAATCCTTTTCTGTTGCTTAATTTTTGTTTTGTTACCAAATCACAATTCATCCCAGACACAAAAAAGACCCCTACTCTATATGTCTTTTGAATTTGATAATGAATCATTGGCAGCTACGCTCCAGGAACAGTTTTCCATCCACTTTATCTTTGCTAAATTTCAAAGATTTAATGAAGTTGATGAATTGCTCACAAAATACTGGTTCATCTTTTTTATTGAAGAGACTATCCAAAACCTAGTATTCTTCAGGTTCTTTCAGTTAAAGGAGTTATCAGTCATGGAGCCTAGTATCTTTTAATTCTGTTTAGTTAATTCTGTTTATTTACAAATTAGGTACAAGCGCTTCTTTTTCTGGGAAAAAAAAAAAAAAGGAGAAATCAAATGGTGGGAGGGTAGCTTCTCCCAGTTTGAGGTCTTTTTCAGTTGGTATTATATTAGTAGTTCTTGTTAGGCTTTACTCAAGAGTGATGTCTTTCAGCTTTTATATGCTGTGCTTTTACTTTCTCTTCCTTTGTTGGTATGTTCTTGGGTTAGAAAGATAGTTGTTCATTCACTCAAATGTATATATCTATTTTTAAAACAGTACCAGAAAAAGGATTCTGCAACATTTATCTTGCATGTGTTTGTAGTGGACACTATGAGAGAGCTATTCATTCCATAAAGTAGTGTCCTTGTGAATGAAAAGTGCTTTACTATTTACTAGATTCAGTGAGTGGGTACCTTGTTTGGAAGGTACCGCAATAATCCCTTTCTGCCAATGAATGCCATCCATTTATGTGCTAAATCTAAACCTGCAGAAGCAGAAACTCCTTTGGGAGATTTCTCTGATTGGTCTAATGCAGACTGTTGCACTCTGTATCCTATAAAGATAAAATGGACTGTGCCCCCATCTGATACCGGCACCAAATCTTTCATTTGCGCTGCTTTTTTTTTTGATGGAAATTGTCACTATCATGCTACATTTCTTTTTGCTGGTGTCCAAGCATCCTATTGCCACCATCCATCAGGAAGCAGAAAGAACCTTTCGTGAATGTTTTTCATGACTATTTTGAAACTTGGAGTCTTTCAGAGATTAATGAACTTCTCACCCCTGACTGCTAAAAGTGGTTGAACTGCTAATAAAGATGTTGACCAAAATCCTGGTCCTACTGGAAACAGAGCAAAATATCCATTTTTACCAAAAAATGAACAGTATAGTGACAGAGACTTCTCAAGCAAATTTTGCTTCTGCTGATCTGATGCTGATTCATGTGGATCTGCTAGCTGGAAGAGCTTTAAAGTCATGGAATGATGCATATGTTCAGAGTTTGAATGTGGTTTAAGGGGGGGAAGGTACTTTTCATTTTTCTCTTTTCTCATCTGTGCTGCAGGAAAGAAGAGAAAGTCACATAAAGGTTGGCTACAGCTTTCAAATATAAAAACTAAGAATCAGTATTTCATATATTTCTTCAATGGCATTCCAACATCTAACAATGCCACTCTAGAAAATATAGCCTTTTCCAATTTCTTTCGCTAACAAGCTGGTTTTTAATTCTCTCCTAACTTAGGTTAAATGGTAGGTGTAAACAACTTTCCTTTTTAAAAAAAAAGTGAATACCTCTTTAAATGAAAAATTTCCTAGAAAAGCTAGCTCGGTAGACTGAGATAGAAATTTTATTTTTTTTATATGAGCACCAATTTAATTTCTGTTCACCTACACATACTGTAGTGTGCTTTCTACTGTTATGTAGATGATCATCGTATATTTTTGCATGGTAGCCATAGCAGTGGATGATTGTTTTCTGTACTCTCCAAACATGTATGCACTCTGTCAAAGATGTAGAAATCTTAACAGAGCTGTTGAATGCAAACAACATTGTCAAACTTAAGCTGATCCTGGCACACTCCACATTATAGGCTTCAAAGGCTCCTGGCACAACAAAAAAACTGTATAAATATGTTGGCACGGACAGCAAAGACAGATGTTGCCTCCACGTCCAGCCATAGGAATTTGTCTGCTAATTAAATAAACCTTTTCAACTTTGTTGATATGGTCACCTCGGGAGTTAGCTAGGGATGGTAATGTGTCTGTAAGCTAGAGTCTGGGGTTTTTTGCAACAGCTTTCAACAAGCAAGCAATAGTTTGCATAGTGAACGTTAAACCGATCAGTCGTTGCGATAGGTAAGTTGATTGTTCCAATTGGTGGTAACTCCTATAAAAAGCTGTAGAGGAGTGGGGTGAATTTACAGGTGCCTTTAAACAGCAGGAGTGGGAACAGAGCCAGCGTACTATGCTCTTTCTATCGAGAGATTCTTTTTACTGTTTGCAGGTGACATTGTGAGGAAACAAGATCAGGAAGCTTTTGCATGTCCTCATATTATCACAAAGCAGGTCGTATTTCTGTTCATTTCTGAAGAGCACGTTTGAAAGCATTTGTGATGTGTTGTTTCTTCTATGCTGTTATAAAGTCAAGTGCAGATTTTATGCCACACAGAGGAAACACAGCTCCCTAAAGCTGCGAGACTAGGAGAAGGAATAATCTTTACCTGCAGCGTCTTCTTGCGTTTTGGCCTTTTCTCAACAATTTCTGAGACTCGTGAGACTTAAAAAAACAAGCATCTTGCTGCCTTATGTTCCAAAGCTGTCTCCCCCTTCCCCTTTTCTCACCCAAAATATGTATTTGAGAGCTGATATTCCAAAACAGGGTGATCTTGTACTAAAATTGTGAGTCTACCTGGCCTTGGCTTATGATGTTTATGTCAGCACAACTGCGTGGTGAGGAAGCCAGAGCAATGTTAACCAAACATACATTCAATAAAAATGTCCAGTGGTGGAGAATCATCTGTTACACAGGTTAGGTTATTTTAAATGTTGAAAAGGTAATTTCTGGTTTCCTTATTCAAAAAACCTGTGCCCAAATAGTCCTTAATGAACAGACCCTTAAAGATTTGCATGAGAAAGAATCTTTGGGTTTAGCATATAGAGGTTGAGCTGCAGAGGTAAGCAGAGGGACTTTTATATTCTGTCTGAAGAAAGAAATGAGAATTTCTGTTTCTCAAAGTGGATCCTACTTCTCCATAAAAATCATTGACTCCATGGCATTGCTTAAAAATAAGTGTGTAACACATACTTATTATTTTCTACTGTATCATTCTAAATGTTGGTGTACTGTTTCAGTAGAAGTGTAATATTAATTAGACTTACAGTTTGCCTTGATTATATGAGCATAATTATGTAATTGGGGATATTTTTTTCCAGTTATGGGTTATTTTCCAAATGGATTCTTTTTTTACTGAGATCAGAAAAATTGATGAACAAGTACTTAAAAAATAATATTGATTCATATCCTGTTCTCATGACTTGTGTGAGGGTTGGATTTGACACATCGTCTTAAAACATTGTTTTCTGGTTTTGGTTACGATTGAAGGTGATGGCCAACTTCACTTCTGACAGAAGTATTGTAACTCCATAGAAGTTTCATTAAAGCTGTGAATGAAAGAGATAAGTTTAGTAAGTGGAATGTTTGCGTTTAGCAGGGCCTGTGGATGGTATTGCTCAGCCATTTTTCTTTGAAACTTATGCCAGTGTCTTCAGGCCCATATATACCATATTATTTTTCTCTTATCTCCTGAAAAAAAGAACACAGAACACATTTATAAAAATATATTTCAAATCTCTTTCTTGGTAGGCCAGTATTTAGTTCTTATTTCATCTTTTTTCTCTATGAAAACTTGAAGTCGCACCCTTCCTGTTTTGATTCTTCTATGACGTGTAAGTCATAGAAGCTAAGTAAATTTGGCACCTTTTTTTTGTTTGATTTTGGTTTAAGTTATAAACATGGTGTTCTAAGTGTGGATTGAGAACCATCTTAATTTCCTTTGAAAATAATCACATAAATGCCAGTTTATTTTCCACCAAATTGTCAAACTATTTGTTGTTCGTAACTCACTCTCTGAGTTTGACTGCAGTGTTTCCCAAAAAACACCATTAAAGAAACAGATATTTGCATAAAAAAAGGAAGAAAAAAAAATTAAAAATCACTGCTTTCAGACCTTCTTTTCATTTAATCTCTGATTTTTTTTAAATTTTTTTTTGTTTAAGCAATGCATAGAAAGCCAAGACACTACAGTCTGCTTGGCTGATCGCATTGAACAAATGGGTTTGTGCCTTTATTTTTTGGAAACAACCCATAGGAATTTTGCTAGCAAACGCACTGTTAGTAATCTTCTTCACTAAAATTCACCATTTAAATATTAGTAAGATCAAAACCACAAGTGTTTTCATATGATAGCCAGTGTCACATAGATGTTTTCTGTAATTCGAAAAACATGTTTTGAATTATTAAGCCTTAAGTAGAGACCAAATGCTTTTGTTTGTATGAAAAAATGTATGCTTTAATTTGGGGTATTATTTCTATTCACATGTTTTAATGAAACTTGCATGTGATCTGAAAGTTTGTGTGTAATACAAAAACCAGATGAGTTAGCTTCTTCTCTTTCATGTTAAAGATACAGGTTATGTAAACTCTTGATTGGGCAATTACTTTTTTCTCTTATATAAATTGTTTCAAAAAGATGCCTAAGATTTCAGCCATTGGTATTATCTGGCAGCTGAAATGTCATAAAATGGACCTCTTAAAAACTATCGTTACTAGCAGTTACTCTCCTGGCACATCACATAGTCATCTTTGTTGGTCATCTAAGGTTATCTGTGTTTTCTTATTGCTTCAATTTTTACAGAAAATCAATAAAAGAATTTGTTTGATAGTCTCCATAAACATCTATGACAGTAGTACAGCTTTAGCAGTGTGACTTAATTTTATTACACCAAGGAAAAACAAAAAATAACGCTTGCAACAAGTAGATGGAGTTACACTTTGTAAAACTAGTATACATGGATGGAGATTCAGCTACAACAGTTCCAGGCAGGTAATATTCAGATTTGTGTAACAACATTACACTTCCTTTTTCTTTTCCTTTTTTTTTTCTTTTTTTTTTTAAAAGACATCAGACAAGGCTTTTGTAGGCGATATTAGTCACATTTGCTTATTCTCTTAAAATTTCTTTGTTTTACGAAGTTTCCTTTAAACAGAATAAAAAAGGACAGTTTCTCTTCTAACAACTTAGCAGGAAAAAGACATTTTCAAGTAGAAGCTTGTAGGTGCTGTAAGTCATACTTGGCTAGTTACCATACAATGAATAGGAGCAAATTGTGCATTTCATGCAAAATGATTAAATATAATCATGTGCAATTAGATATTTGCTCTTCTAACCAATACTTCATAAGTTGCTTTTTTTTGTTTAGACAATATTTTTTTATCCCAAAATAAATACTCTATAGCTTCAAAACATGTTCTCAAGCAAAGATTATACATCTTGCAATTAAATTTTTCCATTACTCTTTAAAATTGAAATAAAATAAACCAAATTACAGTTCATACTGAAATATCCTTCAAAGTATTTACTTCCTTAAAATATATATTAATATTTTACAGTTTAGCAATTGCCACTATTGCTCATTTGCATAACTTGTAACCATAATAGTTCTCGTTATCATCTTAAAAACAGTAAAGGTCGTATTTGTAAAGTATTAGGTCAGGTGTATACTTTTTTTTTTTTTGGTATGTCTCTTTTAACTAAAAGGCTATGCAGCAAAGACCACACTTTAACTGGTAAAGATATACAGTCTTAGTATAGTTTATCTGCACCTCAAGATTGGCATAAGCAATATAGCAAAATAGTCTCTTGCTAAGATACATTGCATCTCCGCTCAGAATGTTAAGTCACTGTAATTATAGAGACATGGCCTTTCTAGGGTAGGCGATAGATACGTGTAGTCAAATTTGTGCTTGCTATCTACAGCATGAGCTTTAATAGTAGTATCTCTAATTTACACTTCCTGAAGTGTTTGAAAAATTGATTGTTTCATTTGTTACGTTTTAGAAGAAAAAAAGTCTTTCACGAATTCTCTTTTCTGCCTATAATTGCCAGTGGGTTGTTCATTTTTTTCTGGCTACAAAAGGGGTACTTGGAAAATGGGGAGAACACAATCCTTCCGTATCTTACAAAGTATTTATAATCTTTCTTATAATTTTAGGGTCTAATGGTACCTAGAGTGAGAAGGACTTAAATGAGAGCGTGAGTCTCTACAAGACTCATCTTGTAACATTTGGCTTACCTAAAAGATTCAGGAGAAAGCAAAATGGTGCTGGAAACTCTTTCGGTATGGATTTAAAGGCACTAATGCAAAGACATGGATTCTTCTTGATGTCTCTTCTTCCTACCTGTCTACCTGCCTATATAAATGTGCAATAAGCTACATAACAGCTCCTTTCTCCCACAAACGACAAGTAGTACCTTGAGCTTGAACAGAGGAACCAAAATGAGCAAGAATAGTCTTTCATTACATGCTCTCTACATTATTTCCACTTGCTTTTATTCAATTCCTTCACCAACTTCTTTGAATAATCTTTGATAAAGGGGATAAGATTTGAGGAATCATCTTAATTTTCTAAGTTTTCTTCAAGGCATTTTTTGTATCTTTGGGCAAACCATGTGGTCCTCTCTTTCCTAGGCCTTTAAAAAATAATTTGTAGTACTTTTCCTAATTTGTATTGGTACTGCCATGGTATACCTTTGAAGTTGTGAAGGATAGATGATACAAAAAATCAGGATGTTTCAGAGAGACTAATTTTAATTCTAAGTGGTGACAAATTCATATGTTATCAGTTATACCTCTGAGTTATTTTCAGGTTAAGATGTAGGTGTTCATTCAGACACAATTTGTGGAAGACCATTTAAAAGTTTTAAATCATAAAATCTGGTATATAACAGTCAGTAAAAGCACCAAAAGCAACATTTAGAATATTTACATAACGATACCAAGACTTAACCTGTGCTAAGTTTTAGCAATAACTATTCAGAAACATTTATTCCGTTTTTAATACATTATATGGGTCAAACCATCTCTAAAAAATTATGTGGAAGTATGCTGTTTTGTCTAGAAGTATTTTATGCCAAACATAACTGAATACTTGAATTCTGAGTATAATACTGAGTAAGTATGATTTTGAGTGCAATCCAAACGCAAACTAGCTAAGAGAAAGGTGTAGAATTACTGCGCAAAACTTTTGGGTCTGATCATGATTTTTACTGATTTAAAGGCTTGCCTATATCCGCTGGGAATATCATTGGAAATACCGTGCCATGTACCCCAGAAAATGCCATTGCGAACACCTTTGTATTTCTTGTGGTAGTACTTGCCGTTGAGGTTGGCAGACAAGCACGCATCAAACCACCAGCCAGAGCTGTAGTACGCTCCACAGTTTCCTGAAGGATACCTATCGTTGTCCTTGTCTGGAGTAGTAAAGAACTTTTGATCGTGGTTGTAATGCTTGCTGTAATGAAGGGCATCTCCTGCTGTGCCACTATAGCCATGAACACTTAGACGATACTTTAGATATTCATTGGCCACGTAGAAGTGTTCGTATTTCGCATACTCTCTGATACCATTGAAATCTTCAAGTTCAATTCTCAATTGCATTTCCTGGCTTTTTGTCAGGAGGTGAATTTTGTCGTTCCCCAGCCAAAACTCCCTGCTGAGGTTTCCAAAGCCATGTTTGTAGTCGTTCCAGGTTCTGTTAAAGTTAGTGCTACCATCCTGACGCCGTTGCAGCACCGTCCAGCCGCCTCCCTGGGTTTGCATGTCACAGTAAACTTCAAAGCTATCATTTCTGGGGTCAGGGCTGATCCTGTAGATTCCGTTATGCCTTCTGCCTGCTGTGTAATGATCCGCACAGTCTCTCTGCATTATTTGTATAACTGGTGGAAGAACAGATAGTGTTAGAATAAACATAATTTCCATTTAAAAATAAACAAAATTTTAACCCAGACTGATGTGGCATACAGAATTTGGATTGGAGAGACTTCTACATAGGAAATGGTGTTACAGCAATTTCGGTTCTGGGGAGAAACAGGGTTTTTCCATCAGGTTTACTCTATAATAGATGCCACCTAGGATCTCTGCATCAGACAGCTGCCCCAAAAAAATAATTTAAATGACTTTTTGTATCAAAACTGCCTAATATAGGGGCATTTTGATTGTCTGCTTTCCCTTTTCTCTACTCTTCTCTTTATCCTTTCATTACCTCCTGTAAATTCAGCCCGATTTCTTCAGTCCATGTTTCTAATGCTTCGTGTTTATGTACTTGCTGCTTTTTATATTTAAATGTATACCCTCACACCCTGTCTATAATTTAAATCTTCATCTGGCAGTATGTCAGAGGAAAAGCGTTGTCCATATGGAATGACTTTAACCTGGCTATTGTTCAGTTGACATCATCTGATACAGAACATAACATCATTAGGAATGTTTCATATGTTAATGTTGGCTGTACTTTAGGAAGCAGGAAAAAAGTACTAAAATTGTCTCATCTATTGTAGTAATACTGTGATTCCTAGAAAGATGAAGCTAGAAAAGTGTCAGTGCTTTCCTATGTATGTGGCATTGCTGGCTTTACAGTAAGGAAAAGTTTTAGCAATTACCATTAACACAGCTTTTTCCCACTGATGGGTGATGTGTTTTATTCAGAATAAAAATACCCCCAGGTTTTTTCTGCAGAGTGAAAACCCATTTTTGATCCACAATATCATCTGGTAATGACATTTGATCCACAATGTCATCCAGTGATGGCATTGTGTTCAACAGCATGGCATTATAATTCCGTGTTCTGAAGTAAGTGATACGGAGCGCTCTCAGAAGTTCTGAGTTAAGAGTCAAAAGCAGAATGTTCATTCCTATCGCAGATTTGAATTTATGGGCCTGTTCATTTGCAGGCTTGAATTGCATTTTTTTCCTACAAAAACTTAAACAATTAAACTACTTCTTGAAAGGGAGGAGCGTTCTCAGGCTGCAGCAGGGAATAAGACTCAGGACTCCTTGTTTGCCAGTGCAGAAAACTGGACATCTGTGAAAGCATAAAGTATAGGAATCAAAGGCTTAAAAGCCAAATCTAAATCCACAATAGATTCTCATTTATTTCACTGAACTTTGTGTTAAATCTTTGGTGGACAAAGTTTCAGAGCAGATATTGGCAGAGAATATACATTTCAGATAAAATGCTTTTATAATCGAATTCAACTCCTATTTAAATGAAGTTTTGCTGTTACTTTCAGTGGAATCAGGAATAGCTCCTGTATAGCAAAAAAGTTGTAGCTGTTATCCTTGCTAGTTTTCATAATGTATATATTGCTGCTAGAAACACTTTTAGCATGAGTAACTATATAATATAAGGAATATCCACATGATCATATGCTATGAACAGTACCCAGCATTTCAGTAAGAAATGTGAGAAATACCTAAAATTAATTTAGTCTATTATGAAGCACTGTACTTGAATTTCATTCATTACCCATTATCAATATACCAAATATCACTCATTCTTTTTGTGGATGTTTTATATCTGAATTAAAGTAATTGATTTATACTGATTTGTATCTGATTTAAGCGGTTTGTTGATATAGTAAAAGCATTAACTTTATCATTATTCATTTGCTCTTTTCACACTTTCAAGAATTTCAGCTGTACATACACTGTACCATCTGCAGATCCTTCCATTTTCGATATGGGTAGACAGAAGACCATTTTATTTTAAACTTGAATGCTAAACAACAGAGGCTTAAAAACTGTAATGCAGCCTGATCTTTCTCTGCTTTCTCTCTAGAGACCCCTATCTTCCTATGTATATCTAAATGGGAGAATACACTGACAATCCAGTAAATATTTCTTGTTTTCGAAGATTCTTATATGTGATATAAAAACTTTATGACTTTAAAAAACCCTCAGTCTTCCCTTAATAACAGTCAACATTAGAAAGAAATTATTAGTTCTATTTCTTTATTTTAATTAGGACAATTAAAAAGTAAAAGAAAAAAGTGTTTGTCAGTGATAACACCTGTTTTCTGTTTTATATTGCTTATATTTTATATTCATGCTAAGGGTTTGGTATTAAAATGATGGTACATATGTTACCCACTTGAGAGGTACTGTTAATAAGCTTTTTTAGCTGAGCCTTTCAGATATTTGCTGTGATGACAGAAAAATTATTTTATTATCCATCTCTTAAAACCGAAACATTTAAATAGATTCATTTGATGTTTAATAATGTCTTGCAGACCTTTTCAGAATAGTTGCTGTTTCACATTGAAAAAAACCATAGTTTTCTAAGGCACACCTAGAGAAAATTTAACCCTTCTCATCCAAGGAGAAAATATATGTAGTTCACTGGTGTTTAATATCCTTAATGAAGGGTAGTATGGTGTAAAATAAAGTTAATTTTTCACGTTTACTAATTGAATTGCAAAAAAAAAGTCCTTTGAAGATTCATGTTTTAAATCTCATAATGAAGTCCAATTCTAGGAGGAACTGAACACCTGCAACTCTCAGTAACCCTCTAGTGGCAGATGAAATGTTTTACAGCAGTATAAACAAACACTAAAAGAGCAAATACTTAACTTGTGAAGTTAATAGCACAGCCGTTTGGGTAAAATATATTTTAAACTGTTTACCTAAGATTTGTAAAATGCACAGAAAGCTTATATAGAGGCAATAAGAATTAACAGGTTACATACCAGGGCTTGGTTGCATTGCTGGACATTTAGAAGAACATTTGTTATCAAGGCTGTTCACAACAAACGTCAAATTAGCAACTTTGCTGTCAATATAATGTTCTACATTGTTCATATTTATGAGGCTCATCTTCTCTAAACGACCCTGCAGTGTCTGAATCTGGCTCTTTGCATTTTTTAAGCTGGTTGACATTCTGTTAACTTTGCTTTGCAGTTCCTTTACTCTGTTATCTTGGATTTTGCTGTTTTCTCCTGGAGTTTCTGCATTAGGTAGCAGGAATTCATTACTACTGTCTCTTTCTTGGTTGTCATCTGCCTGCAGCTTGCAATCTTGGCAGCATTTCTTCAGCTTGTTTACTGCTTCTTTAAGGGTCTGTACTTCTTTGAGAGTCTTCTCAAGCAGTCTGAATTCTTTGGGTAACTGGATGGTCATCGGAGGCAGATTTATCTGATACGGGCAATCCTCTCCTTCATCACATTTCCGATTAGTTTTGAGCTTTATAGGACAAGTTTCAGTAACTTTTCCTTCTTTAGCATCCTCCTCAATGTCTAAAACAGCTGCAAAGACATTTGTTAAAGCAAGGAGAGCTGTCTTCAGCAAGACTAAGTAAACGAGCAGCTTCATCTTTGCAGAGAAACTAGCAGTATGAGGAAGTATGCAAGAGTGGAACAACTTTATAAGGGCAGCTTGAAGCCTGTGAGTTATCAGACTGCCTACACTGCTTTCAGAAATGGGTGGGAGTGCTTGCATCACGAGTGATTAATAGCAGAGCAAAGTAGGTAGTGCTTGCAAGAGCAGCATGTTTCAGTGAGTGTTCCTGACTCGGAACTAGTGTATGTAAGCAAAATGCTCAAATGCGTGTGTCCTGATCACTTATGCAGTTTAATTTCATTCCGTGTTGTACATGGATTTTCTTTTGGGGGAAAAAATCACTTAGTTCTGTGTTATAATAGTCTTCTAATATCTGTTTCTTAACATTTGAGTGTTCTAAAACTGCTTTTGAAAAACAGACTATAGTTTTACCACAGCAGGTGGAAAAGGTAAAAAACAGCCCCTTTCCCAGTTTGAGGTTTATCACAGCAATAGCTTCACTGACACTAAGTCCCCTTCTTCTGAAAACTTTTTTAAACTGAATAGGATGTATTCATGAAAATGATTTAAATCCCAAAGCATGTTGAAATACACATATAGTTCTGGTTCCAAACATTTTTCAGGACAGAGTCATAAACTAAGGCAGGCGGGCAGCACTTCCTTCTTCCTATTTTGCCTAACACTGCTTAGAATAGTTACCTGGAATACCACAGTTAAAATTCACCATTATCTGATTCGGAGTACTTTTTATTGAACCTTTCTAAGTGAAGGAAAGGGAACTTAAGATGCCCCTTCAATGCATGGGATCCTAACTGTTGGATTGGTTGTCCAGAAAAGCCAAAGCAAAGCCTGGTGTTCTGAGTAATGTCCCGAATTCTAAATCTAAAGCAAGGCAGGGAGCTAGGGAAGGCGCTCCCATGGGCCCGCCAGTTTGAGGTATTCTTTCTGTATTCCTGATTTTCGGTTCCTGCTTTGCTTTTTATTGTGCCTTGTGTCAGCTTTAAGAGTTAATCGTGTACTTCGCATGACTAATCACACCAAATGGAATACTTCAGCTCTAGGTGACAGGTGCCAAGGACTTCCTCATTTTTATTCTGCAGCCACCTTTGCCATTCTCACCTGATGCCTATGCAGTTTTCATGATCTATGCAATTTTCGTTGTGCCCCAAAGTAAGGCTACATGGACATGTCTTTGTGCATTCATAGCTCAGTCAAGAGCCAAATAACTTGCATGAGTAAAAGATTTTTTACATCAGTTATTGCTTAATTAGTCCAATCTGAACAGTTTATTTCCCTATGCCCTGTTTGAAATTACTCATAACATAGATTAAACATTAAACAGACCTTAGTCACACACATATTCTGTAAGTTCATGATCTCTGGAATGTTACTAGCTTTTATAGAGACCACAGGCTTATATTGATAGTACCAGAGGGAGGCTTGGTAAAAAACCCTACTTGTCTAACCTGCTGCAATAATTCCTTCGGATTCCTACATAGCACAATAGTCTGGGCACTTTCTTAGGAAATGGGTTTTGAATCTACCTTTCCTTTATTCTAAATGAACATCCCAGAACCTGCCATGGTGCTTTTAGTTATGTGACAAAACTGTGTATCTCTCCCTTTCAGATCATGATAGTTCCCCAGCAATGAGGTGAAAGACACCCCCCCACCCCCAGACTGCAGCTTGGGTGTAAGACATTGACATCGCTTTGTTTTTGTTAAAAATGCGTCAAAACTGAAATGTTTATAACCATAGATGAAATGTATGAATTTAATTTGTGAGTAAAATTTTAATTTTTTTTATTTGATTGATAGGATCCTGATTTTTTTTTTCTGTCAGTCTAAAATCAGGTATTTACAGAGCCTTGCTCTCCTGTATGGCTGCAACTGTCAAACTGAGGAAAGCTATACCAGGCTCTTTTGAGGGGCTTTAGAAATATAATAGAGTTCCTAAGTCCTTGTTATTTGGGAAACCACGTTCCCCCCACTGTTGTTTGTTCAGTTTACAATGAACTCTGCTATCTGCTGTGTGACTTTGGATTAGACAAATTATTCTGTATCTGTAAAATTCATAATAATTGTCCTTGGTAGACCACATCTTATGCATTTCCTTGAAATGTTTAAATGCATATAAAGTATTGTTATAATTTATGACTGTTGTGCTGCATTGAAAGCCTAAAATATCATTAGAACTGAGTGACTTCAAGAAGGGCAGAAATTTCTAGTAATGCTGAATGTCAACAAAAAATAGTTCCGATAGTAACGTGAGGTATCTGAGCTTTTCAGTCATCTTTGTCCTGAGACATTCATTCCTTGGTCCCTTCTATATCCTCATTTTGGGATATTTACTGCCTCCTTTGGATGAGATTTCTGTAATCTTGAGATGCTCTGCTGTCCTGATTTTGTTATTAGTCTGATGTTCTGCTGCTAGGCTACTAGCAGTCTGTTTGGAGCCCGAAAGACCCATTTCTCCATCAGATATCTCTGCACTTCTCCTACCTGGAGAAATCTTGTCATTGAGGACTAGTCTTTCTTCCTGTTCTGTCAGGGAATGTCCATTCCCAACAATTTGTCAGGTCTCTGTTCTTTCTTCAGGGACTCAGAGTAGTATGCCACAGCCTTTTTTGTGTTTCATGTCTCTTATCTTCCTTGGGATAAATGAAGCAAACTTTCAAAACTGAGTTTTTCACAAGTCTGCGCCCTTAGAAGGGGCACTGTGCTGTATAAGCTTATACTGGAAGATGCTGATGCAGCTTAACTAATGGCAGAAATATTGGGCCAGATCAAAATTGAGAACTGCAGTTTGTTTATAAACAAAGTTTCTTCCAGATAGGGCTTTTCTAGATCCCTAGAGTGTTCTGTGTAATACTTAAAACTTTAAAGTGGTTAAGCAATCATAAAACACAAAAGCCAATCTTTTTCAACTCTGAAAGGATCTAACTGAATAACAGCTGATAACCACAAGTGAGAATTTTCTACCATGGTCTTTTGTTTGGTTAAAGGTAATTTTCTTATAGCTTTTCATCTCTTTTAGTCTTTTTAGGAATTTATTTTTCTTTCTGTGGACTGAAGAGGTATCTTAATCTTACAGACATATCTTCCTAAAGATAAAGAAAATAACTGAGAGCTCATGATATTCTTAAATTCTGCTGAAGATTTTAATTTTGTTCCCAGAACTACCCAGTGGTTGCAAGGTTAAAGAACTAATATATTTTGGTTTAACAGACTTGTCTTAGGACTGTTTATTTGGCTTATCAAAAGCAGCATGAACCATTTCCCATGATTTTTTAGA
This sequence comes from Nipponia nippon, assembly GCF_047370975.1. Lineage (NCBI taxonomy): Eukaryota > Metazoa > Chordata > Aves > Pelecaniformes > Threskiornithidae > Nipponia > Nipponia nippon. The sequence goes on along the minus strand of NW_028262347.1, from coordinate 14,158,737 downwards.
GGAAATTTTTTTTTCTGGCAGATAATGGAATGTAGGTCAAATAGAAAACAACAAAGTTAAGACTGTAGGCAGATGTTCATTTAACTAGTGACTATGGCAATTTAAAACACGCCAGCTTGCCATCTCTTTGATTTCTGGCCTTGTGCTGAGACTTAACATCTGCTGCAGCAGAGCTGCTGCAAAACATGCAGGTTTGTGTAAGCAGTTGGAATGATTGGTATGAACAAACCTGAAGCACATCTAGGCTCATTCATAGAAACCATTTTGGTGGCAGAGGTGGGATGTGTTAAGATTCAACTGCTGCAGTAACATTTTTGATGTTTTTCTAGGCTTCAGTGATTCTGTGTTCTGTTTTGGCTGAGAAAGAGGATGAAAAGTAACTAGATTAATCTTCAGTTTTTCCCACAACGTGGAATATATACCAAAAGTCCATACTAGAAACAAATTCTGATTTAGGATTCTTTTTGATTAATTCAATTGTTTTATTTTTTAATTCAGTAGTCATTCTTCATGCAAACAGTCTTTATGGTGCCCACTGGATCTTGGGACTGCCTGTTTAGCTTCCTCATGTGTCTATGAGAACGCATCAGAGCACAAAACGGAAGGCAGTCCTATTCCATTTGATTTTAATTGTTAATATTCTTACTGAGATACAGGTTACATAGAACTAGTAGCCACGTGGATTCCCTATCTGTTGAAATTGGTCTTTGCTTTATTTAAAAATTCTGGCAACAGGCGGAAAGGCAACACTGACATAGAGCATATAAGTAGTAGATAACATATTTAAATAAGCAATTGTAAATGTAATACGTATTACAAAATTCACGTGGTCAAAGAATATCACTCCTTCTGTTAAGGCAAGGACCATATTTGTAAAAACTAAGTTCCTATTCATTCTGTTTCTCCCACAATATCTGAAGATGTGCCTGCCCAAAATCTAGAATTTACTGCTCAATATTTCCTTTATCTATAGCCACAGAAGACCCTGTAGTTGGCCAAGTACCTGGAGAAAATAAACCAGGATGCACTCTGAAAGAACCATGACATACTAAATACAAAAGCCTCTCCCTGCTGTGTCTTTTTGGGAAAATTCCTTTTTGATTCCTGCAAACCCTGCTCCAATAAAACCAGCTGGTGAAGGACTGCACTGGATACTCAGTATCCTCCTTTCGAGTTTCATGGCCACACAGGTGATAGCAGGAAAGCTATCTCCTTTCCTGAAATGCCTATCTTACTGGTCTCTCATCCCTGCTTTTACTGAGCCATGCAAGACACAATTGGCCACCAGATGCAGTTGTACCTTGACACAGCTGGCCACCAGATCTTGCCCGTTGTCCCATCTTGATGGTGGCTGTTTTTGATATTTTCCATGTAGGGACTGCTTTTTCCCATGAACTGGGGGACAAAACTACTGTTACGAACTATGCCTTGGGAAAGAATTCATTATGTTATTTTTCCTAGTGGTTATTTGTTAGTTTTAGAAAGCTTTTCAGCAGTTTATTTTTGATTAAAGGGTGCCTGGCTGATCCATCTGTAATTAAAAATGTAAAATTGTAGAAGTTCTGTGTAAGGCAATATAGTTCTAGATCTACTCTAAGTAGGTATAGTAATGTTTTTCATGTCTACCTTTACTTTACCCCCACTCTCAGTTTTGTCTTGTTTATGTAGCATCATCTGCATATAGCTTTTTTATGTGAAATACTTTGTAGTAAACGATGAGCCTTTCAGTGGTATATCAGTATAAAAGGCTCCATATCAAAATAAAGTGAGTAGATATTAATAATTTTTCAGGCTTGTTTTTTTAGTGTTTGACTTTTGTCTTCTGAGTTACTGGCTTGTATGTGGAACCAATGCAGCCAAGTCACTTTCCTTTAGACAGCAAAGCTCAAGGAACCATAAACCTTACGCCCTCACTTTGTGAAATAATGATATGCTATACTTAAAAAGTGCATGCTGTCTTTCATTCGTGAAATACAAAAAATCACTTTGTTAAATTATTTAAATTATTGTCCCTTCCAAATAGAAATGGCTTAGGTGATTTTTTTTCCTTTTAGCACTTATAAGGGAAAACAGATTTACAGATAAATGTGATTTTATACAAATGTACTTGTTACTTTGTTATAATTTTGCTCATCACAAACATCAGGAAAGAAATGCCTGACTGCATTTGTGCAATCAATAACCTCAAGGGTTCAGGTATAGTTGTTTATCACCTACTAAATATTGAGAAAACTCGGCGATAGATCTTTTGCTACTTGAAAGGCTAATAAATAGGCTTTTCCTGGGGACTTCCCATACTTATCCTAAAAAATCTACTGCCTATCAGTGTGTATGTAGTTACAGATGAGGGGGATTCTACCTCATTTGTTAACTCTAATGACAGCAGTAATTTAGAAATCATACCACATTTTTCTTTACCTTCTACCATCATAACCTTTCTCTGGAATAATGACTGATTACTTAAACAAGGCACATCCTTCCCTAAATATCTGCAGTGTAACTATTCCTGTCTGTACTTTAAATGTTTCCCAATCTACAAAAGGGAATGCAGAATTGGATTGAAATAGTGATAACTACAATTTATGGTGTAACTAAATATTTACAGTATTATTTCAGTGATTTTTATCTTCTTGTCTTAAAATACTTCGAAATATGTGCTGAAGCCTGAAATATTGTTGAGTAGAGAATTTCTAGATTACGTTAGAAGTCTTAGTCTTCTATAACTCTGTATGAATATTTGAGGCAGACTGAAAAATGAGTGATGTAAATGACTGAATAAAAAAGTGTGATGATGATATTTACTGGGCATATATAAATTGTGATGGAACAATTTGCATTAAAACCAGAGTTTAAGTCATCTGAACGTCTGGGGCGTAGCCTGACCTAGACAGTCATCTTTGGCTCCCTTTATTGTCAAAGGCAAGTATGAGCCTTACTGAGGACGTTTCTTGTTTCTTATAAATGCTGGAAAGTAGTCTGAAATAATTTAATGAGTTAAATTTGATTATTAAAAAGAATCAGAATCTTAAATACACTGGCTTAATTATTATCCTCTGTTCTGCCATCTCTTTTTGCCTTCCTTATGCTTCCTTAAGGTCTAAATGCAATACATTCCAGTCTTTAACTGCATGATTTGGAAAAAATATGCAAGTGAGACAAATAAGATAGTCAATGTTTAGACTCAGTACTTCAGGACAAGTCAGTATCTTCTTTTCAGTGAAAAGTAGAGAGAGCTGTTGGTACATCGGACTGTGTTATAACTGGTGCACTATTTATTCGACCACTGCATCCTTATTCAGTCACTGCATTTTCAAAATTTGACAGGACAGGGCCCTGAGGTAACCTGGTCTAACTTTGAAGCTAGCCCTGCCTTGAGCAGGAGGTTGGACTAAATGGCATCCAGACTTTCCTCCAGCCTCAATTTTTCTGATTCTGCTCCTCTCCTGTGTTACATGAAGTTTATTTTTTGCTTCACTATATGTTGTAATAAAAATGATGTAAACAAAACATTCTCAAAAATGCAAAGAAATACTTTTTTTTAATATGTAGGGGCTCTGCACAGATTAGGAAAAAAAAAGATTGAAGTAATTGCTTTCATTACTTGCTGTTTAAACTTTACAGATGACCTGAAGTTTATGTGGAAAAAACCTACCCTATATGGCAAAATGGCCCGTTACACTGTTTCCTCTGCCTGGAAAACGGTTTTCTAACCTGCTCTGATTTGAAAAGACTTTGATGTTGACCTTGTGTTGCAAAAGAATATATGAGGGAGAAATCCTAGCTTAGCTGAAAGGGAACAGATTTCATTATAGATGTTCAGGAAAATTTTCACTGTGTTTTCCTAAACTGGACCAAATTTCATTGCTGTAAAAAGTAAAGCCATTTGGTAAGTAGACCTGTTCTAACTTACGTTAGCCTTTAACCATTTTCCTAAATTGAATTTTAAAAGAAAAAGCTTGGATAGTTTAATTGCAACAATTCCAGTTGGTTTTTAATCTAACAAGCCATGAAATAATTTTATTAGTTTATTTGTCAACAACATTCAGAGTTAAATGGTTCTGGCTCTAACTGACGTAGGACCCATCCTTATTCCAAAGTCAGTGGGAATTTTCTCACTGACTGATTCCAGTAATGAGTTTTGTGTTCTAAGAAATTGTTTTGTCTTGTGGTATTAAAGTGCATACTTCAAACCCTGTAGCAAACATGGTGAAGAAGGTAAAAACTGTCCTGTGTATTGTTTGGGAAATGATATTAAATTGTCACAGAAGTCCTTAAGACCATTACATTCTCTGGCATCAGGACTGGTAGTTTTTAGAGCAGTTGTTGGTTTTGGTTTTTTTTTTTTTTTGGGGGGTGGTGGAGGTGGGAATAAATCCATTGCTACACAGGTTATAAATACTACCTCTATAGGTTTTTAATTGTTGTTCCTTCAATTTTTGGGTGCCCCATCTTGACGTAGCCAGGGCGTGATCTTCAGAAGTAATGAGAAGTCACAGAAATTCTCAGAAATTGAGAACAATGTAAACCATTATATTTAGCCATTTGGAAGCCAAGTTAGTATACTGCGTTTTTCTTCATTTTTTCGTTAGCATATCACTCTCAGTTCTGGTTGATGGCAACGGTGATGCTAAGGACCTGGAGCAGATGCTCCTTGTTTTCCATTTCTGTGTAGACAGTTTTGCACTGTTTTAGCAGAAGTGCAAGCTCAGCTATAAACTTGCTCTGAGCAATGGACTGAACTTGAGGAGAAAGCTCCAGTTCCCTTACTGCATTATCATGAGTCCAAGCTTTTGTCTAGATAATTTGGAGGTATCAGGCACAGGCAAGCCAAACACCAGCAGATATCCCTAGCTCACCTCTTCTAAACGATGAAATGGATTCTGTGGAGACTTACAGCCAGCAATATGGATAGAAATGTAAGAGTCATAGCATGGGTTCAGCATGCTTGCACCTGTTGCCCCCTGCAATGTAGACATAACCCTTGAAAAGTCAACGGGAGATGGTGTTGCCTTCTCCCTAGACTAAGAAACACTTGAGTTGTGTGGTGTGTCCAAACAGTGTGGACTCAATGAGGGTTTTCCCAGAGGATACAGAGCTTTCTGTTCATAGAGGGGCATTTATCCTTTTTCTTCCCTGAATGTTTAAGCATTTAAGTGTTACCCAAAAGAGGTAGGAAAAGCTCTTCAAATAAACAGAGAGAAAATTCCAAACCTCACATTGCAGACTGGCCAGCAGAGCCATTTGCCGAGGGGCTAATACTATACTGAGATGCTGAGTATATACAAACTATAAAATATATTAATCCCTTGATATTTTTGTGTTGTCTCCTATTATGATGAGACCTTTCAGATGTTTGAAATAAAAAACATTAATATAAAATGTTGGATTATGCTATGTGTTAAAATAACATTAAGTGTAGTCGCAATGGCTTGTTATAATTACAAAACCTACAGCGTAGAATGAAGAGGTGGAAAGTGTTATTATTCCATTCGAGCTTAGAATACATTTTAGTTATTTTGCAGTGTCTGTGAACATAATTAGAAACACGTGTTAGCTCCATCATTTCTCCGAAATGCAGAGATTCTAGGGACTGTTGAAATTAAGTCTTTCCTAGGAAGACTTCAGAAGTTTCACTTTCATGACTATGAGTAATTTATGTTAATCAGTATTTTCTTCGTGGTGGCTGTATTTATCTTCCATGCTTTTCTTGATGCTTCTTATCAAAAGAATGTGAGGAGCTAGACCAACATTCAGATTGCATCATCTTTTTAAGTTTAGAATTTGGCTTAGTTTTATTCATTTCTGGAGAGTCCAAAAAGAAGCTTTAAAAACCTTGAAATTCAAAATGGGGAATGTCAAAATTCTTAGAGTTCTTATTTATATCACAACTGAGTTACAGAAAACTTGTTTTGAAATCCAGATGTGTCCCTTGGTGTATTGCTTTGAGCCAACTGTCAGAAAGGATTGAATATAGTCTGTTAAAATGGAGAATGTAAAAGCCTACTGCACTTAATGTGGGGGTGAGGAAGTGTTGAAGTAGTTAGCACCACATTTCACTAGTTTTGCTCACATGGAAGAGTATCTTATTTATCAGGTGGGTCCTCTCCCTTCTGTGGTTTTAATTCCCATTTATATTCTGACATCTTCTCTTTCTTACCAACATCTCATCTACATCCACCTTCCAGCCTCAGAGAAACTACTGTGGTCCTACGTCCAGGGGCTAGTGGACCTGCAGTCAAGCTGGAAGGATATACAAGAGCTCCCTCAGATTGTGTGTAAGCTCAGATTGTGCTCACTTTTTCTTGGAATTTTCTTCAAGAGATTTTGAAGGGAGCTCTAATGGGGAGCTGGTGGCAGCAGGCAAATATGAACTTATTACTGGTGTGGGTATAGACAAAAGTTATGCAGGTATACAGAACAGCTATTTGAGCATAACTATTCTTCTGTTTTTCTCATGGATTCCTCTATCTAAAAGATTCCTGCTGAGAGCCAGAAAATCCACCTTTTCCTGCGAGAAAAATATGAAGGATATGCCCTTCCCTTTCCCCTTTTCAGCAAAATCTTCCTCCACAGTCTTTGTCATAGGACAGGCTTATTCAGTACTTTATTTCATGGGACTTTTTACTGCTTGAAGGAAACAAATTCGTTTTGGAATTTGGGTTTGGGTTTGGTTTGGTTTTGTTATGTTTTGTTTTTCTGGTAGAATAACAAAAGCCAAGCTTCAGATAGCAAGGTAACATGATAAAATGTAACAACATTAGAAAACTACACTCATGTTAATCAGTTAAAGACGAGTGTAAAGTAAAAGAAAGGGTAACTTAATAGGGTAAAATAAACATAACAGAAATTTTAAATTAAAAGGGAAAGACACAAGTAAATCCAGTAATAAGATACATACTTCCATACTTTTTATGTAATTACATTTATGGGAGTACAGGGAAAAAGAAAGCAAAAAGTTGCCAAGCAACCATGCATTAGCAGCTAAATCTTCATCCAACTTTCCAATAATTCTCCGTTTAGATAAGGAAAATTTATTTTAGTTTATCCAGATGAACTATGAATTTTGAGTGTGTTTAAAAATGTATGGTGTCCCAGTTCATAGTATAATGAGAAAGAAAAGCTGACAAAAGGAAAATACAGTTAAGTACAACTGACATGGAAAGGGACCGGAAGACTCAACAGTTTAAGAATATTTACCCAATTTTAGATTGCCCATATAACAAAATTATCTCAGTTCTTTCCAGGGCATTACGGTTAACACAGGACTGAACAAAGACATCCTCAGTTGCCATTCACAAGCTCTTTTTTTTCCCTCTTTACTCCATCTTCTCACTTGTTCTTTTCAGTGTAGCAACACAATTAATTGAACTAAGGAGAGCTACCATTTTACTTAGCCCAGCAACATGAGCACTTCCAAGCAATAAAATGAACTATGAGTGCATCTTGGAAGGAAAAGGGCGAAGTGAAATGTAACTTCTTTTTTCAACATGACATATTAGTCTTGTACACAGCTTTTTTTGTAGAAATGTGGCTAACACAGATCCAACATACCAGAAGAAAATTATCACAAACCCTCATTTACAAATGTTATGTTTGAGTGTGTGTATGTATGTACATATGTAAATACTGTTGGCTATTTTATCATAAGTTGTTTTATTTGTGTGTTCTTGAATGATGACTTTTTTTGAACTAACTTGCAAGCTTACTTCCTTAAGGTTGAAATCTGGAAACTCTAATACTCATTACAGTCACTGCTGCCAAAGTATACTTTTTTTGAATTAACCCAGAGCTTACTCAAACATATGTTGCGTAAACTCGAGTGTTTTTGCCAATAATAAAACAAGTAGGTGAGTGAGCCAACTAGGGAAGGCACCCCACTGGACCTCTTGCCTGTGAACAGAGAAGGCCTGGTGGGCGATGTGACGGCTGGAGGCCATCTTGGGCACAGCGATCATGAAATGATGTAGGTTTTGATCCTTGGAGACTTCCAGAGGGCAGACGTTGGCCTGTTCAGGAGCCTGGCTGACAGAGTCCTTGGGAGGCAGCCCTGAAGGGCAAAGGAGTCCAGGGAGGCTGGGCATTCTTCAAGAAGGAAATCTTAAAGGCACAGGAGCAGGCCGTCCCCATGGGCCGACAGACGAGCCGGTGGGGAAGAAGACCGGCCTGGCTGAACAGAGAGCTTTGGCTAGAGCTCAGGAGAAAAAGGAGAGTTTATGACCTTTGGAAGAAGGGGCAGGCCACTCAGGAGGACTACAAGGATGTTGTGAGGTTATGCAGGGAGAAAATGAGAAGGGCCGAAACCCAACTAGAAACTTAATCTGGCTACCGCCATAGAAGGCAATAGAAAATGTTTCTATAACTACATTAGCAACAAAAGCAGGGCTGAGGAGAATCTCCACCCTTTATTGGATGCAGGGGGAAACATAGGGACAAAGGATGAGGAAAAGGCTGAGGCACTTAATGCCTTCTTTGCCTCAGTTTTTAATAGCCAGACCAGGTGTTCTCCGGGTACCCACGCCCCTGAGCTGGAAGACAGGGACGGGAAGCAGAATGAAGCCCCTGTAATCCAAGGGGAAATGGTTAGCGACCTGCTACCCCAGTTAGACACACACAGGTCTATGGGGCCAGATGGAATCCACCCAAGGGTACTGAGGGAGCTGGCGCAAGCACTCGCCAAGACACTTTCAATCCTTTATCAGCAGTCCTAGCTAACCAGGGAGGTCCCAGTTGACTGGAAGTTAGTAAATGTGACACCCACCTGCAAGAAGGGCTGGAAGGAGGATCTGGGGAACTACAGGCCTGTCACCCTGACCTCGGTGCCAGGGAAGGTTCTGGAGCAGATCATCTGGTACAGATCATACAAGGTGACGCGCTTAGTGGTTGAGGGAATGGCTGTGGATGTTGTCTACCTGGACTTTAGTAAGGCCTTTGACACTGTTTCCCACAGCATTCTCCTGGAGAAACTGGCTGCTCATGGCTCGGACAGGCGTACTCTTTGCTGGGTAAAAAACTGGCTGGATGGCCGGGCCCAAAGAGTTGTGGTGAATGGAGTTAAACCCAGTTGGTGGCCAGTCACAGGTGGTGTTCCCCAGGGCTCAGTACTAGGGCCAGTTCTGTTTAATGTCTTTATCAATGATCTGGATGAGGGGATCGAGTGCACCCTCAGTAAGTTTGCAGACGACAACAAGTTGGGCAGGAGTGTTGATCTGCTGGAGGGTAGGAAGGCTCTACAGAGGGACCTGGACAGGCTGGATCGATGGGCTGAGGTTCAACAAGGCTCAGTGCCGGGTCCTGCACTTGGGTCACAACAGCCCCATGCAACGCTACAGGCTGGGGGAGGAGTGGCTGGAGAGCTGCCTGGCTGAAAAGGACCTGGGGGTGTTGGTTGACAGCCAGCTGAATATGAGCCAGCAGTGTGCCCAAGTAGCCAAGAAGACCAATAGCATCCTGGCTTGTATCAAGAATAGTGTGGCCAGCAGGACTAGGGAAGTGATCGCCCCCCTGTACTCGGCACTGGTGAGGCCGCACCTCGAGTACTGTGTTCAGTTTTGGGCCCCTCCCTACAAGAAGGACATTGAGGTGCTGGAGCCTGTCCAAAGAAGGGCAATGAAGCTGGTGAAGGGTCTAGAGCACAAGTCTTATGAGGAGCAGCTGAGGGAGCTGGGGTTGTTTAGCGTGGAGAAGAGGAGGCTGCAGGGAGACCTTATTGCTCTCTCCAACTACCTGAAAGGAGGTTGTAGTGAGGTGGGGGTTGGTCTCTTCTCCCAAGTAACAGGTGATCGGACAAGAGGAAATGGCTCAAGTTGCCATTGACCAGGGGAGGTTTAGATTGGATATTAGGAAAAATTTCTTCACCGAAAGGGTGGTCAAGCATTGGAACGGGCTGCCCAGGGAAGTGGTTGAGTCCCCATCCCTGGAGGTATTTAAAAGATGTGTAGGTGTGGCACTTAGGGCCATGGTTTAGTGGTTGACTTGGTAGTGTTGGGTTTGTGGTTGGACTTGATGATCTTAAAGGTCTTTTCCAACCTAAATGATTCTATGGTTCTATAAGTTAGGAATATTTTCTGTTTCTTACACTGGATTGCCATGTTGCAATTACTAGGAATTAGAGTACTTTAAATTAGTCATTGGAGTCTTGTGTTACATGTGCAAGATAAGGCATTTTGAGGTTTGATTTTGGTTTTTGGGGATTTTTTTTTTTGAGTAATCTTTGCAATACCCTTGGCACTGGACTTCACAGGAATCTTCTGACCTTTATACAAGACATTAATGCCCTCTGGCAAGCATGTCTCTTCTGAAAGTCTGAGGTGTTAGGTACCTTGTACAACATATCTCCTTCCATACAGCCTTCTGTCATGCATATTATAATTTGCCTGCAAAATCAAATTTATTCTGGATGAGGTGAAAAGCATCAGGGAAGTGAGTATTCACTTAATCCATTTCAAAGAGATTTTATTAATTAACTTGTATTGTGCTGCAGTCTAAAACATGGTTGTGTTAACTACTGTATATGCCTTTTATAGTGGATATTATGAACATAGTATAAATTTTATTTAATAACTGGTAGATGTAATAGGTGCAAACATTTTTACAATATTAAGACAATCCAAGCGACATTGAATCCCGATTTTAATTATGCAGCTGAGATATTGTGCATTTACTCTACTATTGCAGATCATGTGTCTTAGTTCTTACTGAGCAAATGAAATGGAGCAGGGCCTTTAGAATCTGTCTGTAGGTGCAGGTTAATGAAATAAGGTGTGCATATACTCAGCATTTATATGTATCTGTGTATTTAACTTATGTTAGTAGTCTGTAATTTTTACCATGACACGGCTAGGAAAGAGCAATACTCTGCTATGCCCATATTAATCTACGCCCATAGCCAACATCATCTGGCTATAGTGTGTCACGAATGGGTGATTTAGAACGCTGAAGGAATCACCGACAAAGGTATTAGCAAAAGTGGTTTTAGTATGATGTTGTAAAAGTGGTGACTTAACAAAGATCAACAGCAAGGTTCACTCTATTAATTACTGCATGGAAGAATCATATAAAGGATAATTGAGTTACACTCGAGTTAGAATAATTCACAGAGAGACCGGAGATGCAAAGAGTAAGGAAGACCCTCCCGTTGAGTCACGAGGTTCAGAGTAGACCCCCTTGCATTCTAAACTCCTCATGGAGCTTAGGTGCGGCTATGTCTAATCTTAGTCTCAGACTTGGACAACGGTTTATGTCTAAGGGATTGTACATGCAAAATTCATATAATGTTTCATTAGCATCAATTCAGCATGCAGTCAAAGTTACTAAGACGAAATCAAAGTTACCATAATACAAGGTTATGCGTGATATCGGTTGCTTACCAAAGATCTGTTGTTGGTAAAAGGTCTCTCTGCCTTGAGGAGCAACCTTGAGAGGTGTCCCAGCTCAAGGGGAGATCACTGCCATGCAGCCACACTGCCTAGCAGGGAGAGCTCAAAGAAGGCTCACTTAGGCTGTCATATTTATAGGATAAAGTGGTCGTCTTGTAGTCAAATTACATGCCATGGAAAACGTATGCAGGGGACTCCTTGTACCTACAACTTTCTTTGTTCCTTGATAAATGAGTCTTGGAAAAGCCACCCCACTATTCATGTGTCAATTGCATGATTGGTGTGCCAAGGTCATATGCATTGATGCTCACTGTGTCGCTCTGCTCCTTTGTGGTTGTTCAGAAAACAGATTGAAACTACAGGAGTTCACAGCCCGGCTGCAGCTCAGGCCTTTACCTCTTCCAGAGCCTGCACCAAACCACCACCAGTCTGGTCAAGGGGTTGAGCACATCTGTCACATAGAGAAATAAAAACCTTTGTCTCTAGTGCAATTTAAGAATTAATTTTTTACTTACTCTGTGTTAAAACATGCCTTTTATGATAGTAAAGACAAAGATGAACCTAATTCAAATTAAACAGAATCTCAAAGGAAAGTATGACTCATCTATTGTGAACATTCAGAAATAGAGGTAAAAAGAAATATTTATGCATTCCAGTTCCAATTTAGCTTGTGATATTTAAAAAAAGAAATCTAATACTGAACTTGAGTAATAAAGCTGTATGAATGTTTTATATTATGGCATCTGGTTACAAGAATTTTTATATACTTCTCTGTTAAATCTGAGATCCAAATGCAAAAACCTGTAGTTTAGAGAGGAAACTGGCATCCAGAAATTCAATATATGGGTTTACTGTTCCTCGTTGATTTTTTTACTGTTTACACCAGTGTAAGTCTTCTGACTTAGGAATAATTATTATAATACACTATAGCACTTTATAGGTCTTATTAGCAATATTACCCATTTCCCTAATTTCAGAATAGAGTAAATCTGTGAGCCTATGGAAGGAGGACTATGTACACTAAATTAACAGGCAGATAAGAGCATATCAGGACTCAAGGCACTGTTTACAATGTATTTCTTATAGTTATATACTGACTAAGCAGTTCAGAGCCTTACATTTCAGCTAAATTAATCTAATTTATTTTTTACTGTTGATAATTGTATTAACTATACCAGATATTTTTAAAAATGGGTAAATAGATCCAGAATGCCCATTAGATCGTATCTACCATTCAGGACAAAATTTATTGTAAGCACAGACACATAAAATAAGTGACATGGTTTCATTTCTGATTCCAATAGCTTCTTCTAAAACCATATAGAGGTAAACGAAAAAAGCAAAAGGTGAATTACTGTATGTTTTGCTTTGAAGGTTGTATGGTAAGGCTTAATGTTGCAGCCATTAGTTAAGAAAATAATGCTCACCCTTGCAACTATCCCCATTTAAGTCAGTTTATATAAGTGAAAATTATGAGTAAAGATTTGTTCTGGATTGTTGCCCTTAGATTACAGTTTTCCAAATGCTGTTTTGATGGCTAAGGGGAAACTTAGTAGCTAATATTGCTCTCCACCATAAGATGTTTGTCCTTGTAAACAAAAATATATAAACAAGATGTGAGGACATGATCTGGAATGGAATGTCAGAGGCAGAAGCATATCTCCATGGATAGGGGATACGCAAGGTCTCTGATTACAAGCCAAGAAGGCCAAATGTGCTTATTTCCATGCTATGGAATAAAGTTTAAAATATTCTGAGGAGAAACTCTACAGGAAAAATTGTTATAATAGTTAACTGTAATTTGCCATTGAACTGGAGGACGTCCATGGCCACAAGAGGCGGTTTGCTTCAGGACTGTATAGCCTCTTCAAAAGATGGAAGGACAATCAATTTCTTGGCTTTAATTCCATTCTAGATATTAGTAGGAACTGAACTCATCCCAGCTGGAAAACTGTTTACTTCTCAGCCCACCTGATGGCAAACAAGACAGACTCTATCCTTTATACTGTCCACTGAGTAGTGGCTCTAAAAGGTGACCCCTACCCATTTTCAGTATCTTTCGCAAAAAGCTGTTGCTTGTTTTCTGCTGACTGTGCACAGCCATAGTTCCAGGTCCGGGTGGGTACCTGCTGTCACTCCAGTCCAAGCCCTAATTTTTGTTACCAATAGGCAGTATATTCAGGGACTGGAAATCTAGTATTCCTCAGCATGATAGAAATGTGTAAGGAAAACAATTGCTAGCCCCGTTCTAGGCATTCAATGAATTTCTGCGAGCATCCATTGTATCAGCTAACATAGCTTCTGAGGTTCACTTCATTTACATATCACCTGCTATCACTTGTGTGGGAAAGGCAGCCTTGAAAGCATTATATATCTGTATATCAGGGGCATCATCCCTCATCTGGTTGTATGACCACAAATACAATTTTTCTCCAGTAGGCTCATGCTTTTCCTCTCTTCTTCCACAACTGTCTATTTCTTCCCCTCAAGATGTTGCTTCTTTCCTTTCTTTCCCTTCTGCCTTCCCAAGAATCTTGGTGAAAACTGTGCTGGGCAAACAAATCCTGGGATCAGGGTAACCCAGCGCTGACTCTCTGATGGCTGTCCAAATAAAGTTGCTGTAATGGGAACTATCTGGTGATGATACTTTTCACAGAAGTCTCACCCCCTTTGACATGCTGGTTATGCTATCCATACCATGTCTTATGTTGTCCTCAAAGCTACGTGTCTTCATATTGTATAGAACCAGCCTTATTGAAATAGAGCTCTTGGCTCTGAACCAAACGGAGAATTTAACTGTAAAATGTGTAAAAAGCTTATGGATATGAAGGAGAAGACATAGCCTCAAGGACAAGTAAGTTGGTTTCTGCAGAAACATTGTCAAACATGGCCTAGGTCTGCAGTGAGAAGCTAAGCAGTAAGAAAAACTGGAACTCACAGGTATAGATCAGAGGAGCATGGAGAAAGGAGAATACTGAGGCACCACCCAAATAGGACAACTATACCTGCATATGAGGCTAAGAAATAAATGGGTTGAGATAGGGAAATATTTTCTTTCTCACAGAAGAACTATTTAGCTTCGTGAACTTAAGTGAACAGTATCTTTGGATCATAGAGGATGCCAAAATAAATATTTGAGAGCTGCTTATCTTTAATCTCGTGCAAGCAAATGAAAGACGGATCTGCTTTCCTTTTCTCAGGGCTGCAGACAGCGAAGATTGTCTTTGCTACCATGAAATGTTTTGCAGCAGATCTTAAAAAAATACATAAATCAAACAGCTATCAACAAAATATATACTTACTTTGGCATATTGGGTTGGGTTCTGCTTCTTGACCGTAAGACTGGTTCTGGATGGTTTCTCCTGGATATTCCAGAAAGAGGCATCTACAGAATAGCCCACATATGAATCTCTTAAATGGCCCTTAGTTCAGCTTAGAAAAAGGCTTTTCCCTGGAGGCCTTGTCAAACATAAGGGTTGAAGTATGACTTCTGGGATTTTCCTGGTGCTGCAGTAAGTTTGTTTCTTATTTCAGGAGATCTGCACAACCACATTTCTTGGCAGGTTCCCATAAAAGTTGCAGATTTGACTTGCTGCCCCAAAAGGCTAGCTATGGACTTCTATAAAGCCACGTCACCTTACATTTTTTACCTGGATTTAACCTGGTTCTCCTTACCTGTAATCAAGAGGGGAAGAAAAGGTTTTCTAAATCAATATCCCAGGAGATACTATTGTATTGCTGCTGTGATATTTCCCAGTGGCAAAATTTGGCTCCTAGTCCTGTTTCCTATTTATATGAAGAAGGACTGGCTCATCGGCCCAAATTACTGCCCACAAGACACCTGAGGAATCACCTAAGAGATGCGTATGTTGAATCACATACATACAGGTTTTTTAGTACTGAATACATGGAATGGTTTGCTCTTGGTGTTTGCCGAAGGCTTGCACAGGCACGCAAGGCAATGTGTTTTGTGGCCTGGGGATGATCTAGCTTGAGCCCAGCTCCTCTTTTTTGCAACCGTATTGCCTGTGGACACAACACTTTAGCACAAACCGGACTTTAAGCCTCAGTTTCACCTGTTCAGTCCAGCTGGTATATATCAAAACTGAACCAGTCAAGCAATGTGGAAAACAGGTGACTTAGAGGCTGAGTTCAAAGTCAAGAGAGAATTATTATGAAATATTAATACAAACAGAAAATCAGAGAAGAAATGGTGGTGTGGGTAGTGCTGTAGTTGTGACAGACACATTCTTCATATTCTTAGATTTATGCTTTGAATTATTATGTAAATAAGCATTTTCTCATCTGTGTATTTGATTTGATTGTGTATTTTATTTGGTATGTTACCAAAGACTGTATAAACTAAAAGGCTGCCAATTATAGTTATAAAAAGTTGCAGCAGAATGAAAATACTAGTGCTTAGGAGATTTCATAACTGTCTGTTTCCCTTCCATAGCTATTTTCTGCTGGAAAAATCACAGGCACCAGAGTAGCTGAGCTGAAGGAAAAGTACACCCTGCTGCATAAGACCGTGATAAGGTACAATATTCCTTTTTTAGACTTTGTTTAAATAGCCAAAGCATTACATATTTAGAGTAATTTTCTGCTGATGCTGAGGCCTAACCATTATTTCAGGCTTTCTTACAATGGTTGTTCAGAAAGAGGAAGCAAGAACGCAAGGCTGAAAAACAATATTGTTTAATAGGAAGTTTCAAGGTAATTTGTGATATTTAAATACTTGTTTGAACATTTTGTTTTTAATATAAGCATAATAATAATGGCAATGGAGGTAAGGACAAACTGCAAAAGACAATATACAAGTTTAAAATAAAGATATAGTTGAAGATCATGTAGCCAGAATTGTAACATATGAAAAGACTCTGACCTGGTGAACTAATATCATAGAGAGCAACTGAAGAAGCTAAAGGCTCATCTCTAAGAAGGAAAATGAGACTCTGTCACGTCTAAATAGGTGTGAATTTTACCCTCAGAGAATATTGACAGTCACATTAGACAGGACTGCTAATAAATTTAGAAGGTTAGAACCTTAAGCTTCAAAGTGTAAATGAAACTCGGAAGTTAGGTGTAGTAGTTGTGAGTCTGCCCTCCTCCGGTACTTGCTGGAGGAGAGGGAAGAGAAGAGATCATGCTCATATCCCAATGCCAGGTTTGAGCAGGGCAAGTGTGAGTGGAAGGAAAAGAAAATGGAGGGACGAAGTGGGACGAGATAGTACCGTTGTACTAGGTGAACAGTGTGTGCAGGAACAGAGCAGTCCTATTGCAACTATTGCTATCCTGCATTAGTATTTGTGAATAATAATTTTGGTACTACTTATGATATACCCATAATTATCAGTAAAATCAGCATCTTGATACTCCTGTTATATTTCTGTAATACATATCATCATATCCACCATAATAACAATATTTTAGCCCAATTTCCCTGACAGTTCACATCAAAACCTTTATGGCAATTCTGCTTATAAGAGAACCATGGCTGTTCTGTCACTGAAGCTAAGGCCTAATTTAGGGATTGTAGAACTAATTCAAGTCATACCTGCTCAATTGGGTTATGCTGGGATTTGGTGTGCCTCCTGGCAATCTGAATAGCGGTAAGTGCTAAGTAATGTAAAATAATTTGAAAAGGGGTTCCCAAAATCCTGAAAAAAGTTTTTCCTGAGGTTAGCTGAGTCTTCTAGTTTCATCTTAATAAAATGGGGAGTAAGAATATGGCCCTGACTCTGTAAAAAGTTATCTGACTCTATTCAGATTACTGCATAGCAAATATTTTTGGGAAGCAAAATTAAAACCAGCACTCCTAAACCAGTTCAACTCCCTAGAAAATGCAAGAAGCATTTTCTTAATGCTCAGAATTCAACATATTATGTGGGTTTTGCATTAGTTGACTGAGAAGCCTTCTACCACACTGATGTTCTCTGTGCTGAGGTAGAAATCCAGTAGCTGCTGAACTTGATTGACTTTTAGCCAGTGTTAGTTTGAAAACAGTCTTTGGTTGGAAAAAATACAAGCATATTACTACATATTTTTATATATATGTATGTATTTTATGTATATATATATTTTTATATATACTTATATATTTATATAACATTCTTTTACGTAGAACATTCTTTTATGTAAAGACAATTCCTTTGTATGTACAAGTGGCATGTGGCCTGAGTGAAAACAGGACTCAGATGTCTTTTCTGTCACACATAAAGCTACCGTAAACACTGTGCACCAAAAGCATGGCAATGTTAGACAGTAGATTACATCTCTCATTCCATGGTTCTCATAGAAGTATGAAATTGCCATGCTTCTGTAAGAAAGTAAATGGAAGAGAATCATGTCACGTTCTTTACTTAGATGTAGTCATGTGTCAAAGTAAAACGCCAATACGTGAATGAGTGCTAATTCCCACAGATAAATTTCTCTTACTGCTAAAAGAAAGAAAGAGAAATCAATTACCAAAAAGCGATCATGATCTCCAGTATACTTTAAGGACTTCTCAGACATCAAAAGTGGGATTCACTTGTCCATATGTTAACATCAGTGGACATGCACATCTGAACTACGTATCTAGAGTCCCTTAACGGTCCATAGAAAGAAATAGGGACCACACGCTTCCTCCTTATACGGACATCTGCAAGTGTCTGGTTCTCCATTGACTATAAAGAGAGTCCTGATCGTAGGTTCAGTATATGTGTATACTCTTTTCCTGCAATGGACCGTTCACAGAATCAACACCACTTTTTAATTTTTAGTTCTTCACCCTTACATGTGAAGTATAGTTCCGTGGATCAAGAACTTATTTTTTCACTTATTACAGTTGATTTTAATCTCTTTCCCAATTAATCCCCATCTGTCCCAGTGCTGTTACAATGCCATGTGGAAATAAATGACGCTGGACGAGGTCTTCAAGCTGCTTGTGTTCTTCTTTCCTTTAGTTGCATACAAAAATCACAAGGAGAAAGTCTTATGCATCTTAAGCAGCATAGATCCCTGTGACAGCTATGCCAAACGATTGCAACTGATCTCTCTGATATACAATACAAATTTGTCTAATATGATGAAGGCAACTAGTCTGTATGCAGATAATTTCCATGGCTGTTTCTAGACTACACAGTTACAAGTTTATAGTGTGGTCCTTTGTTTAGTGGTAAATAGTCCTTTATTTCTTGGTTTCACATTTGTACAATTTGGCATTCTGGAAAGCTGAGAGATACCTGGCAGATAACATCTTTGATACATTTCTTCAAAGTGTTATGTGCTTTTAAATTTATGTTTGCTGCACAGCTGAAATTCTGGCAACAGGCTGTCATCGCATTCTGGTGCTGTCTCACCCATCCACTTTGCAGTGAGCTGCACCTAAAGCTGATATGTCTGAGCTCATATTTGGCCCCTGAAAACCCATTTGGTCACACAATGTGGCCGAATTGTAAGTTTTTATTTTTATTATCTCAATTTAGGAATGTAATATAAATATTCTGATACACCAAGCTGTAAGAAAGTCAGGTAATAATGATAGTTCACTGACAGTTTGGGAATCTCATCTTCTTAAGCCTATGTTAAATTATTAATCACTTCACAAATTCAAAAAGCTGCTATATCAGACTTAGCAAACCTACTTTTGCACTCGTGATTCTAGGTATGTACATTGTGTAGATGTCCAGTTATTTCTTCATTGTCTTCAATGAAATTTAAATCTTCGTATGTAAAAATACTGTTGACAACTGCAGTGAGCAAGATCTGGTCTAGATTCAACACTCAGTTCTTGTTTCTATTTTTATCTCCTTATTATCTTAAAAAAATCAATACTAAGAATTTTGTTTTTATGGAAGAACTTATGTTTTTATGTAATTTTATGTAAAATTTGTTTTATGTAAGAATTATGTTTGAAATGAATGTATATTGCTGCAACTAATTATATTTTCTCCTAAAACAGCATACATTGTGTTGGACTTAAAGAAGATATAAATATTGTATAGGATCTTGTGTCAATAATTCAATTTATTTTTACCTTAAAAAGTTACTATGTAAATACATCACACATGAAGTTATTTGTTCGTGATAAAGGCACACTCTTGTTTCCTGTTGAAGTCTGTGGTTTTGTTATTTTCTGGTTTAAAAAAGGAAGTGGTTATCTAAGTAGAAATGTTAACAAAACCCAGAACTTTTTCTGCTATATTATTTCAGCTATGTTTATGCAGTATAGTCAGTTGTATATTTTGTGTTTTTATAGTTACTATCTCAACTCTATTATTCAGTGTGTTACATAATTTTGTTCTTGTTCCTAAGCCATAAATGTCATCAACTATACATAAAATTTATGTATAGTTTCTCAATATGGGAGATTCTCAATTCCTTTAAAAAAATATTAAATTGCATTATATTTTTAATTAATAAAAAGCAAGTGATAGAGTTCTTTATTCTTCCACATCATTTGTGACGAATTTTAGTATACCATTATACAAAAGTTATAATGTAGTAATATTGAGAAGGCATACACAATGGTTTCTATAGCATAAAGAACAGGTTTATATGTTGGGCATTGTATATGAATTTTCATACTGTAATTCCCTTTAAGACTTTTCCATAATAATCAATGTATTTTACTAACAGCCTTTAAGATCTGTTATTCAGCTATCAACACATGTAAGTTCCTAAGTGTATTATGAATACCAGTCTCCTAACATTGACAGACTATTACAATTTGTTGTTTCTGTGAAGCTAGACTTCAGTGATACAAGTCAGATCAGATAACTTGCAGCTTGTGTATCATTAAACGAGTTGCTTCACATCCGGATAACACTACAGCAATAGCAACATGCAGTTCAGCACTGGGTAGGTGTCCTGGTATTTACCAAGAACTTAAAGGTGTCATGTAGCCCAGACTGGGCCTTGTCCTGGTGAGTGCTCCCCTGTTAACGGTCCCCATGCTGATTCAGGTCTAGCCTTCAGCTCTTCTTAGGATAAAACGGATTCCCTGTCTCTTCACTGGTTCTAGGAGGTGCTAGACAAATATATCAGACTAACTAACCATCTTCCATCTGGTTAAAATTAGATGAGATGAATCCCACTCCAACTCCAAGTATGCCGAAAAAACATCAGATTCCACTGCTCTCATGGCACCATAGGATAATTCTGGTTTGAAAAGAACTCAGGAGGTCTCTGGTTCAACCTCCTGTTCAAGGCAGGGTCAACTAGGAGGTCAGACTAGATTATTCAGGACTTAATCCCATCTCATCTTGAAAACCTTGAATTAAATATCATAGGTAGGTAAAGAACTATAAATACAAAGCTTATGCTTCTCATTGCCTAGTTCTAAATTTTTCTATTTAATGTAGTTTACAGGAAACTGAGATCCAGCTGTTGCAGGAAGCCAAACGTCTTAGTGTAGAACTGGAACAACAGCAACATGAACTGGAAAAAGCAGAACAGTTCCCTGAAGAATCCTCCAGTGAAGTTTCCCGAATAAGGCAACAACTTCTTAGTTGCCAAAATGAATACAATGCTATTAAAGAAAGAGAGTATGAAATTCAGTTCAAGATGGAATGGTAGGTGATAGTGGTCAAACGCTGCTAATTTTACCATAGCTTATCTAGAAAGATAAGAGCATAGAATATAATTCAATCTTCTCTCCATCTTACATGGACACATTTCTTGATGGCTGTTGTTAAACAAATTGCCACAAACTTTCCCTAGTAACAGCAACATTTCAGTGATGAATAAAATTGTCCTGGTGTGAGGTTTGTAGATTATTTTAATTTTACAGCATGCTACAGTGTCCTCTGAAATGCTGTTTAAAATGTACTACATTGCATGATTCATGTTTAGGTAGGCAAAATTAACAGGAACAATTCTAGTCTAGGACACCTTTGATACAAATTATTCAAGTGTCTCAGAGACCTGGTGACTGGAATTTTATGGAAACAATGTCATAAATAGACCCAATGCTATTGTTAACATCAGAGGCACAGTTTATTCAAATTTTTCTATTCAGGTATTTAAAGGAGGAGAAGTATTTGTATATTCTCATGTCAGAAAAATGAGAAATTTGCTGTGAAAGAAGTGAATACTTGCCATTTCTATAAAAGGAAAAAAGTCCAGAATAAGCTTGATACTGTATATATTTTAATTATCTGCATATATGAGTGTGTTGTACTTGAAGTTTTATAGTAAAATTACTAAAAAAACATTACTATTGCATTTTTAAAAATATGTACCTATGGAAATGAAGTAATATTTTCATTTTGTGGGGTGCTTGCTATTTTTAGCCATCTTCAATCCAGCTGTAGTGTAGTTGGTGTATATAAATGCAAATAAATGTCAGCACCTCAGCAGTTAAAACTGTTTTTCTGCAAGGAGAGCAGGGGCACAGTACAAACTGCATAGAGGAGATTTTTCTGGCAGTTCTTTCTTGATTTCTTTTTTAGAGCCAAATGTTTGCTCTAAGAGAGAAAGAAACTTGAGAAAGAAGCAAATTGGGAGTGGGAGAAATAAAGAAACATGGAAAGCATCTGGAAAAAATTATTTGCTATGAGATAACTAAGCAACATGAAGTTTCCTGAAGTAATTATTAAATACAGAATTTATTGCAATTTCCCAGCAGTCCAGAAATGAGCTCTTCAAAATATCATGCTTTTTACCCATTTGTTCTCATATCTTATGAACATTTTTCACTGATTTTGCATCACTTTTCCAAAAAATCATGGGGGTTTATATGTTTAGAGGATATTTACTCATACTCTATTTTCTACCTCTAGTCAAAAGGAGATTTCTGTCCTACACAAAACACAGTTCAGGTATTGTTTCGATTACTCTTGCACATTTACTGCATTAATTCTTGTAAATGAATTGAATATCCTATCTTGCAGATTAAAAATACACTGTTTGGGTCAGCCATACTGTGAAAAGTGTTCTTTCACTTTAATAAGAAACTTCCCCTGTTTGGCCTTACGTATTGCATGAGATCAAAACCAGCTGTACAGTCTGACCAGAGGTCCATATGGCGCAGTATCTAACGGTGACCAAAAGTGCAGCCCTCAGCCCATTAGTGATGCAGGGATTTCACGAGCCAAACACAGTCCTCTGTATTTAGGAATCCTCAGCTGACCCCTCTTCCTTGAACTTCTCCTGTCTCCTTCTCAGCTATACAAACTTCTGGCATTGCAACACCCTGGGCAATGAGTTCCACAGATTAACTATACAAGAACTGCCACCTGCTTTTGTTTTGAACGTGACTCCTACCAGCTTCATTTCATGCCCTGTAGTTCTTGGATTGGATGAGACAGTGAACATCCGATCCTCTCTTCATTTTCACTGCTGCAGGATGGTTTGATAGATCTCTTTCATATTCCCCCCAAATTTGCCAACTTTCTAAACTGAAGAGCTACAGATTATTTAGTTGCTTCTTGTTTGAAATCTGTTTCATGCCTGGTGGTAGCATTGGGTCTTATGTGTGTTGTGGGTGTGGAGTGAGGAGGATGTGCCTTGGTTACGTGTGGACCTGTTTATTTGGAGAGAAGATACTGCTTTCCAGAAATGAGAGGGATTTTAATGTTGGAGTAGTGTGGAATGAACAGGGATGGCAGAATACATATCTACGTGGGGAACGGATGAGTGAATGTAGTGGGGAAATGAGCAATGAGCTATGAAGAAAAACAGGTAACGGCTGTGAATATGTGTCTGTAAAGAAGGGATGGGATTGGTGCCTGTGGAACGCAGTGAAAACAAATGTCCAGAATAGAGTTGTGAGTAGCAGGTGATCTAATAGTAACACTAATGTAAAATGAAGATCTATATACTTGATGGTTTTATGCAAATAATAAAGCGATGTCTTCTGAAATATCTGTGTGCATGGGGTGGTGTCAGAGATAGAGGGGAAGCTGCATCAAAGATGTTGTAAGTTTGCTGTTTGCTTGGTTTCCTTCATTTCTCGGGATAGAAACTCATGGTCCAACCTCTCTTGGCCCTTGATCTCTCTGGAGCACAGTTTCCCTTGTTGTCCAATTGTGTTAATACAGTCCAAGCTCTGCTTGGCACTTACAAGTAAACTTCTGTTTGGGAATTATGACTAATGGCTGTTTAGTCTGAAAACAAACCTATTGCTTATTTACCTTCTTATGTATAGCAGGCAGGAACATGGAGGGGAAAAGCTTATGAAGGGAATATCTGTGTCTCGTGTCTGTTGCTTTATCCTTTCCTTAGAAGTCTGGGATCTTGTCTACTCAGAAATACTGCTGAGCTGGAAGTGCGAGAGCCTCTTCTGCTTCCCTGTTTCTGCAAGCCTTTCTTTCCCTGAAGCATCTCTGGTCTCTGCTGCCTTCACTTCCTCCCTCAGTTCACTTTCTCTGGCGGCTAAGGGCACTTAGCACCACTTTTGGCACTCAGATTCAAATCTAACAGTAAACAACTTCTCTTGAAGAGTCATATAGATGCACCATAACATTAGCAAAGTTATTTTTTGTTTCAAGGTCCCTTAGTATTCTCTGTTCTTTTCCATATTTCATTTCCTATTTGCTTGCCTCTGTAAACAGTTTTTTTTTTCCAGATCAGATACTTTTTCAACAGCTGAAGGTGATATTTCATCTTCTGTTTTAATTCTTTAGTTTTCCAAGGAGTATTCAACATTCCAAGAGCAAATTTAAATTGCTTTCATCACTGTAGTATCAGCTGGTTTTCAGAAATTTCGTTACTTTTTTCATAGCTTGAATAGGTACATAAGGTATTCAGAAGCAGCTCTGATGCACCTTAGCTGTCAGGAAAGTCACCCTGAGGGGATTGCATGGGTGTGGTGTACCCCCACTGTCCGTGTGTCCCTCCTCTTCTGGTTTGTATTTCTGTTCTGTTGTACGGTTGTACTGGGTTCGTTGCTAGTGTGTCTGCCCGTGTGTTCAGCACAGGAGGGGAGCAACAGTTGGAAGGATTTTACCGAGGTTATAACGTTTGGGTCACTGCCCCAAAGTCAGAGCTGACTCCAGGATTATTCTTCCTCTCAAAAACTATTAGGCAAATGTAATAAAGTAAGAGGAAAAACAGTGATCCCAATTCAGTTCTGGTACAATTGCATTCAGAGCTGTGAAGTTTCTTCATATAATTGGGACTGAACGTGCCTCAGTAAATAAGAGTATAGACCAAAAAATCAGATTAGCACAAGAACAAGGAAAGGATCGATGTGATCAGCAAGAATTTGTTGTAGCTTGAGGAAACTTGTCATTTGAATGTCCATGTAAGGCTTAGAGTCCTGGTTTGTGAGAGAAAATGAAGAAGAGCTGCTTTTCTTTATCAGGCAATAGTATCAACAATAGTTTATTATTGAGAAATAATAAATTTATAATCTAAATTAATTTATCATCTAAACTATATATTTAAAAGTAAGCAATTAATTTGAAATTAAATTCTCTATAGCAGGAGTTTGGGAGGTTCAAGGTGCCTGATTCTTGAAAACAATATTCTTTTAAAACCTAGGTCCAATCCGCAGCCCTCAGTCATTTGTGCAGGTAGCAGAATGGCTAGTCACTGAAGTACTGCATGCTATTGCATGTAAGTCAGGATTGCAAAACTGAGTTTGTCCTTGTAGAAGCATTACAAATATGGAAAATTATTTCAATGCTTGTAATTATTTCAGGATTAGTCACTCGATAATTAAAAAGTGAAAAGTTAAGCTTTTGCCCATAGTTTTTCTAGTAAAGAATTACAAGTCATAAGCAAAATAAATGGAGTTGCAGTCCAAGTTGTTATCAGCTGGTCTTGTGACTGCATTCTCCGGTACATACAAACTAAGCACAGTGAAAAGCCTTACAGGAATCTCATGTGGCAGATTGTCAGCTGTGATATGTTCTACTTGTGATCACTAGATTTTAGTTGTGAGGTGCTGGACGCCTTCTATGGATTCCTCAGCAATCCCAGCTATGTGTCAGAGTAGCTGAAGGAGTTCTCTTTCTTGCATGATGGGATTAGTAATGATAACAATGTTCTGGCTATTTTGTGAGCTGAGGAACTGAAATGGACCTCTGTTGACAACTACCACTACATTTCTTAATCTCTCTGACTTAATTTTGTATTTCTGTGTCAGTTTGCAGCTGTAGACATCTCTCAGGGAAAAGTCTGGAATGTATTTTCATTAATGGTCCAATTTTCCAAGTGCTTTTTTTTAACTCATTACATCTGCATCCATGATAGCTTTTCATGTACAGTACTGCTATTAAGCTTCATGTAAATAAGCCAAGCAATGTGAGAAACATTTATGTTTAAACTTTAAGAGTTCCATCTTCTTTTCGTTATGTATGTCATTATAGGTATAATAATAATAATAAAAAAACACATGATGCTGAAAAATACACTCATCAAAGAAGGTCTGTAAAACAATGGGAATTATAAGTGCCTAATGCCAGTTGCAGCTATTTTGTTTGTTGTTGTGATTGATGTCTAAGTAATTAATAGGCAGTCATGAGGCTGATGTCCATATATCACAGATGACAAGATTCAAATGCTAAATGGAAAGATCAGATTTTCTCTGCTTACCGTACATTAAGCTTCTGTGTCCATATAGCTATTAAATCAGAGACTGAACTTAAAATCTTTGAAGAATCTGGTTTGATCTCTTAATCTGTGTTAATCATCCTGGTCTCGCTTTACAGTCAATGGAGAGAAATATGTTATCTTCAACCGGTAATTTAGCTCTTCCCAAAATAGGTACCTGGGATGTCAGCTGACCTGCCCTTTGGCAGATCCTGGTTTTATCCTTGACAGTAAGGAAACCTGGGGATGTTAGCATAGGAGTACCTGTCTAACTTTCAGATACGGGCAGCTGGACCAAACTCATTGCTCAAAAGGGAGAGATTTAACTTCTTTTACCCCCTTTTTCTTTTGACACCTTCACTGTTTTTTGTGTGGAAGTAGTTGGTCTGCCAGCCCTTAAGGTAACTTAACTTGGTGCTTGCTGTTCAGTGTTGCCTTTGTTTATGTCACAGAAAATGAGGTGTTCAAATCGTTTTACAAGTCCCTGTTGTGAAACTGGAAGGGCTCCACAGGAGTCTGTCCTCATGAGTAAGGAATGTGACAAAACAAAAACAGTGTCAACTTTGGTCTCCCTCCTGATTTGGGGGATTGCTCTTTGGATCGTCTGGCATGATATTAAAGAGGGCACAGCACGGACTGACGACGAGCAATGCAGTACCTCTCTAATGTTTGCACAGGACTTATTTAACCTCTTTTTTGTGGCAGTCAGACAGTTACAGGTATTTGTGCAGAGTGGACATTCATTATAATTAGAGTGATTATGCCAGTCCCAAGGATTCCAACTAGGAATCCTGCCAAAATGTGTTGGGGATATGAATTGTCCTTATTAACTTATGTATACGTTTAGACAACCTGTTGGTAAGTGAAAATATTTTGTTTGGCCTACATGTCACTCCAACACAATACTCAGTTATAGCTTATGGGCACAGTACACAGGA
Source organism: Nipponia nippon (assembly GCF_047370975.1). NCBI lineage: Eukaryota > Metazoa > Chordata > Aves > Pelecaniformes > Threskiornithidae > Nipponia > Nipponia nippon. The sequence continues at coordinate 14,131,901 of NW_028262347.1, read as the reverse complement.
GCAGACCAAAGCTGCCATCGCAGAATTGAAGTAGCTCAGTTTTCAATGCAGGTTGATTCCTGTGCTCTCCTTCATTGACTTTAAACAGTGGAACATAAAAGGAGTAGTTCCTGAGCCCCATTGCAGCAAAGAAGAAATCACCTTATGGTGTTTCCTTCTACTCGGATGTACTTGTACTGTACACCTGCAAAATACTCCGTGAGGCTGGCAGCTAGGAAACTGATCTCTCTCCCCATGACCACCACCTTCTGCAACCTGAACCACCACCACCGTGCAAAGTGCTAGGCTGCCACTGAAAGGTTTCAAAGGAAAAAAGCAATACCGATCAGCTGCCTATCTTCTGTATCCACCACATTCAGAGACAACTGTAATAGCTGCTTTGGGTCGTGGGGGTGCCCCAGGACTCCCTTGCCATAGTTTATAGCTCTAAGTGATACAGCTATTTCATGAAAGCCTGTCCCCTTCTGTTAATGCTGCCCTTATTTAACGAGTTATTGATTCTAACAGACTGCTCTGAGTCTCAAGGTAGCCTGACCAGCACATCCTCAGCTGGAGTTACAAACACAACTTTAAGTGCTGAAGTTGATTTTTTGCTATATCTGAGACAGAGAATTTGGCTGTTCCACCTATTCCCCAGCTGCAATCTTTGCTCCTTTATAGCCTGAGACTCAGAAATGTCATTGTAGATACTAATTACATTGCAAGAACCTGCCTCCTTGTTCCCAATCAATAGCAGAAGGACTTAATTAAGTTCAGTTTGGTTGTGATGGCATGCAGACTGCTGGAGCCCATTTACCTCCTATAGGTGCAGAATTGTTCCGTGCATGCACTGGGGATGTATTGACGTATTTCTTCACTAGGGCTAATTTTATATTTGGCACTGTTTACCTACCTGCCATCAAGAAGCTCCCTACTGTAAATCTAACGAAGTCGTTAGTTCAGCTTCACTTTTGTAGTCACTCCTTCATCTTTCTCAGGGCAACATTACTAAAAATACACCCAGAAGATCTAAGAGCTTTCCTATTTTTTCCTTTCCTCCTTCCCTCCTTCGGCATTTCTCTCTATTGTTGCCTGAAATTAAATTACAACATAGTTTTGGATATAGGTTAAAATCACCATGGCTGTTCAATTTAGTTTTCTACTGCACCCCATTGGCTTAGTCTACATTGCCTGTCACTTTTCAGGATTTTTTTCCACAGGAACCTGTTCAGATTTGAGGAGCTTCACTTAGAGTTGTTTACAGTGTGAATATGTGCATGAGCAATCACTCAAAGGAAGAAGAAAGTTTCTCACTAGCAACTGCACTTTCTTTGATGTGTGATGTCTCTGTGGGTATTTATAACCCACCTCCTCTTTCCTTTTGCCTCAGTTCCGTGTTAAAATTTTGTTTTCTGAGGTTGGGAGGAACTGTGGGTGTAGGATGCAGTCTGACCTGTTATATTCTGCTAGTATAAAAACAAGGGTGGCTGCATCCCTGCAGGAGGTGGTAAGACTAAGAAGAATCAGGTTCAAAAGGTTAGATGTGTGCACTTTAGAAAAAACCTGCATATGTACAACCTGTCTTTCAGGACTTCCAGTTACCAGTCAGCAACCTTCCTTTAAATCTGGACACCTTTCAATTGTCCCTGATGATAATTTGCCATACATTGCAGTCTAACACAAGTTAGGCTTCCATACTTTTTTACCATTTACTATATTATACTGATATTTATTATATTACTAATATTTTTAGCTCTGTTTTGATTTTTGTGTAGTTTGCAAGAAGAAAAAAGGCTTCTGGAAAATGAATATGAAAGAATTCCAAAACAAAGGGTAAGTACAAAACATGAGAAAAACCATGTTTTGTGTTCTGTCAGCTAACATATAAAAACATCAATGAAAATGCTTTCACAGTGTGTAGCTCTAGAGTTTATTTAAAATCTGGAATACGTAGAAAAATCAAGAGGTAGGTTTTATTTTTTTTATATTACATCATTCAGGTTTGATAACTGTAGGGCGAGCAATGAATAACTGATTCAGAAAAGATATGGATTTGCTTGAGTTTACTCAAGAAAATTTTTTACTGCGAATGGGTACTGCATGTAAAGATACCTGCAGGTTTTCGGTTTTAGAATGTGAGTATGGAAAATACATTTGCAGTCATAAATCCTGATGAATATATGTGGTTCTGTTGGAAATAAAATTCTGCTGGTTATTGATAGAAGAAACACACAGCTGGTAAAAAATTATATTTCATACCTTGTTGTAAAAATGTTACCATCAATCAGTGTTAATGATGCTTTAATATCACAAGCTTGCAACATGTAAAAGGGAAAATAAAATTAATCTGATCTTTTACTTAATTTTTAAAGGAAACAGATAAGAAAATTAAGCAGTTGAAAGAAAACTGTGATGAGCTCTGCAAAGAAGTAATCCAAAGGAAAGCAGAAATTAATGCAATAAAGGAAGATGTTTCATCCAAGCAAAAGCTGGAGTTAATAGATAAGAAGGAAGTAGAAAAACTTATGGAGAAGCAGGCTAATTTAAAAGTAACACAAAATTAATTGTGTGTATGTATATCTGTGTGCGTGTGTTTGCATGTATGCGTATACTGGGGTGGTTTAATCTGGAAAAGAGGAGGCTGAGGGGAGACCTTATTGCTCTCTACAACTACCTGAAAGGAGGCTGTAGCCAGGTGGGGGTTGATCTCTTCTCCCATGCAACAAGGGATAGGAAGAGAGGAAATGGCCTCAAGCTGCGCCAGGGGAGGTTTAGGCTGGATATTAGGAAAAACTTCTTCACCAAAAGGGTGGTCAGGCACTGGAACAGGCTGCCCAGGGAAGTGGTTGAGTCTCCAGCCCTGGAGGTATTTAAAGTAGATGTGGTGCTTGAGGACATGGTTTAGTGGTGGACTTGGCAGTGCTAGGTTAATGGTTGGACTCGATGATCTTAAGGGTCTTTTCCAACCTAAACGGGTCTATGATTCTATATGGGTAAATGCTTTGTCCAAGGAAATGGTGAATCTTCTGGGTGTCGTTTGTCATTCCAAATTCATTAGATGGCATTATGTTATATATTATATCATTTTTCAATAGGTGTGAACATGTTGCTGTGCCATATCCATTATTACTCCTTTAGGAAATAATAAGAGTCATGGTTTTGATTAAAAAATGGTTTCTATAATGACATGTTTGCTATGTTGTGTTATTGTAGGCTGATCTAACATATGCTCAGATCCAAGTTAATACAGATTTATACTGACAATTAAAAAACATACCCAGGTCTTTCCCGCTTTCCTTTCCATGGTATAGATAACAATCAGATGTATTAATAATATTTAAGCATAGTTTTTATCTTGCAGACATAATGAAATGGTAAATATCAATGTTTAGTTTCAAAAGTAGCAGCTACAATTCCCTGGGACAAGCTCAAGTAATTTGAAAATATGTTTCTTGCCCATTTTCACAGCAGTTTTAGGCGAGTATTACTTCTATGAAATCTCACCAGATTTTGAGGCTATTAATCTAACCTTTCTGTTTTATCACTAGGATGAGCTAGTTAAGATCCTGGTGTTCCAGCACAACTTGGAAAAGAAACTGAGAAGATGAGTTGGAAAAAAATGTATGCTTTTAATAAATAATTCTTTAATATATAAATGTATAACTTATTTTCATCCATTTGTTGCAGAGACAGCTGCAACAGTATAGTTGTTGATTAAAATTAGCATCAGCATTTAAAAAAACATCTATAATCCACTTAAAATCCATGCACTGTACTGAAAAATACAGTATATGCAGTGAAACATTGGAAATTTAAGTACAACAAAGAAAAATTTAGAACAAAGCTTGGTCAAAAATTGCTTAACTGTCTTACTGTGCTTGCTGTGTTACTATATATCAGAACAACTTAGTAGGTTTTTAATGGAAAATAGTGTTGCTGTGTAATGTAGTGATTAGGCTTTTTTACAGTTTCTAGTCCTCAGTGACTGTATATTAACTTATCTGTATTGGCTTCAGTGAAACTAGCAGCTTTCACAGCTAACAGTCTGGCCTGAGCTAAATCATCATTCTCCCTTGGTACTTCTGTACCAGTTTTTTAGTCAGAGGTGTGTTGCTGGAAGTTCCTGATGTGAATTATGGTCTCTAATATTCCAACTGGGAAAATGTAAGCCAGTAGCCAGCCTTTTCTTTCTCCGTTATGCATAGTCGGGTTTTTTCTCCCCTGAAGCATGATGTGTTGCTGTCTTTATGTGTAAAATCTAATTAGCACTGTGCAGTTTCAGCCAGGTCACTCACAGATCCAAGTGCCTTCCAGATGAACCATGGGTTTTGTACCCTATTCAGGCACAGGGTTACACTGAAGTTTCTGTGCCTCCTGCTTGCAGTCCCTGTTTGTAATAGAGAAATTGTTTGACTACGTTAAATTTCTCAGTTTTAAAACTTGTATAATGCTTGTCTTCTACATTTTCCCCACTACTCTGCTTAATGCAACTCTGCTATCATAAATGTAAGAAGTTTTTCCTATAGTATTGCACAGAAGCAATTTTAAAAATCTAGTGCGTTGCGTAGTTTGTTATTAATGAAGCATGTAAATGAGTCTTTCTACTTGTGTTGCATCACAGAATGAACTACCTAGAGTTTCCAGCCTTGGCAATAATATTTAGAAGTGTCACACCCATGTACCTAGTAATTTTGACAGAAATCAGTTTACTAGAAGTCTTTTTAATATTGTCATGGTGCTAAGCCCCGTTAGTCCCATGGCCATCTTCAATTTTATTGTTGAACTGTATTGGCATTTGAAGATTTTCACTGTATGTAGGCTGCTTTCAAACATATAATGTAGATAGTTGTGGTGTTGAAAGGATTTTGTGTGTCCATCAAAACTTACATTTTGCCATTTAAATATGTGCATGGAAATGTGAACCCCTACTGTTTTGTTAAAATACATCCACAGCGATGCAGAGAAGAAGAAAGAGGCCCTTGATGAGCAAATAGAAGAGTTGAATGGTACCCTGAAAGCCATTGAAAAAAGGACCCAAGAGATTTTGCAAGAAAGAGAAGATGTAATGAAGGAAGTGGATGGGAAACAAATTTTGCTAGAAAGCAAAGAACGAGAATGCATTACTTTGACAAAATTACTAGAAATTAGCAGAGAGAAGGAATCAGCAGTCCTATCAGACAGGTTAGAGCAGTAGACATAAGCCATATAGTATGTGTGAACAATTCTGTGTTTTCAAAGATCTATTTCTTTTTTCTTCTGTATTGCTTATGTTTTCAAGTTTTATGCTGCAACCAGTGCGGACTAGAAATTATCAGACTTGTTTTTGCCTTCAGAATTGTTTATATAAACTACTGGAATCTAGAATCTGGCTTGAAGAAGAACATCAAAAAGCATAAGCATTTGATAAAGTCCTGGGAAAGTGAAACTGGATTTTGCTCTGAAAGGGAAATCTTTTAGAGGGTTTCTCTCTCCAGTGAAAATATATTTCTTTCCTTGTAACCCACAGAAAGTAAATTGAGCAAGAAAAAAAAATGTCAGTATTTTCATTTTCAAATGAGGATCATAGATTTCTGCGCCCAGGTACTCCTGAATTTCAGTAGGGACTGGTTACTCATCTCTTTAATATTCCCTTGAATTATGAGCTTATATATACTTGGTAAAGTAAAATAAACTGTTAGGTTGATTGCAAGCTTCAAATGATTCCTTCTTTGCAGAGGAAGATGTATAGTTGTAATCATGGCCATATGCTCAGCAGCAATGCTTTTGCCTTTAACATTTTGTATTAAAGGACAGTGGCACTTTAAATTGAAATGTTTGAGTGAATTGAACATGTAAATATTCCCTCATACTAAAAGATGTGTTTTCTTCTTTTTATAAGAAATAGTTTCTCTGGAATTTTTAGCATATATTAAGAACAGGCTGTGAGACCTCAATGATGTCATTAGAAATATTATCATTGATTAAAGTTATAAAAATGCTACCTTTTAGGTAATTTATGTCAGTAGTTTTTGAGTTTATCTTTCTGCTCAGCCATAATGATGCAGTACTCAAAACCCATCAAAATGATCATGTCAGTTTGCATACATGTCTTGGTCAAGTTACCTGTTTCTAAAATTCTGTGTCTATCTATATAGAGCAGCTCTGGAAGATAATTTAAATAAATGTGTCTTGGAGAAAAAAAAGCAACATGATATTCTCATTCACAAGAGAACACAGAAAGACAGAGAACTGAGAAATTTAAAAAAGATGGAGTTACAACTGAATATGATTTATGATTCCTTGGAACAAGATAAGTCACGGCATAACAGACTCAAATTGGAGGTCTGTATGAATACATTGATCATATGGATTCGAAATTTTCTTGTAAGAAATCTGTCTATGAAATCTTTTGACTGGTTCTAAAAGGGGGAATGGGAGACAAGTGTCAACAACACTACAACTGACAAAGAAATCTCTAGGTGCTCTGGCTGTAATAAAAAAAATGGATTTTAGGGTGGGAGCATCCTATCAAGGAGAACTGGGAGATTATATTGACACTCTGGCATCATGTCTTCCTTTAAAGTACTGTGGGATTATGGTCATTTTATGAGTGAAATAAGATAGCAAGTTGCCCATTGGCATAAAAGAAATTTGTAGCAGGCAAATAGAGCCCAGTACTGCCTGACTCCCAGATGATGAAAAAAGACATCATGAAGGTTGTTTGTACATTACTGTAAACAATTTATAATGTATTTAACATTATTCTAGGGGACAGGAAGCTGGCACTATAAGGTTTTGTATTAAATGACATGACATAATTCCCTATGTTCTCTTCCTTTCCACTCAAATTTCACCTTCTGCATTTCCTCCCTGCAGCAGTGTTTCACCCATTCTTCTTTCCATACTGATTGACTCTTTTCTGTTTTACTTGTGCCTTCTACTATGCTGAGTTTAAAGGGCAGTCTCATTCTGCTTGTCTATTCAAAACATTTCCTTTCTTTTCTCCTTCCAAATATTTCTTAACAATTTACTTTGTCTGTAACTTTTGTGTATTCTTTTCATCTCATCACTGGTTCTTCCATTCTCTCTTTCTTAAGCTTTTCTCCTATACTAGCTCCTTGCTTAGTCTAAATTGTAAGTCAATCGTATAAAATTAATCTTGCTTAGTCAGGTGAATATTTTTTCACAGGAGAATACCCATTATCTAAGTTAAAAGCATAAGGACTTAGTATTTCTTACCTAGATACACAGTGTCATTGACATTTTTCTTGGTCCTTCTAAGCAATTCAGGGCAGAAAAAAAGTCTTATTTACATTACTGTGAAGTTTTTAAAAATAACTATTGATATCAAAACCCACACATACTTAGCTTTACTATATAAACAACTCTAAACATTACTCAATAATATTTAATATTATTAAGTTATAGAATTTTTTTTCTGTCTCCCCTGAAATTCCTCCCGAATTCACATGCGCATTAATTACCTAGTAATATAAGCCCATTTGGAGAAGGGAGGAGAGCTCTATACATACACAAAAAAGTTTTAGACTGAATTTCCTGAAATACTGATTAAAGGACTGACTCATATTCCAGACTTTCATCTTAAAGCTCATGCTGACTTTCTGTTCAGTATCAGCTAAGAGAATCTGGGAAATGGTGTTTTTTTCCTGTGTTCCTATTGAAGAAATGGTCTTGATGGGAGAATCACAATAGTTCAAAAACATAAATTGCTAAAATCAAATGCCATAACTCACCAACAGCTGTGGTTAGAGTTCAGTGTCTTGGGTAAGACCCAAACCCAACGCAACCCAACTCCTTTACGCTGTGTGAAAGGGCGAGACCTGTAATGAGACCCTCCAAGGTTAAGTTGCACTGCAAAGGATTCCCTCAGTGCTAATGCTAGGTTATCCTATAGGCTTGTATGTGTTTTGCAAGTAGCATCATCATGAGGAGTGGGGAAAAGGGAATGCCAGCAGAGATAGAAGTGAAATTCTATGCAGTACTTTACTCCAGAACCTGCAGAATGCTACCCTAATGCAAACAGGCCATAGCAATATAGTTGTTTTAGCCCATCCTCCCATGCTCTGTATCTTCTCTGATTCCTGTCTTGGCTCTTTTAAAAGAGCAAATGTGAAATCACCGCTCCTCTGCAGCATGGGCAGTTCAAATGCAGTACTGGAGTACGAAAGACTAGAGTGGCAAACTTGATTCTGCTTGGCTTTTGCTGTCTTGAGACTATCTTAATTTGGAAGACTTAGGAGCACACCTAGGAAAGTTAAAATATTTTAAGTAAAGTAGTTAAAGGAACTTTAAAAGCCAGATTTATATTTATTCACTGTAATTCCAAGTGAAAAAAATCGCAAGAATTAAGTGCTAGTATAAAAATGTGATTGCAGAAGCAGCAGTACATCAGTGTGCTTCCCCAAATTTCTCTTACTTTAAATCATGTGCTAACTGCAAAATGACTGGTTTGTAGAATAGGGAAATTACAGGAACACTTCCTTCAAACGTGGTTTTCTTCTTAATAAGTTGTGAAAGGTCAGCTATTGCTAAACGCTGACATTCTGTGTGAAAGAGAACTGGCCGCTCCAGCTATCACCAGCCCGGAGCAGAACTGCTGTTCCTCTCCATGCATGCCTTCTTTCAGTCAGGCCAGCGCAGAGACAGCCAAAAGTGCCTAAGTTTAGTCATGTCTTGTGTGAACAAAAGTCCTTAATGGATTAAAGATGTTTATATGAGCTTTCTACTTTTAGACTCAAGAACTTGATGGCATCTTTAGAATCCCATCTTGAAAATGTGGAAATGCCTACTTACAATCACTACAGCCTTTTACATAGCAGAAGTGGTAACTAATACACGCTCCGCAGGACAGCTCTGTTTGCTCCTTCTACAAGAGTGGGAGCAACTTGCTTAGAATAGGTTTTATTGACCTTTTATCAAACCTAAGTCAAACCAAATCTGTCTCAGTGTTGGCAGCTGAAACCAGAGTAACTCCAAAGGTTGACCTTTACTATGCCTCTTGTTTCCTTTCTTCTTAATGCAAGTAAACAACATCTAATTTTATAATTTTATCACAAAAGTAAAAACCATAAGTGCAAAACATCTCATTACCTATATTGAGGCATAGTGTTTTGAACTCTAACATCTGGTTGAGATCTGAGAAAGATACCACGGGGTTGCATGTATTATCTTTGAATAGCTTCCAGATGTGTCGTTCAGTGTCATATTTTTCCCACCTGTATGAATTACAGATTATGGACAGGCAACATATGCCTGCATAGTTAGCCTGCTGTATTTCTTTCTTTCTTACTTATAACTGTAAAGAATTTTTAAGTGAAGTTAGTCACTGTGAGGCCAATGCAACCTTTTGCCTTATGAGTTATATCTCGTGAGTAGTTGTAGTGGGATTGTTCAGATATATTTTAATCAGAAAGTAGTTTCTAATGTGTCTTCCTTCACACACACAATTTTAAAATCTGACTGAATAAACAAATTTTCCCATAATGTAGAAGAAAAAGTAATGCATAATTGTTTGTGTTGTTAGTTTGGACTTTCTAGACCCTAAGGAGGAAAAATCTTACTTTAATAACTAAAAGCAAAAACTATGATATCAAATCTACACAGATGTGAAATATTGACCCTATTAAAATCAGTGGTAAATCTATTTTTTCCTTCAGTAAGGCCAGCATTTCACTCAGAAAATTTTCTGTGAATTTCGAAGGTGATATCTTTGCATAGTCACTCTTTGTGATTATTCTTTTTAATGACGGTTTAGTTGCTGAAAAACATAACCCTTATAAATTCAGTACTTACACTGGGCTTTGTGAAGTTTAGTATTTATAGTTAAATTCTTAAATGAAAAATTTGAGAAACTTGGAGATGTTGCTGAGGAACTCTGCTCAACGAAGAACTCTTGGACTAGCTATTGTAACAAGACAGAAAATTAATTTCTTAATGTGTGTAGCTGCTTCAAATAGATTATCTGCAGTTTACATTTTTCACATCTTTTGTTTGCATCACTCAGTGTGCTTGGTTTATTTTTGTAGGCAGAAGCCATCCCTAAAAGTAATGGAGTGCTACTAGAAAGACGACGGGTACTGCAGAAGGAAATTGAAATGACCAAAAGAAATTTAGCTGAACAGGTGCTGAGATCTGCTTTCTCGTACTTTTTCACTATAAGAGTTGGTTTTCAGTCATGAGAATAAAAGGACTGTTTGAAGAAAAAATGATGGGAGTTTCTAGTTGCAGCTTTCTGGTGAGAAAACATGCGATAGTATTTGTTCAATTTTAAAGACTACTTGTTTGTCATGTTTAAAAAACATTTTTCGGTGTTAAGTGGCCACATATTGGAAGGCAGACAGCAAATCTGCTTTCTAGGTTAAGTCTTTCTGAATATCATTAATTACACTACAGCTAGAAATAAGATGGGTATAAATTCCTTTGGATATGGCACATATGTCTTGTTGAAACAAGGACAATTCAGCGTTTGTACATTAGAATTTTTCATCTTCACGGTTTTGTCATTTGTGGATGTCTGTCTGTACTCAGGACAGTCATATAGAGTGTGGAAATGCAGATGTCTCAATTATGAGAGTATTAGTACTTGCCACTATATAAATGACTTTAAAAGAAGCAACATATTTCAGACATACCTTCTTCTTAAGATCATGCCTGCTTATCTTCTTACCCTTATATCCATTTTCTTTTTGTGCTGTCTTTGAATTTGTTAGCACTATCAGGTGGGATTCAGCTTGTGTTTGAATACATATACGTTTGGTATCTCCATGTCACTATTTGTCTATGGGATATGTATCTAATGTGCTATGATAGTCCATAACAATCTAGTCATGTAGTCAGTGGAGCCTAGGAAGCCACTCATTCACCTCCTTCTGAAGAGGTTAGCCTACGCTGAGCAAGTAGCTCTTTAGAGTTCACTAACTGTATTGACTGAATCTCCAACAACTCTAGGCATCTAGATACTTTGCTCTGGTTTAAATGTCTAAATATTGTCTCTTAATGTGAAAGCTGTGTCTTCCATTGTGTAGTATGGACATGTCAAGACCTGATAGTAAACTTATTTAAAGATTATATGGCCATAAGGAACGATTCTGCCTAGTGGGCAATAGCTGAAAGACATGCTAGACTGCAGAACAGAAGTGCTTCTAGGTGATAAAATATTTTGACATGTTATTATAGGGATTGTGCATGGTATTTTAGCTGGTATTTTAAAGTCTTTTTTCTTTTTTTAAATCCATGTAGTCTGTATATATGTGTACTTTGCAGATAAACCCAAAGTATTTCTGGCTTTGGGTTAGCCAACATATGCATTGATGCATAAGGAATTAAATTTAATTTTCTTTAGGAAATGATGTCAGATATGGATACCCACATGTTAGAAGAATGTATTGCTGAAGAAGGCCGGCTTTTCAAAGAGCAGGAAAAATGCAGAGATGAGTTATCCAGACTTGCACATCTGACTTGGCTCAAAGTTGAAGAGAGGGAACAGAAATCTAGGGATGTTCAGAAAGCCCAGGTAAAAAGTTATCTCATATAATTGGAAGACTCTTCTAAAGATACATGATATATGGAGAAATTAAATTACTAGTGAGGAGAGGCTTAAGGACTTTCATTTCCCACTTTACTTTGAAGTTCCATCACAGCACGGGAAGCTCACGATACTGTGTTGTTTTATTGGCAATTTATGGTGCAGTGCGGTAGTATATTAAAATATCATGCCACAACTGAAACAAGGTATTTGAAAGGACATTTTCTTTCAAGCCTATGAAATAGAGAGGCAGAAAAGCAGATAGCCTCAACTGAGATTCTTGGAAGTACAACTATTTGTTTTATTTTACAAATATATGGACATTAAAGGAAAAACAGAACTGCTACTTATTCCAAGGAGAGGCAGAAATTTTTGTTTTCCTGACACATTTCCAGGTGTAAATTGTTATATTATTGTGAAGAAAGATGGAAAGAAATTTTTTGCTACAGTCACAGAAACTAGGACTATTCATTGGGTTTGCTGCCTGCAGTTTGCTGGCATTATAATATCGTGTATGTATGTGCTGTGATGTTGCACAGTTTATACTAACTGCTGGGTTTGTATATGAGAACAAACTACTTATGCTTCCACAATGTATGTCTGTATTCAACCAAATTATATAAGCTACCCTTCTATCATTTTGGGAATCTTTGACTGTTTATAAAAATAGAGTAAACAAACATGTCAGGCTTTGCACCTTCAATAAAAATCAGTCCATAAACAGATCAAAAAATAAACAGTACAAAGTAATGAAGACACACACATGCCCAGAGTTGCAACCCAACATCCACCAGCTTTTTTAATACCAATCTCCTCCTCCTCATACCAGTGGGAGGTGAGAACAGGCCTGTCCATTGAAGGTTAATGACAGAGGCTGTTAAAGACTGAACACAACTGAAATCAAAAGGTCCAGAGCCATAACAAAATGTAAATGTACCATTCTAGTCAAGCATCAATGATTGCTCAAAAGCCAGAAAAGAGTAAAAAAGAAATTTTATTTGAAAAGGTACAATTTCAGTGGTGCACATGCCAAATAATTATATAGTGATGGAACCCAGAGGCTGATTGATAGAAACAGCAGAGCTCGAGCTACAAGGGACCAAGCATTTTAAGATGCAGCATGAAATTATCTACATTAATAACAGCATTGTAAGCTTAATATACATAGAAAGACCGTGTTCTTTAATGTTGTTACAGTAAAAGCATTTCATTATAATTAGAACAAATTCTTAGAATAATCTCGCTTCGCTGTCTTTTCCTCATCTAAGAGGAACAGCTGTTCTGAGTCATTTTTTTGAAGATATTTCTTTGATGTATTTAAAGTGCTCACTGAATTCTATTTAACTTTCAGATACAACTCCAAAATGTTATTAAAGAAATAAAACGAAAGGATCTTGAAATAAGAGAGTATAAAAAGAGGAAAAGAGAAATCCAAAACCAGTAAGAAAATAATAGCTAAAAATTAACTAAAAAAAAGTCTTTTAAAGCAGTTTTTATCCAAGTAATGTATGCATAAAATTATAATAATTATTTCTTTCACACTTGTCATTTCTTCAGACTCCAAGGATTTGCTAAAATGTATGAAGTTATCCAAAATGAAAGGAATAAATGTGAAAATTTGGTGCATGCTGCTCAGCAAAAAGCAAATGAAATTAAAGAACGGGTAAAATTGATAGGAAATGAAATAGAAAATTTAAGGAATACTGTTATAACCAAGGAAAGGTGAGTTTTAAGTAAGCTGTAGGTCACAATTATAGAAATGCAAGATTAGAAAGAATCTTAAGAGATAATCTAGTCCAACTTCAGCTATGCCTATATCATCCTTGATAGTTATTATCCTGATTTTTAAAACATGATTCAAAGACATTTAGCAACATGCTTACATGGAATCATAGAATGCTTTGGGATGGAGGGGATGTTTAAAGATCATCTAGTCCATCCCCCCTGCAATTGGCAGGGTCATCTTCAACTAGATCAGGTTGCTCAGAGCCCCGTCCAGCCTGGCCTTGAATGTTTCCAAGGATGGGGCATCTACCACCTCTCTGGGCAACCCGTTCCAATGTTTCACCACCCTCACAATGAAAAATTTCTTCCTTGTGTTTAGTCTAAATCTACCCTCCTTTAGTTTAAAACCATTACTCCTTGTCTTATCGCTACTGGCCCTCCTAAAAAGTCTGTCCCCATCTTTCTTGTAGGCCCCCTTTAAGTACTGAAAGGCCGGAATAAGGTCCCCCCTCAGCCTTCTCTTCTCCAGGCTGAACAACCCCAGCTCTCTCAGCCTTTCCTCACAGGAGAGGTGTTCCATCCCTCTGATCACTTTTGTGGCCCTCCTCTGGACCCACTCACCAGAGCAGAAATAATCTGTTCCAATTTCTTGTCACCCTAACACTTCACAATTAGCTTGAGCATCACGTGCGTGGCACGAAGCATTTTTGAAGTTTATGTGGCTACTCTCTCACTTTCCTGTCCTTTGAAGGGATAAATTGTCATTGCGTTTCCTTTGTATCATAGTTCTTGAGCCTCTACTATCTGCATGATCATGCTATTTCATTCATTAGGAACAACTGTGTTGTACTCACACTTGCTTATCCTTAGACAAAAAAAGAGGTCCAATACATATGTGATTCCACAATAGACTGGTGCATGGTACTATTAAATGAGTCACTAGCGAGTAATGCAGCTGTCTAATTATTAAATTAGAACAAACTGAGCTTCTTGGTTCAAACTCAAATTGAAGTTTATTGGATAACGTTTCTTTCAGATCAAACAAAACATGGTTTCGATTTCCAGGCAATCCAAGTCAAAATGAAAGGTTACAGTCACAACAAAGAGGATGAGGCAGACAGAGGCTGCATGTGACTATTTTTTCCTAGACCATTATTTAGTGGAGATGTCTTTTTGCCGTCTTTTTGTCATCCTAGTGATGATATTCTGCAATATAGACAGAACAACGTCTCTGAAATTTGTAGTTGGGACAGTAGGAAGCTAGTGAATAGTTAAATGTGTATGCAAAACAACACAGCCAAAACTGAGTCGTTTAAAAATAATTTGATTTTCCCTAAACTGTTCTTTTTGGTGCCAAAAAATTGCACAACTACGCCAAAAAATGCATTCAGGATACATTCATTCAAAGTATATTGTGAATCTCCAAGTAGCTTGATTTCAAAGTCATGCTGGAGGTAGCTAGAAAAGAAGTGGAACTTCAGTAATTCAAGTGATTTTGTCAAGATGCACAAGCTGACATTTTGTGCTAAATTTTTTGAGGCCTTCCCTATTAATTACTGGTGAAAGGAGGGGGGAAAAAAGGCTAAGACAGTTATATATTGTCTAGATAGCAGAAATATCTAATTATTGTAGATGACCCTACTCCAGTAAAGCTCCAACAGGCATTTTGATCTCTGCAAACCTAGATTTAAAACTAACAAGAGGTACTGAATTATCAGTAATTCTCTCGCCTATGGAAAAATTTTTTAATCCCAGTAATAGATTTTAGTATCATAGTATCACTGACTTAACTGCAACATGCACAATTTGGAGGACAGACAGAGTATCAGTCCAAATAAGAGCAAGGTTTTTCAGAAGATGTTTAATAACACATTGCATTTCTGCAACAGTGTCATGCTTTCAGTCTGAAACTTGCTTTACAGAAGTTTAATTCAATTCAGTAATACCCCGTGGAAGTGGAAAGTGTTACACACATGGGGGAAATGAACCAGAAAGCAGCTCACTGCTTTGTACAGAGTAATTCAGCAATGCAATTATGGAGCCCATGAGGGGAGGCAGGATATTTCATCTGCAGTTCTGCATTTTAATAGGAGACTATCCTTCTCCTTTCACTACCTCTTCTGTATGTTGACATGAATATCTCTCCCCAGTGCAGATAAAGTAGTGATACTTGATCAGAAGTGATACCACAGTCAAATGCAGTAACTCTTTAAGTTCCACGTCGTGGGCAAATGAATGATCCGTGTGGCAACATGAATCTGTATTTTAAGTGAGGGACCATCATCTAGTGGCCAGCGAGGTCGCTGGAATGAGTTCTGTTCTTCATTTTTATGGGTCTATTATATGATCTTGTCACTAACCTTTCACTGTGATTTTTTTTTTTCCTCTCATCTGTCAAACAGGGAAACTGATCATTTTCTTTCTTGTGTGAATGTTGTGATACATGGTTGTGTAAACAATAAACTTGGAGACCTTTGAATCACAACCACAAAATTATTTAAATATCGCTCTTTAAATAGAAGGGCAGGATTTCTACACATTAAGACTTTGCATCACAGTTTATGCTTCTGCTCTTGAACTTTATTTCTTATGTCCCCTTGGGCTACCCAGTGGAGAAGGAAAGAGCTGTAGTGCAGTGCTCCGTTTATAGCATTTTTTTGGGCCATAATCCAGTTCTCTTCAAGCTGGAAAGAGCTTGCAGAGAGAAGCTGTTCTCAGAGAGTCTTTCTACTTCTTGTAATGCTTCTGTGAAGCAGAGTGACATAGAAGACCCTTTGTGTATTGAGGAATTAGTTTAAGCTCTGCTTTTAGTTGCTTTCAAATTGAAAGGACTAAAAACTTTCCTACTTTTCTGATATGTTAAAGAAAATTGCAGAAACAACATCTGAAGAATACAAATAATGTCGCAATTACCGATAGTCTCAAAAGCGATTATTGCAAAATTGTACAAATAATGCACGAGATGAAAGAAAAGAAAAAGCAACGGTGTCTGGATCTTGAGAGGCTTGCCAATACTGTCACCTGCATCGAAGAGGAAATTGTGCAGCTACGCAAAAAATATGAAAGGGCTATTCAGCAACAAAATGAGAGGTATACATGTAAATTTGATGTAATAGAGTGTTTGATTTTGACATTCACGAATCAACAGTATTTTTCAACTTATGAGCACTCCAAATTAGGAATACTAAGAGACTGCCTCACTACAATGTTTCACTGAACAGTCTACCTCACTGCAATGTCAGGGCTGCTTTGCATTACACAGATGTTTTTTCTCCATCGGTGAAGATGTTCATTCTTCAGAACTATTGTTAAAAAATATGGTGGATTGGCTACTGAATGCCTTGAGAGCTTGTAGCCTCCTGCTCTGTTTGTGCTTTGTACGCAGACAAGGTATAAAAATGCAGAAGATGTAAAGCTCCCTGATTATGTTAATCCATTTTTAAATGCATGCTGTGGAAGGCCAGAAGAGCTTTTAAAATCATATGAGAGACTAAATCAACCTTTGCAATGGTTTGTTCTCTATTTTTCACATTGTAGTTATTTTGTTACCTATTTAAAATATTATCATGATATAAAAATAATATTTGTGAAACCTTTGGACATTTTCCCAGATTATTACTACCTTTCAAGGTTGCCAGTTATGTTCTTGAATGGAATACACTGAATATGAGTCAATTTTTTTAAAATTTTACCTTTTCATTTTGGGCTTATTGCAGTGGTCTTCTGCTCAGAAATCGAGAAGAAGAACTATGCATTTTATATGAAAAAATAAACATGCAAGAGATGTTGTGTAGAAATGGAGATATTGAGATGCAAGTTATGGATGAAAAGATCAGATTTCTGAAGCTGAAGGTAGCTGAGAAAAAGAGACAGATTCAATTGTGGTTGAAAGCGCTCCCAGTGAAGAATGCCCTGGATGCACATCTGGTGGTACTTCAGATACAGGTTGGTGGGAAAGCAAGCCTTCTTTTTCTTTGCATTATTCTAGATTTTAAAACTTAAGGTAATTTCATAGAAAAAAAATGTTTGCATGTACCAGGTTTATTAAAACAGAAAGTTCAGTAATACACCTGTCTAGCAAAGCACTAATGTATGTTTGTAACTTCAGATATTTGAGTTTCTATGCTTTTGTGTAACTGGCTAATACGCTTTGCTACGCACACGCCAAACGCTTCCCGGGTATGGAATCTCAGCTAGCCCTCCCCATAGCCTGAAATGTCAGTATGACTAAGCTGGAGAATGGGAGTCATGGGGAAAAAATGGGAATGTAGATAAAATTTGTTAAAACTGTATTGATGGGGGTAGGTGGAAGGGTAGGAGATATACTTAGCTCTTCAAATGTCTAAAATAATAACTCAATTCACACTTGACCCTGAGCCTACTCTAGAAACTCTGCTGCCTACAATGATACAATCCACATATATTTTCTGCTACACAAAAACAGTGTAAGTTTTAGTTCTAGTTACGCCATGACATTAACAAACTGCAGTGTTCATCATTGTTTGGGACATTCTTTCCTTGCTTTCTGAAATGGCTCATTTACTTCTGACCTTATCTCCAGATAGTAATTTTTTCCATACATATTCTGTTAGTGTCTGCACAAAATCATAAATTAGGGTGTACCATTGCCATTTGCAGTTGCATTGATGGGAGCTGTGACTCACTGTTAAATAGTGCTTACACTTGTCTGTAACTTCTGGTCTTTTAAAGAAATCGTATGCTCTGCTAAAAGAATAAAATGTTGTACAATACCTTATGCAAATTGTACCCCGAAGAACTGTAACAGTGCTGTTACAGATTTAAACAATGAACAGAGGGAGTATGAAAAAAAGATGATAGACTAAAGAAAAAAAAAAAAGAGATGTTTTCAGGTAAGATTTAGAATGAGACTGAGAGTCACTGCGTCAAACACTAACAAAATGCAGATGATTTTTGTGAACTGACAGAGTCAATCATGAAACTTTGATTTTTCTGTTCTGCATTCCTGAAATTTTCTCCTTTGTGATGATGGTTCATGTGAAGCCTGAAGTCACCATTAAAGGGAGGCTATTGTTACAGGTGCTTTAAATCTTTTTGCAATATTGACATAAAATTAAAAAGTAGGAAAATACGGAGTGGTGTGATATTACACATGAAGTAGCCTTAATAAATGTTCCCAAGTCAGAGATTTTCCAGTGAACGATGGCAAATAACCACTTAGCAGCCTTTAAAATGTAACTAGATACCGTGGTTACCAAATATTATGTAGTTCAAACTGGTTGTTAACCCAGCCATCTCCTTATGCTCAACCATTCTAGCATTAATACTCTTCCTGCCACTGCCAATAGCCATCATGTCTAGTGAGAAACAGTTTCGAATTGTTTGGCTTTATCTCCATGATTGAAATAAAAGCCATAAGCCTGAGTCTGAATTCTGGTGTTGGTTGCCAAATTCAGAATGCTAATTCCTGTACCGATTACTGATTTGGCCCCCTGTTGAAATCCAGCTCAGCATCTGTTCAGTTATTATGTGCAAAGGATCTTACAATAATGATTATTTGCACAAGACTTGATGTGGTGAATACAGATCTAAATTACTTGTGTTGTCTATGAAACCAACCTCTAACACCAAGCTCAAATCTGAAGAGGTGGTAACGGGAGCTCCTTTTTGACTACCATTTGTCTATGATTCAATTTAGATAATTATAAATGTTCGGAGAGAGGATCAGTGCACCGCAGGCCTACTGATTTCTATCAGAAGCCCTTAGACCTCCTATAATGGAAACTGTAAATCTCATTTCTGAGTTCTCCTCTTAGTTTTTATTTCTTCATTCTGTTGTGACCTTGTGTAGGAACTAGCATGCCTAACCTTAACTTTGTGTTAGGAGCCCACAGAACAAATTATCCAGATAAGTGAACAAGGTCTCTTTTTATTAATGGAAAGAGTTGGGTGTCTTTGCCTCCGGAGGCAGATGCTGATAACACTACTTAGGGAGCACAGTATTCCTCTTGGAGGTCTTTATTCTCAAGGCACCCACCTCTCCCCATCGCTTGTATATGAAACTTTGAATCATGTAAGAAGGATGCTTCAAAACACTCCTACATTTCATTTGAATTAGGAAGGCTGAATCCTGTACCTGCACCTCTTTAATTTTATTCTTCCCTTTTTCCTACCCTTCCTGTCTCCTTAAGTCTTGGGTATTTTTCAGACTTTGTCACCTTATTCCCATCCCTATTCCCATTCCCTATTTTTCTCCAATCCTGCATTTCCCAGCCCTCCCATTACCCCAGAACTTTTTTCCTTTTTTCTCCCTCCACAGGTGAATTAAACTTTCTAGTATTGAATGCTGAATGATTTTCCAACAACAGATATTCGTCATTGGTAATACTTAAAATATATAGAGAGAAATCTGAAAGGAAAACAAGATCCAGTCTCACAAGATAGAAAGAGTTTCAGTATTTGTTTGTTTGCATTTGACTCAGATCTTTTGACTTATTTAGAGACACGGTTTGAATGTGAGTCTCAGATATTCTCAACAGACGCTTTAATCATCACTAAATTAGCTGTTCTGAGATGGGATATCTATTTCTGTTAGAGATATATCTCTAGATATAGATATATCTAGATATATCTAGAGATACATGTCTTGGTATGGATGAATGAGTACATTGTATTCAATAGGTTGCAGAAACTGACCCCATATCTCAGTGGCTGTGGTACCCATTGGGAAGGGGAAAAGCACAGATCAGGGCTGTGTGCCAATTCAGGAAGAACAAAAATTACACCTGGGTCTCCTATACTCCTGTAATTCCTTTATCTGACACAAAAAATACCTGGTGAGATTCTAAGGTGGTTTTCTCTGGGCATAAAACTATGTAAATTTTAATTGGGACTGCACATCAGGGGACTGTTCCTGCTGACTGAAATGACCCATGAAAACTAATCTACCTTCATGCATCAATGAGAAATACTTAGCATTAATCATTAATTAGTCCAACACGTAGACCTGCTGAGCTGTCAAGACACTGTAGATGGGACTTTCATGCCTCGGAGTTCAACTAACTAACAGGGACTAACAGTTTTGTTGAGGCATTTGGCATCGACATTTATCCAGGTTTTAATATAACCCCATGACAATCTCCAGACTACATCATCGTGGTCATAGAAAAATGGGGCTAGTAGAGAGGTAAAGAGTTTCTCTAGGCAATCCTGCTCCTACTCCAGCATCGGACTGCCCGTCATTCCTGAGAGGGCTAAGCTGTGCTTTCAAACTGCCACTGGGAAACTCCAGTTTCCCCAGCAAGCTACCCCAGTGCTTCCTTAACAGTGGAAAGATTTTCTTAACCATCAGCCTGGATATTTCTTGCTGCAGTGTAAGCCCATTGATTTGTATTCTGTCCACCAAGGACATGACAAACGGATCATTCTCTTCCTCACTGCAGCAACATTTCATTTAAGACAGTTAATCGTGTTCCTCTCCCATCCTTGTGCTAGGCTACGCAACCCTGTTCTTTCATTCAGCCCTTATGGATTTTTCTTAGATCATTCTTTTTTTCTATTATTTCTTTTATTTTTGGCAACTTGGTCTTTATTTTTCTTGAGGTGCAGTGCCTAATATCAGTGGCTGAGAGTGAAAGGATTCATTGCAGGTTACGTTCCTGCTTATGTGTCCAGGTACCATGGTAGCCTTTCTTGCAACATGACGCATTGATTCATCTTCATGTAAATGTATATAACAACCAGACACTTTTTTAAAAAAAGGGTATCTAATCAGTTGACCTTGATTGTGTATTTGTACAGGTAATTTTCCCTGCCCACATGTAGCACCTTGCATTTGTTATTTAATATTATTTCTTTTGTTCAGACCTATTTTCAGATCAAGGTAATTTTGAATTTGAATCTTCTCCTCCAAAGAGTATTTGTAGTCTCTCTGAGCTTAACCACATTCTACTGATGTAGTACTTACCTTGTATTTTCATCAAGACTCTGTTTCCTTAGCTCATTTATGAGAATGTCATATGAAACAATACCGAAGCCATGCAAAAATCAGTATGTATGATACCTACTATTTGTCATCCACACAAATGTTAAATTATCATAGCAGGAAATTGGGCTGGTTTGGCATTACTCAACACACCTGTGTTGGCTGTTATTCATACCCTTTTTCTTTTCTAGCTACCTACAAAGAAAGCTTAATGATTTGTTCTGGATTTATTCTTCAGAAAGTGAAGATAAGTTATCTATAGTTCCATAGCTCCTTTTCCCCCCCATTTTTAAAAATAGGTATGATACTTGCCTTTTTCTAGTGCTCTACGTACCTCACCTACCTTCTCTGAAATTTCCAAACTAAGCAGCAGACCTCCACTTTTTCAGACCAGTCCCTTTACCTAGGCGTGTGTTCCCTCTCGGCTGTTTGTCCTTCAGCACTCCCTCCTGACTGTTTACAACCAAACATGGCAAAGCCTCTCTTGTAGAGCCTCTTCCTACCCCCTGTGTCAAATCCGCTCCAAGAAAGAAGGGTCTTTCTTGGTTTTAAGGCTTAGAATCTCTGAGAACTTAGATAAACATTGCAAATTAGGAGAAAATAAAGATGCCTATAGTCGCATCGCTTCAGCAAACACACAATAGTGTGGTTACTTCTAAATGTGCTCTGTTTTCCATACTTTTGGATTAGCCTGCATCTAATCACTCCCAATTCATACTGCATATAAAAGTCAAGTATTTAACATGAAAATTTTTATGGATTTTTCTGGTTTGGACAGTGTTTTTTTCTGCAAGTCCTTCTTCTCTAAAGTAACAATTCAATCCAGCAAAATTTTACTTGGTGAGCTGTCCCTAATCTCCTTAAGGTACCACTGCCTCCAACAAGGCATTTTCACCTGAGTTAGTGGTTGAGAAATTTGGCCCCAGATATGAAATGTCGCTGGAAGCATAGCTGCATCCTCTTGTTTGTGCTGGGCCTGCTCTTACTTTCTTCCACTCTGTGTATTATTGGGCTTGAGTTTTAGTTGTTTACAATTAAAATAAATACACTTTTCAGTACCCCTGAAAGTAGTTACACACTGAATGGCATTCATTTTAAACTGAATCATGATTTGACAAGGAAATTGTTCATTACAGTTCTTTAAGGTTTTTACTTTGCCTGCTCTCAGACAAAGTACGAGCTGCATGATGCTTTTTTTACCATAAAAAGAAGTGTTTAAGACAAGCGTTCTGGTAATGTTTCATTATCACCCCAGAAGATCTGTCAGTTTTCCCTTTTCCAGTTAAACATGACTTGTTAGCTTCCAGTGAACAACCCCATCCCTGTAGCAACATCTAAACATTTACTTTGTCTTTTTTCTGACTGTTCCTAACTTTAAGAGCCAGTGACCACTTATTTCCTTAATAATATCATCACCTGTGATTGATGGTTAGCATTTATAGCAACTTCCTTGGGTTATGTTATGTCAGTGCTAGTAGATCAAGGTTGGAGTGACAGTGTGCTGATGGATGGCCAGGTGCAAAACAAAGCACGAAACCCCACCATGGCCAGTCCTGCAAGTCCAAACGTGAACAAACGGTCCCAGTCACTCCCTCAGTGAGTATTTATGCAAAGCGCGGGTGTCCAGCTGGTGTCTTCTAGGAAGTGTTATTCCATGGGAAGGTCTCGCATCGGAAAGGTCAGGGAACACCTGCCTCTGTGGGTTCCTGGAGTACCACATCGCTCAGTGTCACCACGGAGTCACTTCAGGACACGTGCATGGAACGCAGGAAACTTGGATGCCGATAGGGATGAGACCTTTAGTGCTAACCAGCGGGAAGAAGGACTTTCAGATTTAACTTGCAACCAAACTGTCAAGCACTTGCATCCTTCCTACATCCCTTTGTGTTTGCGCGTTATAGGGATGGCCTTCTGTGACACAATCTACCATTTTTTCAAATTCCCATTCGTTAGCAATAGGACAGGAGAATGACGTATGTCCACCTCTGGTTTTGTACGTAAATGTTTCCCAGCATTTGACCAGTATCGTTTTGCTTAGTCCTACGCTGCCCGAGCATCCCAAACGTCTCCCAGCAAGGCTGGAGTCTTGCTTCCAAGCCCAGGAGTTGGCAGTGCAGCCACCCCAGCCGCTTTAGTGCTGTTCTCCTGGTGTAAGTCAGCCACACCGAGACCTTCCAGCTCTGGCCATGTTGTAACAACGGGGCTTTTGGCTTCTTGGCTGAAAAAATAACCATTGTGGCTTTTTGTTTGCTAGTATTCCCAGTGCAAGGACAGGATTAAACGGATGGAGGAAATCTTTGCTGACCCTGCGAATGAGAGCAGAAAGCGAGACTTGGGAGGGAAGGACCCATCTCCACCTGAGCTACTAAAAAAGATTGAGCAGGTAACTTCACTTCTCATGTCACAAGCTCTCACACTATGATCGACCTCTTTTAGAAAAAGCAAATGGTATCTTTTATTTTTAAAATAAACTTTCTGTAAGAGGAATTAAAATAATTATGATGATTGGCTAATGGGAACTCCAGCCCAGCGTCTGCTTTCCAGGACAACTGGGTGTGGGACATCTCGACTTCTTCCAGCAGAGGCTGGTGAGCAGGAGCAAAACAGGGGCTCCACGCAGCGTGCCTGGCTCCGCAGCACCCTCTGCTAGCTGGTCCTTTCGCATCATTGGCACTTCAGTGCAGCCCCTCCTGCTTCACTACGGGCAGGCACAGAAAAGGTGGCAGAGGGGAATAAATGCAAAATAATAAAGTGCTAGCGAACGAACTTGTCATTCTTCTGCAACTGGCTGTTAGCTATTCCACTGCAATGCTCAGGCTGAGCCACAGGCAGTCCCACTGCCCTCTTAACAAAGTCTCCGTACGTGACAGAGGATCAAACATAATCCTTCTCAGGCTTTGGCTGTACCGCTTTGTTGCCATGCTGAACTGGGAGCCACAGAACGGATCTTCATGGAAGAGGCAGCTGGGCCGGCCAAGCAGCTGCACACCCGACCGCAGCACTGCCAGGGCCTGCCAGAGGCGCCTTCAAAATGAAGCATTAGGTCCAATATAAAAGCCAATCTCAGGGCACCTCCTGTGTGGCGTCTGGGGGGAAGGTAAAGGAATGGAATGAGCAACCATGATATTTTCTTAGATATTTTTATCTGTCCCGTTTCTAGCAGCACAAAACTCCCCCCACTGTATTTAGTGTTTGGGGAGGATTCACGGGGGGCTGTGAAGGTATTAGGGTACCAGCAAGCTCGGAGCAGCACACGCAGTTCCAACTGAAATCCAGTTTGTAAGGATTTACCAGAAACACTTCTGCTTGAATTACTTGAGCTTTTTGCTTTACTGTCCCACATTCCTTGACAGGAGGGAGCTCTGTGTAGCCAAGCAGGCCACAACACCGCCCGCTATTACCAACCTGCACATTAAAAACCCGGGTTTCTTGGAGTCGTGAGACAAGTTTAAATGTTCTCTTTCAATCTCCTCATGATTTTAAAGTCCTTTTAGTTGCACAATACTTTCTTTCTTAGTCTTTGGAGCCCATACTTTATTTTTTTTTAGCAGCAGGAGGGTAAAGGTATTTAAAGCAAAAGCCGAAACTTTCTTATTACAGCATGACTCAAGGAACTAGAAGATTAAAAAAAAAAATCACTAGAAAAAACCCCATTGCTTTCAAGAAGATCACAGCAAGGCAGGAATAACGTCAGTGTAACTGCTTGCGCCCTTTGGGGGGGGGCTGATATGGAAGAACTGTACGGCTGACAGCAAGCAACTGACCCAACTTTGGCCCAATACTTAGAAGAGAGGGTGAAAATTTTGAGAAAACCGATGGTGAAATGATTATTTCTGGCTGTTCACCGGCATTATTTCAGCAGCTCTCCAAGCAATCGCAGCAACACCTTGTGTTGCACCTTCCCCCATCATTTACCTACACCCTGTCTACTCCTTCTCGCTGCAGCTAGAGGTAGAGCTGGTGCAGAAGGAGGAGAAGTTGCTGGAGACAGATTTTCTCTACGAGCACGTTTCCCGGCTGACGGACAGAATCCGCGCCACGGCAGAGAACGGGAAGCAGGACACGCTGCTGTTGGCTAAAAGGGTAAGAAGGGCATCGCAGGCTCTGCTTGCCAGCCTATACCAAATGAAATAACGTCTGGGCGAGAGGTAAGATGACTCACTTGCAAATTACAAAACTGGTGGCTGGAAATATTGATAGGCAAGTCATACGTTAGCCTTCAGAAATCATAGACATTTAGTAATAACAGTAATATCGAGACAGCAAGCGCGTTAGGCGAGTGTACTTTCTTTTTGAAAGTTACATCATGAATAGTACCTGTCACCAAAATATAGGATTAGTCATTTCTCAGTGTGAGTGCTTAGAAACTTGGGAGAATCCTCCTTTTGCCTGTGTACTTAACAGCCCTTCCACAACAAAGATGTTATGGATAAAAAGAAATTGGGAAAAACCAGGGAAGTTCTATATCCTTCCAATGCAGAAAAAGATAAACGTGGTATCTGGCTCCAAGCTTGTTACTTAGGTAGGGAGAGCCACACAGGAAAGAAATATCATTTTCAATACAGTTACTTTTCTATAATTATAGCTGTTTCCCTTAACTGCCAGTAATATTGTTTGTGGGAGAGCAAAAATCCCCTCACCCCCACCTCCTTAATGAAAAAACTCCAAATAGAGCAGAGCTGAGTGAAAGACAGAAAAAAAATGCTAAGTAATTAATGGAAAACAAGGCCAGGGTTGATTTTTTTTTCCTTAGGTGTTAAGTTTACACTCAGAAAGGCTTAAAACAAAACACATCTTTATAGTAAATCTTTAATTTTCCACAGACAGAGAAATAACATGGCTGTTATTTGGGTTTGTGAAATCATGGCCATGGGCTAATAAACTACTGTAAAAACGGCAGTGTGCCTAATGTTACATTCGAGTGCTCTGACTGTCCCCGTGCCCTGTTAGTCACTTACAAAAACAAGCATTTGAGTTTTGTTGGGGTTGTTTGTTTAAATCCTCCCCAGCAGACTCAAGGATTCCTGTCCTGTTCCTTTTCTGTTCGTCCCCCTGCCAAGGATAACTTCACACTCCACAGCCCCGCCATGCCGTGCCCGCGTTATCACTCCATTATCTTGTAAGGATCGGGCTTATAACATCTTTATTCCAAAGTTAATTGTGTTAATTGTGCACAAGATCACTGGGAATGGGGGTTTAATACCTGCCTTTGAGGGCAGTGGGAGTTCTGCTAGTCAGCTGAAAAGGGCAGGAGATGAATGCAAACTTGCTTTCCTCTATCTTGGATTGGATGAGATGTGACTTGTTAGGGAAGTTTCTGTGGTTCCCAGCGTACCCAGAAACGCACGTCCCATTTCATTAACTCGTTTTCAAGTATAGAACTATTTTTTAAAACCAAGTCAAGCTGGACTTGTTTTCACGTACCCAACACTCACCGAAGCGTCACGCCCAGCCAGTGTCTAAAGGGAAGCCCTAACTAAAATGCAATTGTTACTCACTCCAGACAAACGAACTGCAGAAGAAGATAAAGGACAGAACCCAGAAGATGATGGCTCTCGTTGCAGAGCTATCCATGAAGCAAGCACTTGCCATCAGACTCCAGCAGGAAATGCGAGACAAGGAACAATTTTTGATGACTGTCTCATCAAGGATAGATCAAGGCCTTCCCCCTCCCAAAGAAACAGAAAACGAATGGTTGAAGATATTACGCAATGAGAAAATGCAAAAAGAAGCAGCTGAGGCCAGAGCTAAGGTAAGTTTTTGCCATACGTTGCAATGAGACCTTCAGCCCCGTCTTTCCACTGCTCCAGCTTGTTCTGACAGAGCCGTGCCAGCTCGCTGCGCAGCTCTTTGCTGCCAAGCACGGAGCTCCAGGAGTCAGTGGAGATGACGGTGCAGAGACCACTACCAAGGTGGCGCACGGTGGATTTGCGGAGCTTTAACTGCAGTCTGGCACAGCGCTTAGACCTGGGCATTGAATCTTCAGCAGAGAACACGTTACACTAAAAGGAAGACTTAACTTCAATTATTACAGTAATTTGTGTGACCGTGCTTTGGGGTGATGGGTGAGATGATAGCCATCGGCGGAGTATTGCTTTCCATTTGATTTCAGGGTAAAGCTGCAGAAGGTGGGGCATGGGGTTCAGGGAAAATAAGTTTAGAGTTTTCTACACACCAGATGCAGTGAACATCAGAGCAGAAGTAGCATGAAATCGCATTGCTGGGCAAGACACCGAGGGCAGGCAGGGCAGCATACCAAGTAGTGCTCCAAATTCTGCCCTGCTGGATGCCGTGCCTCCTTAGCTGAGACCACCAGCGACCCCTGAGCAGAGAGCGCCCAGAGAAGAGCGAGCAGTATGAAAATGCGATGCATACACTGAGGGGACTCTTGCTGATGGGAAATTAGCTCTGCTACATGAATGCTTTAGTTGATCACTCCAAGGGACTCTGAAAGGCGCACAAAGCTGGGAGAGCAATACACTGTGCATGCACTTACAGAACTTGAAGTCACGCAGAAGTGCTGCAGTAAAACTGGTTTAGAATAAGAAACGTGTGTGTCACTGCCACTTCTCCATGCCATGACTCAGTTTCCTTTCAGTGCTGTGGACACAAGCTCACGGCAGTAACTGTATTCAGGGACAGCTGCTGTCAGCGCAAATACAGCCATGTTCTGAAGCATCAGAACAACTATCCCATTCCTGAGATGTTCTGTGCACGCTCATTACAATTTTTATAACAAAACCGTTACAGGCTCAAACTGTACACTATTTAAAAGGACAAACTCACATCTACATGGCCAATAACTCGCACTTTCCTTTCAATGAACACTTAATACTCTGGGTTTCCTGATTCGCTAAGGATTAGACTAACGGCGTTTCCTTTGTTAGGCACTCTGTTCCTTGGCTCAGGAGAGTACCAGAGTTTTAAAGCGTATAATCACTATGTGATCAAAATGCGTTTCTTTCACAGCGTGCTGCAGAAGAGGAACAAGCTGCGGTGCCCGGCTGTGTCCGCATGACAGCTGAACAACGCCCAGCCGCCTACGTCCCAGACGCTGAACACAGCCTCCCGCTGCCACGGCCCTACGGCGCTCTGGCTCCTTTCAAACCAAGCGAACCTGGCTCAAATATGCGACATTTCAGAAAACCCATTGTAAAGCCAATTGAAATCTGAACAGATAGCACCTAAAAAGCAGGAGAGGCCGTTACCGGTTGCTGAATCTCAAGGGTCAATAGCATTTACACTGCACTGAAGGAATGTCCCTTAGTGTTTAGCCAAATTCCATACCGAAAACAAAGTAGTAGTTAATGCCAGAAGCACGGCTCAATAGTCAGTGACACAGGTTCCCTTCTCCTGGCTAGGAGGAGCCCGGTATCCCAAATGCAGTGCAGTATTTTAAAATGTTAAGAAAAATGAGTGATCACCACACTACGCTTATTTTTTTTTCCAGGTGAAGTTTTATTGCATCTGATTATATCTTATAATACATTTCATTAAAAAGAAAAGGCTAGAAAATCTTCTCTTGTTATTAATATAACACGAAGTTCCCACCGCTTACACAAGTACACCAACACGGCTTTCTGCAGCCTGGGATTGGAGTGGATGCTTGCCAGACAAATTTTAATTATATTGAGAAAAATATTCCTTCCCTCTATGCAGTTACTGAGAAAGCCACAACTCTTGCTCCACTGATGGCAATGATGAGGGAATGACCATGAGCGTGCCGAGTCGCTCCTGACAACTGGATTTTTTTGGATTTTTTTTGGATTTCACTGGTTAGGAACAGCAAGCATCAGTGGAAACTGCTCAGACAGAATATCGGAGGTCGCTATTGAAAAACTCCCAAATCTATCAGATTGTCAATGAGTTTCACCAGTTTAATAGCCTGAAACTTTGACAGAGTTGTTTTTAAATCCAATAAAAACTGCAGAAATCCTACGTGTCAGAACTTAAGGTCTTCTCTGCATAGCAAACCACTTTTTTAAATTAACGTCACAGTTCAGAACTTAAATAAAAGTTGAAAATTAAGGAAAAACAACCTCCATCATTTCTTTCTGAAGCTGAGGTTTGAAGTGTAACACTAAAAGTTGTAAGGAAAGAATTAAGTCAAACTCTGTCCAAGTCACCATTAAGGTAAATTTCTAAAGAACTTTTTTCTTATCCTGCATTGCTTACAATATATTATACATATCTTAAAGGAAACAAACCAAAACCCTGCCAGATGCGCTTTACGAAGATTGTATTTTGCACTAATTACACAACTGAATATATTAGAACCCGACTCCAACGGCAGCAGTACTGTAAGGGAACAGATGGCCTCCACAAGGAATGAATACGTCACTACCGATGCATTATATACAGAGACTGAGTCATCGTTTGTTATTCTTACCTATTTTACATAAACACACCAAGAAATCCTTTTATTAATCCAAATGAGTAAACAGTTACCCATTTCTTGTTACTGTACAATACAACTGCTCTACCTTTTTCAGGATTGTCTACCTTGTTAAAATAATTGACATGAATACCAATTTTCACAGCCTGTTTTGACCGCCGCTGTAGTTTCACTTATTTGACTACTTCACCATGAGACAATGAAACCACAGATATATTTCATTGGAAACCTGGGGTTCTGCCAGATGAATTTCTCTAGGATTTATCTAGAAGTCAGTGATTTCAGCCTTAATACGTTGCACCAAATGATATTTTGAGTAGCTTATGTCAGTAATGGTGGCTACACAAAACTACAGATTATTTGGCAAACAACATGACGTTTAAGTTTAAAACAAACACAAAAGAAGTTGGTTGCACACTTCTGTGTGAGTACATTTATGTAAGAGTACCGCAGTCAGCTGTCTTCAACAGCATGTTATTTCAGGAATATTTGAGGCCCAAAAGCGTCATAGTGTGTTTGAGTGCTGTTTCCTCTACAAATCTTACGTTAACATGACCTTGTTTTTCATATGGATGCACACCTAGAAGAACATTGTCAGAAAGTCAGCATTTACAAAATCCTAAGTGTCCTGGGACACTCAGTCCTGCAGTCTGTTAAACACCTTCACCTCCAATACCGAAAGACAAGGCAACAGATGCAACTGTGTTTCCATTTACGCAAAATACCTACAGCTTTCAGTGGAGTCATTTGGGTGCTCACCCATGGCAGAAGCTTTCCTGTTAGTGGGATACAGGGAAACGACAGGCCACCTCTGGAGGCCGCTAGGGATTTCCGTACTAATTCTACACTGGAGATCCAAAACAAGATTTAAGCACAGCGGCTATGTTTGTGCCAGCACATAAAATGTACCAGGGCACATTCTCATATGTTTGTATATGGTTTCACTCTTTTTCCTCCCCAAATGGGATGATATCCACACACGGACAATCCTGTTTTAGCCTTCAGGTCCTTATCCTGACCGTATTTTGTTTATTAGTAAAGGCATAGCCAGTAATGCTAAAAAGTATGCTTCCCTTAACGCACCTTCCTTTTTCAGTGGAATTCAAATCTTCAGATGCTTGGGTTCACTGTAAGAAGCGAGTGCCCTAACCAATTTGAATTTCATTTCAAAAAATGGAACAGCATTGAAATAAAAAAAAAATGCCCGTTACTTCAGAGCACCTCCTAACCTAGCGATCTGGGTACTCTTTTCTGAGGTGGAAGATCTGATTTTGGTTGCCTCTTAGCCACCATACTGTATAAATAAGGAATGAGCCCTTCTCCCCATTTGAACACAGAATAGCAGCTACCACCACGCTGTACATGAACCATGGTTCACTACATGTGCTGAAAAATGCAAGTTTGCCAACTGGATTCAACACACAGAGGACTGGGATGAAAGCATAAGCGGTGAAGCAGCCCCCTGACAATTCCCATCAGCAGAAAGATGACCAAGACCTACATGTTCAGACATCACCGGAGTTTTAGAACTCGGTTATGTCAACATAGTCAGGATATGGCTGAGTGTGAGCACCAAAAGGCAACAACTACTGGTCTTCCGAAGTACAGAATTGACATTACCTTGATTCTCTATCTCTGCCAGCATATTAGTCAGGTAGTTAAGTGG
This sequence comes from Nipponia nippon, assembly GCF_047370975.1. Lineage (NCBI taxonomy): Eukaryota > Metazoa > Chordata > Aves > Pelecaniformes > Threskiornithidae > Nipponia > Nipponia nippon. The sequence continues at coordinate 14,100,649 of NW_028262347.1, read as the reverse complement.
CAAAAACTCTACGGGGACTGAGGGTCTCTCAGGGATAGGCCTGCTACACTGCAAGGGAGAACACTTCAGGTTAGTTCACAAAGTCACACCGTGCCCAGTTTCAGTGTTACCTTTAGTGTGTTATGGTCTACAGAAAGGTCAGGAATCTCAACACTGTCAAAGCAAAAGATAAAAAAAAAAATGGCCTACTTGCTCTTACCTGCCTGTTCCCCAGCTTCTCAAGCAAAAGTTTCACATATTTCCGTGCAATGAAATTAGTATTTATTGGATGATTCCAAAACTGGCGGACCTTTTGACCAAGAGCCTAGTAAGCAAAAAACAAAAACCAAAAACCTGAGAACATAAACACAGGACAGTGGAAACTTTGGAGGTGGAAAAGGAGGGAAAAAAAGGGAAACAAAATCCAGGCTGTAACACAGACTGCTTTCCTTTCACGCACTGATGACAGAAGCTAAGATGTCATCATTTTTAGCTACAGAGCCTTCCTTTCATAGCCAGTAACTAAGAGATTACAATACGCTCCCAAAACATGGGAAACAATCAAAACCTTGCCACTCAGTACCCACTGAGCTACTCAGTAAGTTTCTATCAATCAGTCTGTCCCATTACCTCTGCCCCACTCCGCACGTGTACTTAAATATTAATTGAGGCATAAAATGACCGTTTATCCTTCACTGTGACTCTTTGGTTTAGACCCATTCTTCTTCCAAAGAATAACACAGATGCCCCATTCCTCAATGCTCCGTTCAGAACAGGGCTTCTCTCAGGCTCAGTCTAAGGAACCTTACAAAAGCAGAATGCCGACAAGGAGAGAGACTGGGAACGCAGTTTGCATCCCATTATTTAGGACATCGTCCTGGGAATTGAGAACATTGATTCACATTCCCAAAGGCAAGAGAGATTCAAACCCAGATGTCCCAAAGCTTCCAATCCTAACCAGTAAGCAAACAAATACGAACACACTGTGAAATTAGCTCCACCTTCTGCTGTTTTCCCTATCTAGATCTTCCCCCCCCCCCATGCTTTCAGTGCTATTGCAATACAGACTACTGAAAGAGTTCATTTAGGAAACGCTGGACAGTTTCAATGGCGCTTAAATACTTGCTTCTGATGCAACTGAAGTCATCTAGTGAACGTAACTTGCTCAAAACAGTCCAAGTCACCCCAAAGTGTCCTTTTTGGCAAACAAACTATTCTCTGCATTTTTTCCCAAAGCTGTAAATAGATACAATAAGGCACTGAGTCTACTGTGCGTAACTAGCGGTACGTGTCCCCCAAAGCACTCGCAGCTCAGCCCCTCGCGTCCAAGCGCGGTCGGAATGGTGTTCCTCACCCACCAGGCTCGGGGCTGACAGCTCAGAGGCCCCGCGCTGACCCCGGCTCACCAACCCATGCCCAAAACAAGAGTCGGAGGACAAAGAACGTCCTGTGGCGTTCTCCTTCCCTACCCCTTCTCAGAACTGCTGCCAAATAAAGAAGCTCTTGTTAGAGGAAAACCAAAGCGGCACTTCTGGCCATTTGAACTATACATAACAGCCCATAATGAGCAAACAATAAACAACTTATGTTGAGAAAAGCCTGTTCTACAGCAAGGCAGTCCCCGAGGGGGGGATCCCTCTTCTCCTCTGCTCATGGAGATGTTGTGCTTCCTCTGCAGTACTGTGGTGTGCACCAAGAACAAAAGCGGAAAAGGAGAAGTTGATCTCCCATTCTGTCGGACCTTTTAATGGAGCATCAGTAATTAGTTCCAGCACGTGGCTAAACAAATCACCTTACCAATGGGCGAGGCTGGGAGATTTCACAGCAGGGAAGATCTCATGATTCAGTCCCCGCCACAGAGCTGTGATACGATCAGATTTTACAGCTTTTACCGTACCAGCTTTTGGACAAATTTGATAAAATGAATAAAACCAAATGCAGAGGTCGTAAGTGAGAAAGGCGTTTGTGAATGCTATAACACACACACACAAATAAATTCTCTTTAAACCCCATAAAACCATTATTGCTTTATGCAGATGAATACTCAACAGAACAGTGTCAGCGTTGTCTATTTGATCGCGGCAGGGTACTGGAGACACTCTAAAACATCACAGACAAATCTGTAATTTAAGTCGTCAGGGTACCCTACAGGACATGAGCAGCAGATGGAGAAATTGTGGAGGTTCAGGTTATATTTGTGCCCTATTTGAATCACAGCTAAGTCTCCCATTGGCTTGATCCTATGCACAGGGAGGAATTTCCTATTGATTCCAAAATCCAGGAAATGACATCCATGGTTATTAGTTACCTCGGGAAGCCTCATGACAATACTGAACTTCAGCTTTTCATTCTTCTCAGTGTTGTCCAGATCTACAAGGAAAGAAAAAAAAAAAACAACAAAAAAACCACCACTGTTAGTGGGAACCACATAACTAAAACTTTCAACTTTCACTTAAGACATTCTGAATAAATACCATCTCTGTAATGAAATGAAAATTTTAATTCTAAATAAGGGCTATTAGGAGTGTTAGTTATGTTTATACTGTTTATATAAATATTTTCTGTATATTTGTACTAACTTCACCATTTTATATAACAATTTATATAACAACTCAAACATGTTTTGACTAACTAGAACTCCCCATAACCCTAACTCCCACCTTTAGGTAACCTTATGATATAAGACATTCACAAGCTCAGTATTTACTACAAATATTGGGATGCTGGGTCAGGTAGGCTTTTTTTTTTTACTTATTTTGAATTTTTACTTCCTAGCACTGAGTTTCTAGCCATTTGCCAATCCCAGCACTAGGATTATCTTGTTCCAAACATAATTAAAGCAAAAGCTGAGGACCGGATAGCAGAGTAACTTCCTTACACATAGGTGTGCACTTTCACAGAGTCACAGAAATCCCCCAACAAATTCTATGATGATCTTTAGTATTCACTTTTCTAAGAAGTCCCAAGCAGAAAAATTATAAACTCAAATTCTTCCCAAACAGATATTTCTTTGCCTGTTATGGTAGGCTCAACCATATAGTCTGAGCCCTATTTTTCTCCTTTCAGCTGGGCAACATCATCAGCTACAGCCCTCACTGAAAAAGCACTCTGGGAGAAGAACTGAGTCTCCTGGGCAGTAAATCCTGTGTCTGAGTTTGACCGGCTGAAAGGACGTCGCTCCCAATTAGCTGGCTGGTAACAAATGAAACACATGAAACTCGCTGTACCTTTCAGCAGTTTCCTGACACATGTTTCTGTCAAATGCAAGACTCCATTATCAATATAGTGCAGGAGGGTGTGCAGCGGGAGACATCGAACACCAAGCCCCAAGTGCAGAGTGTGAAAACCTATGAAAGAGAAACAAACTTCTTTGGTACAACAATATATGCTTTTTTCTAAGTCTGTATTGGACACTGGCATTACTCTAGCTAAAGCCAACACTCTCCTTAACTTCTGACTGTTTCTAGTTGGTGAGGAAATCAGTTTATCAAAAGTCATGTAGTCTTATTTAGGCATTCTTTAAGTCCTCTCAAGTACAATCCTGTCAAAAAGAGGAAAGCCAAGGGGACTGAACACAGGCATTATAGTCATACACAGTCATTAAACATCTCCAAGCTGTTGCCTTATATCTGAATTGTGCTATTAATTTGTCTTATCTCCCTCTTTCCTCCCAATTAATCAAAAACTGAGGCCTCACCACCCTCAGCATGTGGCTGCCACCCACACACTCCCACAGGCAGCATTAAGACTGCAGTTTCTCACTTAACACCAGCCAGATGATGGCCTGGCATCACGTGACGCCATTACGTGGCAGCATTTGCGCCCACACAGCCTAAGTCTGAGGGACAACCTCATACCAAAAACAGTTTCAAAGACTGAAGACAGATCAGGAAATACAAACTAGAAAGATTCAAACAGAATCAGAAAGCATTAAGAATTTCAGAAGTCTTTCCCTAACAAAAATAAGCAAGTGCTTTGAAAAGACTCTAAGCGATTATGAGGAGCCCTAGGAAATTAAAGTCTACTATCAAGATCAGCTCTTCCATCAGGGCTGGAAGTAATCCTTTCAGGATAAAACTGAAAAATATTAGCAGGGCAACAGCATGAGAAAAAACACTCTTTTTTTTTTTGCTCCAGGATAGGATTTTCCCTTGTAGCCCATGATACTAAAGTCGGGCTGTCTAAGAAAAATATATAAATGAAAGAAGTCTAAATCTTAGTTCTGAGCTAAGACTGTGCCCAAACGTTCCACTGGGAGTTGAAAACAGAGAACTAAACCTCTGATTTCTTGTCTATATTTGTAGTAACTATTCAGTTTTGTTTCATTTCACTTGCACGTGTTTATGGAGGGTCTTCCCCTCTGTAACTGTCTTGAATAGATTTCAATACTGCCAAAGCTAACTTGAGACATGTGCTGCAACTAGTGCTCTTCTGGGAGGAATTCATAGCATTGCTCTC